>NC_058080.1:23918312-24274902 GCF_014858855.1 Bufo gargarizans | reverse complement strand
CAGACCCCCCCCACAAGAAGTGCTTTACAAGGGCATGACAGAGATCACAGGGTGTATTCTTGTAATCGAGACGTATCTAATGCAATGGTCATGACACCTTAATACAAGGCTTTGTTCTACAAGCTCGTGACAGTTGTTTTAGACTTTCTACAGACATGCTCGTGACACCCTCTGGACATATGACACCTTAATACAAAGGCTTTGTCTACAAGCTCGTGACAGCTGTTTTAGACTTTCTTCAGACATGCTCGTGACACCCTCTGGACATGACACAGTCTGTATTCTTGTCATTGATTTTATCCCCCTTATAAAAGCTTATTTTATATAAACTTGCCGAAACGTGCGTCGGGGTTACGTGGCTCTCCTGAGGTGTACATCTCCACATTTATGGGTATGTAGACATGCTATATTGTTGTGGACTTTGAGGGATGTGCTTATTGGCTCTAGGTGCTCAGCTATACCCACTTGGGTTATCCACAGGTGGATGTTTATTGTGCACCTGAGCCAGTTTTGCATGCATTTGGAGGTTTAAGTTGTCACCACAGCTGCAATTGTGGTATCTGACCATTTGATATGGTGACTTCTTATGCACTTGCACTTAGACTTTGTATGCATTTGGAGGTTTAAGCTGTCACCATAGCTACAATTGTGGTATTTGACCATTGATATAGTGACTTCCTATGCACTTGAACCTTCTGTTGGCTGTTATATGGTCCCATAACTTGGAACCATCAGACATCCATATGTCGCAGTGTCATCTGCAACCACTTTTTTGATATGGTGTTTTGCCACTCAGTATTTGCACTTTTGCATTTTTATATCTGTGGTTGCATTTATACATACAGAAATCAGTGAGGCTATTGTACTCCTTTTTTCTACCGCCTTTTGTACATTGCATACTCCTAAACCCCTCCCCCCATGTCTCATTTGTGTTGACATACCTCCTCAGATGTAGCCATTTTTATCTGTTGTCTCATGTCTCGTTTTTATGTATCATTAATTCAATAAAGGATTTATTTTTCATGATATACCCGTTTAATCTCAGTTTATTCTTGTTGGTTGGTCTGTTTTAATTAGACCGCTTGAAGTTCTTAACACTTGCATCTTGCTGCTTGTCTTTAAATTTTAATAAAGTCATAATGCCATATCTAGCTATCAATTTATCTATCTATATAGCTATCTATATCTATCGATCTATATATCTATATATCTATCCATTTAGCTATCTATGTCTTCATACATCCACATACCCCCAACTATCTAAATTCTATCAAATTATCTATCTATCTATCTATCTATATCTGTCCATTTATCTATCTATGTCTTCATACATCCAAATACCCCCAACGATCTAAATTCTATCAAATTATCTATCTATCTATCTATATCTATCCATTTAACTATCTATGTCTCCACACATCCAAATACCCCAACTATCTAATTTCTATCAAATTATCTATCTATTTATCTAGATATCTAGATACCTATCTATCTATCTATCTATCTAACTATCTATATCTATCCATTTATCTATCTATGTCTCCATACATCCAAATACCCCAACTATCTAAATTCTATCAAATTATCTATCTATCTATCTATCTATCTATCTATCTATCTATCTATCTATCTATCTATCTATATATCTATCTATGTCTCTATGCACACAAATACCCCAACTATCTAAATTCGATCAATTTATCTATTTATCTATCTATATTTCTATCTACATATCTATGTATCAATTACTTAGCTATCTTTCGCGGAGGAGCTGTTTTAATTAGCGAGCTTGAAATTCTTAATACTTATATCTTAATGTTTGTCTTTAAATTTCAGCCAAAAGAAAAGAAAGCACCAAAGCCAGAGTCATTAAAGAGAGACGGCGATCAACCACAAAACAGCATCAGGAACAGCTTACACCGATAGCTGGATTTCTAACAAAGCCGCGGCCGGGTCTACAGAGTGGTGAGCCAACTAGCGTAATAAATGATATTACAGCTTTATGCGACATAACACCAATACCCAATACGCAAGATGTAATACCTTGTAAAAAGCACATCACGTTTGATATGCCAGACACATGCAGTAACGGACAACAGATAAGTAAACCCCAATAGCGATACGCGCCTCTTGTCCATTCCTGTTATTGCCGTGGTGGAGAGACGTACGACGCATTGCGGGATATCGCGAAATGTAATGACAAAATGGCACGCGTAGCGTTGCATTTAAAATGTTACGTCAAAGACTCTACGTCTCTAGCGTTTAACAGCCCCAACAAAAATACTGTGGGCCAAATACACGATACGCGTGACAAATGCATACGACTGATTACGCATCTTGACACTCTTGAAAAAGAGCTGCTAGGCAGCGACTGACTAGTGATGACTGGTGGAGGTGGACGACCTTTTAAAAGCGCAAAAACAACTGTAAGTGCTAGGATTAGAAAGTTAAAACAGGCTATAAAAATCTGTTTTTCAGTTAAACGTTCTAAAATAGCTAGAGAAAAAAGGCGTCGCCGGCGTAACAATGCACCACCGACGCGTCCGAACAAAATATATAGCAAAAAAAGACAGGGATGTCGTAACAAGACTGGTGCGGCGGCTCGTATGAATGCTGGACAAACACATCAGCAAGCGCAGACCGCGCAAGCAGGGCCCAGTCATCCAAACAGTTTGCACACTAACAGACATTCAAATACACAATCAACGCGCATTCAGTCCTGGGGGCCCACAAAATGACATAACCTATAACATGGCTTTTACAGACGAACCTCCTAAACCACAAAACGTTAGATCCGTTTATCTAGAACGTGTATATCATCAACAGCGTGACTTAGCGAATTTTAATAGTACCATGTACACGGAACACTTCAGATTTGCTAACCTCAAAGCCATTCGCTCATTTGTTGACACTCTTGATGCAATACACGCTGCTATACAGACATTGTTAGATGGGATTTTACGGGCCGCCGATCCGGGTGATTTCGGTGAACGTTTGATTCGATTTTTTCTAATAGGTATTCTAGAGATGGATTTAGAGTTGAAACATTTTTGGACAATATCGCTAACGCTTTACAGAGTAACGCGGAGTGCATAGCCGGTAATACACTTAAACTAGTTGTCATCATTGTCAGGTGTCGCCGTGGTGGGGCCCGAAGACGTTTGGGCGGTATCGCGTATAGTCATATTATTGATCGTAAAAAACAAAATTTATACGATTTTAATAATTACGATAATAACGTCTGTCTGGCTGCTAGTGTTTACGCTATTTTAGAGGGTGCTGCTTTGAGCGACGTCGCATTGTTAGAGAAATCTCGACAACTGCATAGAGAATTACAAATACCCGAGGGATATTTGGTGTCTTTTACTGACGTTGCTGAATTTGAAAAAAAATCACAATTTAAATTTTGTACCACAATAGGGGGCAGTGGCGTTATTATCACACTGCCCACACAGCTAAAGAAAAGACCGTCTATATATTGCACCATGATAAGCATTATTATGGCATAAAAAATCTAAAAGCCTTTATCGGTTTCAATTATTTTTGCGACGTTTGTTGCACTGTATACAAACATAAATATCGACACGGTTGTATGCAGTTTTGTAAAGCGTGCCAGAGCCCAAATTGTGTTGAACAGTCTAATAATACACGTTGCCCAACATGTAGGAAGTATTGCCGTTCAGAGGATTGTTTTGAAACACATAGAAACCTGGCACTTAGTGATAAAGCTCTTTGTAAGAAAAAAACTTTTTGCGGATTTTGTTACAAATATATAGACTGCGACGATGAGCACAAATGTAACGGTTTGAAATGCACCATCTGCGGCGGGCAGGTTCACAAATTTGATGACCATGTTTGTTACATGCAGCCATACAACCCCAAAAAAATTACTGACAAGTATATATTTTACGATTTTGAATGCATGCAAGAAACAGGCGTACACATACCCAATTTCATTTACGCAACCACACTATACGGCTCAAACTCCTGGCAATTTAGCGGAAAATCCTGTACGCGCGACTTTGTGCAATTTTTTGCCAACGGTAAGTTTTCGGGTTAAACGTTTATAGCTCACAATGCAGGCCGCTACGACGCTTATTTTGTTTTACAGGAGTTGATTAATGAAAAATTTAAAATTGATATTATAAATCAAGGTGGTCGGTTAATGTGCGTTACCCTGAAGGACTTAAAAATTAGATTCATAGACTCACTGAATTTCATGCCTATGAAGCTCAGCAAGATGCCCGAGGCTATGGGTTTTTCAGGCGCCAAGGGTCACTTCCCGCATTTTTTCAACACAGCAGAAAATCAAAACTACATAGGTGGCCTACCGGCCGCCAGGTATTGCGGCGTCGATTACATGATGCCTGGTGAGCAAAAAGAATTCACAGATTGGTACGAGAAACATAAAAATGACACCTTTAATTTTCAGGATGAGTTAAAAGCTTACTGTAAGCAGGATGTTGAGGTTTTGAGAAGGGCTTGTGAGTGTTACAGGGACACGATTATGGCCATGACAGAACAAAAAGTGCTGCAATACATTAAATGTGAAAAGAAATACAGAACGGTCACTAAAGTATTGATCCGCTCCAACTCATCACATTGGCATCCGTGTGCATGGCTATGTATCGGTTTAAATTTCTACCCAAAAATACCATAGCGATTGTCCCGGCAGATAATTACCACAAGACCCAGAAACGCTTTTCAACACCTGCTATACAGTGGCTCATGTACCTTGAACATGCTGAAGGCATTTCTATACAACACGCGTTAAAGGGTGGTGAAAAAAAGGTTGGTAAATATTTTTGGGACGGGTATGCTTTTGTTAATGGTAAACACACCGCTTTTGAATTTCAGGGCTGTTTTTATCACGGGTGTCCTGTGTGCTATAACGAGCAGGACAGCAACGAGCTTACTAAGTCGTCCTACGGGCAGCTATACCAATCTTTCCTAGTCAGGAAAAGCCGACTACAGAGACAAGGCTTTACGGTCCGGGTCCTGTGGGAACACGAGTGGCGGGAAATGATTGCAAATTATTTGGGGGTCAAAGACTTTCTGATTAAAATGAAATTCCTGACTCCTTTGGATCCTCATGACGCGCTTTACGGCAGGCGCACTAACGCCATTAAACTTTATCACAAGGTGCAGTCCGATGAAACAGTTCATTATTACGATTTCACCAGTCTGTACCCTTTTGTTAATAAAACTAAGACATACCCTGCGGGGCACCCAAAAATCATTTATGATAATTTTGGATACATAAAAAAATACTTTGGCATTGCCAGAGTTAAAGTGCACCCGCCCAGAGATTTATTTTTTCCGGTTCTGCCTGTAAAGCTAAATAAAAAAAAAATGTTTCCGCTATGTTACACATGTGCCTTGAACTGTCTGAAAGACATTTGCAGCCACACAGACGATGAGCGTTCCCTAACCGGCACATGGTGCACCATAGAACTAGTTTTAGCTGTTGAAAAAGGTTACAGGATTGCAGAGGTCTATGAGATCTGGCATTTTCCGAACACAACAGACGATCTGTTCTCCCCGTACATCAAATTACACCTCAGAGATAAACAGGAGGCTTCCGGATACCCTAGTTGGTGTAAAACGGATTCTGAAAAAACGGCTTACATAGCAGCATTTAAAAAAAAAAGAAGATGTATGCTTGCATTCTGATAAGATAGCTGTAAACCCAGCAAAAATACAAATTTCAAAACTGTTCCTAAACTCTTTGTGGGGTAAGTTTGGCCAGCGTTCTAACTTGTCACGTACCAGCATAGTCACGAACCCTGACAACATTTTCAAATTAGCTTTTGTGCCGTACTACGACCTCTCCGAGGTTAATTTCATTGATGACGATATGGCGTTAGTCAATTGGCGCTATGTAAAAGAGCGCTACACACACAACAAAAACACAAACATTTTTATAGCCTGTTTTACAACCGCCTATGCCAGACTCGAATTATACACGCTCCTAGACAGGCTACAGGAACGTTGCCTTTATCACGACACAGACTCCGTCATATTTGTGAATAAGGGGTCTGAATGGACGCCCCCCTTGGGTGACTTTCTCGGTGAACTAACTAGTGAAATACCTGACGATGCCCACATTACCAAGTTTGTATCCGCTGGCCCAAAGACTTACGGCTACAAACGTAACAACGGTAAAACCGTATTGAAGGCTAAGGGTATAACACTCAATGTCGCTAACACACGGCTTGTTAATTTTGACAGTTTAAAAGACCTTGTGTTGGATTACTCACACAACAGCGACCCCGAGACGCAGAAAACAATAGGTATCGAGCAAGACGGCATTTTCAGAAATAGGAAGCGTTTGACCATAGAGACAAGACCGTTACGTAAAACGCAAAAGTGCGTCTACACAAAGAGACAGCTGACGGCTGACTTTACAACGCTGCCTTTTGGCTATTAAACATGACTGCACAATTTCAACACCCTTTTTCGTGTATTCTAGCAGGACCCTCAAATTCTGGAAAGAGTTTTTCTGTTAAAAATGTATTAATGCATAAGGATACGTTAATGTCGCACAAACCTGATAATGTCATTTGGTTTTACGCCTGTTGGCAGAAATTGTATGATGAACTAACCAGTTTGTTTACAAATATCAGGTTTATCGAGGGGGTCCCGCAAAATTTTACAGGCGCTGATCTATTTCTAACGGACAAGGTAAATTTGGCGGTTGTTGATGAACTTATGGAGGTGGCTTGTGAAAATCTTGAAATACAAAACGCATTCACCAAATGCGTACACCACAGAAATTTGAGCATTATGTATCTCGTTCAAAATGTTTTTTGTCAGGGTAAGAAAAGCCGAACCATAAATTTAAACACTAAATACATGGTCCTTTTTAAGAACCCTCGTGATAAATTACAGGTTATTACGTTGGCTCGGCAGATGTACCCCGGTAAAACATGTTTCTTTTTAGAAGCTTTTGAAGATGCTACACACAAGCCTAACGGCTATTTACTTGTAGATTTAAGATCTGACACGCCTGAGGACCTGCGACTCAGAACCGGTCTGTTCCCGCCAGCTCTGCCGGTGGCTTATGTGTGCAAACAGAAGCTCTAAAATGTGGTATCTCACATCTTTATGGTTATTTTTGTTAGCAAAGCTGGTGCTGTAAGGATGTCGAACAGGATCCGGCGTAATTGGGATCTTTTAAAAGCATTAGTCAAAACAAATCTGATGGCCAGTAATGATTTGATATTGGCTATGGGCGAGATAGCTCTCAACATCCTTAAAGGAAAGATCCCTCTTAAAGAGCGCCAAAAAAATATATTGAAAAAATGGCGTAGGGATATAAAGAAATTAAGCGATAAAAAGTACTCCATTAAAGGAAAGAAGCGCATTGTGAACCAGAGCGGCGGTTTTATAGGAGCTTTGCTCGGCTTTGCAATACCTTTAATCACTAGCCTGATAGCTAATACAGCCGGTGGTTCATAATGCAGTATGCAGAGAAAATGTTCCTGGTTTCCAAAAATGAAATGGACAGGCTTAAAAATACATCCGTAGATGCAACAGATATACGCCAAACAGCCATACGGCGATTAGATGATGAGATTAGCGAAATACTACACAGAAATGACCTTTCAGATGATGAAAAAATTAAGAGATACACAGTCGTGTTACAGAGGTACTTAATGCTCAACAAACAGTCCGGTAAAGAAATGCCTGGTATAACCCTGATTACACAGCCGCAAACCGATCAACAACAATTGTCAAATGCAACCTCAATCAGCACAGATACTAACGAGATACTTGACAGTATTAACACACGTTATAGAAAAAATGCAGAACTATTGTTAAGTAAACTGTACCGCGCTGGTAATAAGTCGTACTGGAACGCTATGGGTGAGTTCATTTACAAAGAACAAACTGTACCCGGTTCCAACATTATTCAAACAGCTACCCAGAGTCATGGATTGCCTAAGATTAAACCTCACGGTTGGGACTATTTTATGGAGACTATTGCACAGCTGAACGCCCCGTCAACGGTTATCGGTAATACAAGAACAAGAGAACTTTTCGATAATTTGAAAAAGCAGTCGCTGAGTGAGCCCTTTGACGAGGCTCGAAACCCTTTTACACCTCCGATGTTATTAACATCGCCTACTGTGTCGACGCGTGGCTCATTATTACCTAAAAAGAGGCTCCCGCCCTTGTTGCAAACTGCTTGGTTAACGTTGTAAATTTTCTTACTTTGGCTATTGTATATAAACTTTCTTTGTTTTAAACATCTTATAATGTTTTTATTTGTTTTACATAAATTTTTACTTTGCATGTATATAAATTTATTTTTGTGTAATGTCTTATAATGTTTTATTTACTATACATAAACAGTTTTAAATAAAAATGTAGTCTGTTTTTCTTTTTACAATAAATATAATAGCTTGATTATTTAAAATTGTATAAACAGTTAGGACGTGTTGTTCAGTAGACGCTGTTTAAAACACAGCTAAAATGCCTGCAAAAGCAAAATATTGCGAAAACAGTACTACACGCCAAAAGCTGTCAGCTCTTATGGGGGCGTTGAATCCTTATTCAGAGAAGTATGGAAATTTGGAATAAGAAAAGACTCTGTAAAAAACTGGTTGAGTAACGAGGATACTTACACATTGTACAAACCTGTTAAAAAATCCTTTACAAGAAACAAGGTTATGGTGTCTGATATAGATGCTCAATGGCAGGCAGATCTTGTGCCGATGATGGATTTTTCTAAAGAAAATAATGGTGTAAAATACCTGCTGACGGTCATTGATATTCTATCTAAATATGCCTGGGTGTCGGGCCTTTCAAATAAGTCTGGCGCTACCGTGGCTACCGCTTTTGAGCAGATATTTAAGTTAAGCGGCCGAACCCCCCCGAAAGCTCCAGACTGATCGGGGCCGTGAATTTATAAACAAACCTATGAGGCGTCTTTGTGAAACCTATAAAATACATCATTTTTTAACTACAAACTCTGTTAAGGCATCATTGGTCGAGCGTTTTAATAGAACGCTGAAAACTAAAATGTGGCGCTATCTTAGAGAACAAAACATGTACAGATACATCGACAAGTTACAAGACTTGGTGTATAGTTATAACCACACATACCACAGAACTATAAGGCGGCGTCCCGTCGATGTGACAAAAGAGAACTCTTTAACCGTTTGGAAAAATATCTACGGGTGTTACGATACTATAAAAAAATTTAAACCGGTATTAAAAATAGGTGACCACGTCAGATTTGTGCGTTATAATTTTTTTTTTACAAAAGAATTTAAAATTCACGCTGTAAACACTAGGGGCCTCAGACCCCTTTATAAGTTGAAAGACCTGTCTGATGAAAGTAACTCTCGACAAGCTACGAGCATACAGGATAGAAAAAATACAGAAAAAGAAGAAAGTTCGGGGTAAAACGTTGTGTTTTGTAAAGTGGATTGGTTACCCTGACAAGTTTAACTCTTGGGTGCCTGAAAAACAGTTGATGCGTCTGTAAACGATGGAGGACGGATCGTTTTTTATCACGCTGCCCTGCAATGCCTCTGCCAAACTTTATCCCGAAAACAGCATCGCCGATTACACCACTAAGTTAGCAAAAGCGGTGCATCTTCGCGGCCCTTACGAAGTGGCTTTAGTGGAGATTCAGTATCCACATACATGGGAAACCTTTGGCCCCGGAGATGGTGTATTCTACGTCGCACAGCGCGACAAGTCGATCAGCGAGCTTTTTGTTATATCGGGTTATTACTCCAATATGCACGATCTCATCAAAGCCATTAATAGCAAACTTGAATCTATAAAAATACCTCCCGATCAACTGTGTCTAAGATACGACGATATTGACAGAACCGTTTATGTACTGAATTCACCAGCATACAAGTTCATGCCTTGTGTGAAGTTGGGGAATATTTTGGGGCTGACGGGGTATTCGAAAACTCAGTCGCTCAAGAATGTCGACACCGAGCACATCACTCTCCGCTACAAAGGACCCGGCTTACCTGTTTTACAACATCATGTTGGTGGTATAAAGGGGCTTGCCCTAGTTTCATCAAAAGAGAAAAAAATTAATTCCGATATTAAAGCTGGTTTTTATACATTGTACCGATATCGTCCAACATCAACTTGTTGGCGATAGTTACGTACAACTTTTAAGAACTGTCGAGTTAGGCGGTAAAAATGGTGATATAGTCACGCAAAAGTATCACCGCCTGGACTATATACCTGTTTGTAAACATCATTTTGACACGGTTACAATATCGATATTCACGGATCAGGCTAAACCTGTTAAATTCAAATAGGGTAAGACTATTGTGTGATTACACTTTAGACCGCGCGCGGTGACGACGCACTAAAATGTTGTCCCAGAGAGGGTACAGTGACCCTGACGCATATACACATTATTACATAACGCAAGCCGGTCATGGCTTGGACGGATTTGGCGGTACTGAATTTATGCATGGTTCTGGACTCGCTGGGTTATTTCGGGGTCTGTTCCGTCGTGTCAGTCCCCTATTTTAGAAAGGTGTGGAGCTTGTAAAACCGCACGTGAAAACAGCTGCCCGAAACATCGCTAAAGACGTTGTCACTACGGCTTCGACCGCCTTTATGGATCGTATAAATAGGTCG
Source organism: Bufo gargarizans (assembly GCF_014858855.1). Lineage (NCBI taxonomy): Eukaryota > Metazoa > Chordata > Amphibia > Anura > Bufonidae > Bufo > Bufo gargarizans. The sequence goes on along the minus strand of NC_058080.1, from coordinate 24,264,276 downwards.
GCGCAGAGCCAGGAGGGCTCTGGTGTCGTACAAATACGTAAAAAAACACGTCTTACCAACTTTTATGAATAAAGTAGCACAACCTAAGAGACGTCGCCGCCAGAAAACAAGAAGTCGTTCACCGAGCGACATCTTCTAGTCAGCCGCTATGGCTTTCGTGCATGACGCATCCGCCGAGTACGCCAAATCAGAGTTGGATATCTTTCAAATACCGCATACCCAAACAAGCATTGAAAAATCGCTTTATGTAGAGGTGCAGCCAATCGCAGCAATCACTGACAATGCCCCTTTGGAATTCTACATCACGGGCAGCGGTGAATATTATTGCGACCTTAATAACACATTGTTACATGTCGTTTGCAAAATCGTTAGTCCTGATAACACACCCACACCAGAAGGATCCCGCGTTGCACTTATTAACTACCCTATAGCGAGTCTTTTTAATCAACTGGATATAACGCTCGGCGACACGTTGATTTCAAGAAGCGACAACCTTTATACGTATAGAGCGTATATAGAGTCCCTAATAAATTATAATTCACAAACTTTAGCGTCCCAATTTACAGCCGGTTTATTCTATAAAGACACAGCGGGACATCATGATGACCGGGTTCTCGACGGGCATAATGACGGCTTCAGCAAGAGAAGTATTCAGCCCGATCTAGAAGTGTGGAATTAATGGGTCCCATTTACGCCGATATATTTAATCAACCAAAATTAATACTGAACGGTTTAGATCTAAAGATAAAATTGACCAGAAACAAAGACACTTTCTGCCTTATTAAGTGAAAAGAAGTGGCGCACTGGATTGGTGCTAACAACTGGAGAGGTGCTCTCAGTAAAAAGGACTCACCCTTCCTTTGGTACAATATAGAAAAATGTTAAACAGATACTTGGCACTCTCTTAATATAGGAACCTCATAGTTTATTGATAATATCACACATAAACAATTAATAATTTACTACTTAAGATAATAAAACAATAAATGTTTTATTATCTTAAGTAGTAAATTATTAATTGTTTATGTGTGGTATTATCAATAAACTATGAGGTTCCTATATTAAGAGAGTGCCAAGTATCTGTTTAACAACTTTCTGCCTTATGTCGGCCGAGGTGGCCCATTTTAAAGTCCAAATACAGCACGCTTCCCTATTTGTCAAGAGTACACGTATCGCCCGCTGTAAGAATCGGTCACAGTCGCGCTCTGTTAACAGCTAACGCAAAGTACTCGACCGATCGGGCGTCGCTTAAAGTGTATAGCGTATCCGCCGGTTCTCGCATATGTAACCACGAGAATCTTTTCCTCGGAAACCTACCAAAAACAGTAATACTAGCGTTTGTGGATAACAAATCATTTTCCGGGAGTTACCAAAGAAACCCTTTGTGCTTCAACCACTATAATGTGAATTATGTAGCCTTATATTTGGATGGTCAACAGATACCGGCAAAACCTTTTCAACCTAACTTCCAAGACGAATCGGCTGTTCGTGAATATATGTCCCTAGTACATATTTCGGGGAAACACAAGGCCGAAAACGCTTTATCCGTCGATCGACACGAGTTTTTGAACGGTTACACTTTGTTCGCTTTTGATTTATCGCTGAATCAAGAGACCGGCGGTCATTTCTCTCTAGTAAAAACTGGCAATCTGCGAGCTGAAATTAGATTTGCGGAACCGATTGCGAACACAATTAATATGATTGTATATTCAGTTCATGAAAATATTATTGAAATAAAAAATCGTCGGGAGGTATTATATGATTTTCAATAAACATGAATAATTATAAAATTGCCTGTGTTATTAAAGCTGATATTAACGCCAACCTTGAAAAAATGAGGAAGCAGCACACTATAAAAACGAAGGGTGCACGTCCGGCCAGTGTGGACCAGCACCTAGGTCCGATGAACTGGAAGTAGAAAAACAGCCAGCAGCACTCCAGATTAGCAAATAAAGCGTGTAGTTTATTGACCCAAAGTCAAGCAAAGTTTCAACAGCTTGTTGCTGTCTTTATCAAGCCTGACGCCAGGCGCATATTTAAAGGTGTATTCCCATGTGATTTATTACCAGGGGGGTAAAATCATCGACAGGCCAGCGGCGTACATTGTAAATACGGATAATTCGTATCAGCGGGGAAAGCATTGGATTTTAATTATATTATACCCGAATGATATATCTATTTTTTTTGCTAGTTATGGTTTATCCCCCGCAAATGAAATATTTCCTGGCGACTTTATGCAGTTTTTATATAAAAATTCTAAGACTATAAGATATCAAAACAGACAAATACAAGACGCCGTTAGTTCCGTCTGCGGCCATTACTGTATCTATATCTTACAATGTCTCGCTAAAGGAATATCTTTTGAAAATGTTTTAAAAATGTTCACTAACGATTTTAGAAAAAATGACCGTATTGTGCGATCATTTGTAACAAAACGCATGAAACGCTTATGTATACGATGCTGTAATTACAATCAAACGTGTCTGTCCCTACGGGAATGTTGCAAATAAGGAAATGAATAAAGCTTTTTAACCGAATTATATTTGTCATCGTTTGATTTTATTACTATTATATTAAATTAATATCAGGCACTATAAATTTTAATATCAAAAACACAATAAATTTAATATAAAGCGCTATAAATTTTAATAGCTAGCACTATAAATTTTAAAAGCAAACAATATAAATTTTAATTGCAAACAATATAAATATTAATAGCCAGCACTATAAATTTTACAGCACTATAAATTTTAATAGCAAACACTAAAATTTTAATAGCTAGCATTATAAATTTAATATCAAGCGATATAAAATTAATATCAAGCGATATAAACCAAATATCAAGCAATATAAAATTAATATCAAGCGATATAAAATTTATATCAAGCGATATAAAATTTATATCAAGCAATATAAAATTTATATCAAGCGATATAAAATTTATATCAAGCGATATAAAAGGGGGCGTGGTACCTGTCACTTTGACGAACCATATACCCTCTTACGACTAAAGGCTTTTCAACAGATAAGTGCAACGCTGAACAACGAATATATTTTTATTTTGTCACTAATACACGGCAAACAGGGTTTTGGAATATACAACTGCGAGGGGGCGTGGCCAACAGCCGAACAGGGAGGAAGCGTATACCCAGAGCTCCTGTGCTGAATCACAATCCTGAGACATCCAGGCAGTACAAAGATCTAAAGGCACTCCAAACCAGTCCATCTGGACTATATATACCAGTCCGAACATTTTAAGCCTTTTATCGGCCCTGTGAGTGGACAGAAAGCCGAATCCCATCTGCGGCCTAGCTGAGACACGGAGCCTCGGACCCACGTTACAGCTCCCGCCCAAACGTCAGCCAGTATCAACCCGATAACAGGGCTTAACTCAAGGAGACTCACGGTTTCATCGGAGATCAGCTACCGGTAAGAAGATCTGCTCCTTCTTGCTCTGCCGATTCAGGCAGCATACCATCTCCGGCCCTGGGGACATTTCTACATAGCGGCGCTTAAGCAAACTAGCGTCACAAAGCGAAACTGGCCTGGCTTTATTCAGACTGAGGAATTCCTCACGGGGACATTTGTTAAGCAATTGCTTTAATTTAAAGTGGTTTTTAATCACTGGAAAAGAGTTCTAGTTAGCGATACTGACCTGACGCTTCACAGTAATCTGGGGCAACACGCTTCTAAATCTTTCCCCTGAGAGCTCCACCGCAAAGTACTGAGAGCGATTATATATAGGAACCTGGACATAACAGGCTCGCTCTCCTTTGCCCCCCCCCCCAACCATTATCAACATTATCAACATTATCAATACTATCAATACTGGCAATTGAAAGGTGCCTAAAGGAAACCTGCTCCTGGCGCATATTTAAAGGAACAGCGTCTTATTTACAGCTCCTACCATCAAACTCACCGTGTGTCCTTATATGAACGGCTACTATTCTACAGCCAACGAGAATACAAGGACCTGTATAACAAGCCGCACTTCTCATAAACCACCTGTGGATTAACCTCCACAGCAGCTATTTACTCCCAATTTTGCCTTTCCTTTATTTTCAAGGCACTGACCAGAGAATCCTAACCATGTATTAATTCCATAACCGAATCGTCACAGACACAGGTACAGGTTATTTGCTCCTAACAAAGTGGTTTCATCCTATGCACTTATGGTAAAAGTAGGAAGATTCAGGGGCACTAGCCAGGACTCCCTTGTTCCTACCAAAACCCCACATCTATCACAACCAGGTCTGGACAAATTCATAATGAAGAAGACACAGACCTCTTCTGTGGCACAAATCTCAACTCCTAAAGGAGCCACACAGAAAGTTATAACACGTCCCACTGACGGAGACAGTGATTATGAAGATGTCACAGAACCTACTACCGAGTTACCTCTTTCCAGATCATTCATATCAAAAGCCTTATCAGATGCCTTAAATCCGGTGCTTGAAGAGTTATCAGAAATAAAAAGAGAAATGAGGCAGATCGGTACTAGAGTTGAAACATTAGAAACCACGCAAACAGCTATTACTAATTATACCAAACAAGCTTCTGAAGCCTTTTCTAAATATCAACAACACATCAATTACCTCCACGACTACATTGAAGATCAAGATAACAGAGGCAGGAGGAATAATATCCGTTTTAGAGGAATTCCGGAATCTGTAGCTAATGAAGCAATCCCCAAAGCAGTTGAGGAAATCTGCAAGACTCTACTAGCTGAAGATCCTCCAAACCCAGTTATCATAGAAAGAGCACATAGAGCCTTACGTCCTAAACCAAAACCGGGTGATCCTCCCAGAGACGTAATTTGTAAACTTTTGAACTTTGCTCAGAAAGAAGAAATAATGAAAAAAGCAAGAGAATTGGATAGCATTGAGTATGAAGATGCCTCAATTCAACTATTCCAAGACATTGCACCAGTAACACTGAGAAAGAGGCGTTTACTGAAACCACTGACAGACCATTTAAGATACAAGAAAATTGCATTCAGATGGCTGTTCCCTTTTGGGATGATGATCACTTGGAGAGAAAGAAGATACACCATAAGAACACCGAAAGATCTACCAGATGTCTTAGCTGCATTGGAAATTACAGATATAGACATTCCAGATTGGTCTATCACAACAGATGTTCTTATACCACCTGAAGTTCCACCTTCATCCTCGTGGGAAACCGTTCTTTCCAGTAAAGCTTTGAAGAATAAAAGAAGACAGGGGAGGATGACCCCCAGACGTCTTATGGCAGACGAAGATTGAAGCTATGATAGTTTATTTCATGTAATCTCATAGTTATTAAGGTTGCTGTCTGACCTCACCCAGTCTCATTTGGTGTCACCCCCAGAGGGAGACATAATCATGTGCTGGTCAGGGGGTGAGGCGCGGGACTCCTTCCTTTCTTTCCTTTATTTCCCTTCTCTCTGACCCCTCCCTCCATCATCCTCCTCTTCTACCCTCAGGAGGTGCCTGCGCTGCAACCCGTGACCAGTACTCTGAGCCACACAGCAAACCTTTCTACCTTTTGTATGCTTTATCTTTGTATAACCTGTTGATATTACACTTAATAGTAATTAGTATCCACTATATATCGATACCTGTGTCGAATACAATACATGTTCTTAAATAGGACTTTCCTATTTATGTTAATTCACCCGCTATTAGGTCTTTTAAAGACCTTTTGTAAGTCTGCTCTTCACCAACCTCCACCCCGAAATATCTTTTTGGGAAAGTTTACTATTGGCATGTTTGAACTTAACCCCCTTTCTATTGTTTATGTTCATAGATTGGTTTTAACCCCTCCCCCATACCTATCCCTTCCCATACCTGTACCTAAAGTACCAAGGAGTGTCCTTAGAGGAATTGAACATCCAGCAACAGCAGAACGGAGCACCACATCTGTGAGTAAATTATATACACGAAACATCACATATACTTCTCTTCATGGCGGAACTTAAGGTTGCTACCTATAATGTTAGAGGCTTCAAGTCCCCTGTGAAAAGAAGCCAAATTATAAACCAATTACATAGAGAGAAGGTTAATATTATATTTTTACAAGAAACACATTATAAACATAATAAAACACCGGAATTATCCAAGACTAAGTTCAATCTTTGGTTCCATAACACTTCCCCATCCTCCAACAAATCCGGAACTAGTATAGGAATACACAGAAATACCGATTTCTTACACAGATCTACCAAATCAGATGATGAGGGGAGATATATAATGATCAAAGGAGAAATCAATTCCAAGTTGTTCACTTTGGTTAATATATATGCCCCTAATGCGGCTCAGAAGAAATGGCTAGACAAATTCTGGCCCGATTTTGAAGCTTTCCGAGAAGGGATAGTCATAATGGCTGGAGATTTTAACATAACAATAAATCCCCACCTTGACTCCTCAACAGGCAAATCAGCTCTTCCAGGCAGATCCCTTAGACTCATAAAAAGATCCCTACACAAAAGTCTCTTGATTGATGTCTGGAGAGCTTTTAATCCAAAAGTAAAAGATTACACACATTATTCTGCGCCGCACAACTCATATCAAAGGCTTGACTATATTTTCGTACCTACTAACATTCTACAGTTCTGCATTGAAATGAAGATAGGCTCTATTATTCATTCGGACCACGCACCTGTCTTCCTCACCTTTAAAACACCTAACTCTATGCCAAAATCTTTTAGCTGGCGCCTAAACGAAACCCTGCTTAGTTCTTCAGTCATACAAGAAGCCATAAGCAGGAAGTTAATTGATTACTTCAAAGATAATACCCCGCAGTACATTTGGGAAGCTCACAAGGCTGTCATCAGAGGAGAGTTTATCTCGCTGGCCTCAAACTTAAACAAAGCTAGGCAGAAAAAGACCAATGAATTGTTCTCCAAAATATCTAAACTCGAATGTTGCCACAAGCGCCTCAAGAAAAATGATATTCTGGACAAACTCAATGAAGCCAGAGAAGAGTTGAAAACCCACCTTAATGCACAAACAGCAAAACTATACCTAGCCTTAAAGCAAAAATTCTTCGCACATGGCAATAGATCCTCTAAATTTATGTTATCCATGCTCCGCCAACAAAAACGCAAATCTAGGATTCCAGCCATCAAAACAAGTGATCAATTACTACACAAAGACGATCCTACAATTGCCCAGGCCTTCCATGATTTCTACTCTGAACTTTATAATATTAATACAGCAGACTCTGATAAAACTAACCAGATAAAAGCAGACTTACCTCTGACTTCCTGGGCAAGCTTAATCTACCCAGGATCAGAGATGAACATAAGCTAAGTTTATGTGCACCGATCTCTGAGACGGAGATCATGGAAGTTCTGAAATCAATTGCCAAAGGGAAATCTCCAGGACCGGACGGACTACCAGCACTATACTATGCAACATTTAAAGACATTTTAGCCCCCCATATGGCCCAGGTATATAACGCAGCTCTAAAAGGCATACCTTTTACACCTCAAACATTAAGTGCTCATATAACGTTAATTCCTAAACCCCAAAAAGATCACACGCTCTGCTCCAGCTACAGACCTATATCCTTATTGAACTTGGATCTGAAAATATATGCCAGAATTCTAGCTGCCAGAATAAAACCCTTACTCCAGGAGTTGATCAATCCTGATCAAACAGGCTTCGTTTTAGGCAGAGAAGGCAGAGATGGCATGTACAATATCATCAACTCTATCTCTTTAGCTAAAAAGAACAAAACTCCTATTGTACTGCTCGGGACAGACGCTGAGAAAGCCTTTGATAGAGTGGCTTGGCCCTTTATTAACAACACCTTAGAGAAATTTGGTTTTCCCACCTCATTTATTAAGGCTATTTTCTCTATGTATGCATCCCCTTGCGCTTATATAAAGGTAAATGACGTTCTGTCCCGGGCAGTACACATAAACAATGGAACAAGACAGGGATGCCCTTTATCCCCTCTACTGTTTATTTTGTCAATGGAACCCTTATTGCAAGCCATTAGACAAAATACTGATATTAAAGGTTTAAGATGTGGCACCATTGAAATAAAAAAAGCCGCATATGCAGACGACTTATTACTAGTAATTTCAAATCCTAAACAAGCATTCCCTCTTATAATTGATATACTAGACAAATTTGGAGAAATCTCCAATTTCAAAATAAATATCACAAAATCACAGGCAATGGGTATATCTTACTCCCGTAAAACTCTAAGTTCCCTAGAGAAAGATTCACCTTTCCAATGGACCCAAAAATCTCTGAAATTCTTAGGGGTTAACATTCCCCCAGACCTTAACAGGTTATTCACCCTAAATTTTACTCCTCTTATTAAAACTATACCAGACATCTTGAACTCCTGGAATCCTACATTTATCTCTTGGCTTGGCCGGAAAAATATGTTTAACACCTTGATCCTACCTAAAATAACATACCTCATACGAGTTCTCCCAATCAAACTACCAAAACACTTCCTAACCTCCTTCAAGAAAATCAGCTCTAAATACATATGGGGCAACATAAAACCGAGGATCTCACATGACATTCTAAAATTGCCCATAACCAAAGGAGGAATTGGCGTCCCCTCCCTAAACAAATACATTTATGCTGTCCACTTGAGCAGAATTATAGATTGGTTGAGACACCCTTCACATAAAATCTGGATTTCGATAGAAAAAGAACTAACAGGACTTCCTTTAAAAGGACTAGTGCTTTCAGATCCCCTTAAAACCCCCTTTGTAAATAAGGACAACTTATTGGTTCATGCCACTTTATCAGTCTGGAAAATGAAACATATCAGGGATATTTGCTCGGAATTCCCTTCTCATTTAAGTAGGCTCAGTGATTTTCTCATTACAATTGGTGAAGGCTACACAACTCTTCCAGCACAAATACAAAACAGTAATGCTGCTCCCTCTGATCTACTAGACTCAGACGGAGCTATACTGAACCTCCCAGATATGAGAAATTATTTTAATACACCCAAGCTGAGCTACCTCCAGCACAATATTATAGTGAAATCTATAAAATTAGCCTTAACGCAAGACCGCCAAACCAGAGAACCTTCTTGGTTTGAAAAGTTGATCTCTCAAACACAGACACCAAAAAAACTCATACATCTGATAAGCAAGAATCTACTTATAGGAGATTCGCCAAAATCCCTGTACTTCTTGAAAGAATGGGAAAAAGACTTAAACGCTACTTTCACGAGTGAAGACACTAAAGAAATCTTACTCTCACCCAAACTCTCCTCAAGATGTACTAATATACAAGAAAACACATATAAGGTGATATCCAGATGGTATCTCACTCCTGTTAAGTTAAGTCGAATGTATAGCACTACCTCAGACATGTGCTGGAGATGCCTTAATGAGAGAGGCACCTTCTTCCACATATGGTGGTCTTGCCCATTTGCAAAATCCTTCTGGGATCAAATTTTTACTCATATAAATCGCATTTTAGACAAAAGAGACCCTAAAAGAATTACATGTTGTCCCAAAACCGCTCTACTGAATATGATGCCAAACTCATTATCGGTATCTGAGAAAGGACTGTTGAGACCCCTTATAGCGGCAGCCAGACTTATTATAGCAACAAACTGGAAGTCAAGCGGTCCTTTGTCAGACACATTCTGGATTCACAAGGTATCATCGATTTCCAGATTGGAAGAATTGTCTCATTGGGAATTGAGATCACATCACAAGTATAAGAAAATCTGGTCCCCTTGGTATAACTGGAGATCCTCATCACCTTAACCCATACTTCACGGCCCGGCTTACTTTCCCATAGCTATAGCTATTGACTTTCATACAGTTGAATATCTTGATTGATACAATTCCAACACATTTTTCTCCACTTCAATCTACAACACTCACATAGTTCGCTAGGTAACTCTTGCATTAGGTACCTCAACCTCCCCCCCCCCCCTTTCCTCCTCTTCCCCCCCCTTACACCTGTTTCGTTTTGATTAGTTTTGTTTTCTTGTCCTCCTTAATCTTTTATCGTTATAGGTTATGATATCCTATTCTTTGATTATAGCCTCCATCATAAGTGTGGTAGGTAGTAGGGTTCCCCGAATACCCTTGCTGACATCCTCACCTAACAGTCCATTATCATCATGTGCTATGGTTACCCTTAGTAATCAGAATCAAAGGAGGATGGCGGAGATGTAGGAACGTGAAGATTTGATAATCCTCTTGCCTTACTTCCTCTGCCACAATATTATAAGCCATAGGAATGATAGCCAGTCATTCTAATTTTTGGAGGTTGTTAAAGTCCCTGTTACTTTTCCTTCAACTTTCAGGTTTGATGCATACCTGTCTACACACTACTACGCTAATTTGTTGCTATTACTGCCTTCTTGTATTTTGAATATGACGATTGTAAACCTGATTTGCAACTGTTTGTACCCCTTCCTTTCTATTTGAAAATCAATAAAAAGATATTGAAAAAGAAAAAAAAAAAAAAGGAATATACAACTGCACCTCTGATCGGCAATTAGTGCCTAAATTTTTTCAACTTTTACACAACATAAAAGTCTTTAAAACAGATAAGTGCAATGCTAAACGGCGAATATATTTTTATTTCACCAATAATACACGCTAAACAGGGCTTAGCAACATATAACTGCACTGCACAAGGGCAAATAAGACGTACTTGAGAAATATTTTCCTGTAAACCCTGTTAATAGCTATATCTAACAGCACTTGCACCCCAATAACAAGAACGGTTTGCTGGAATTACAGAGCTGTACAATGGCAATTTGGATCCACAGTCAGTGCATCAAGGTGTTATAGCAGGGGTGTCAAACTCAAATGCATCGGGGGCCGCATCAGCAGTTTGGTCACCCTCAAAGGGCCGGTTGTATCTGTAGGACTATGCGTCCACTCACTGTATAATCGTATCTCTAATAGTTAATGGTTACCGTATGTATATAATCGCATAAGGAGCGCTGACAGTGGCGTTGCTAGGGCTGGTGTCACCCGGTGCAGTAGAAAATGGTGTCACCCCCCTAGTAGTTATTAACCCCTTTTAGCAGTCCCCTGCTGGGACTGCTGAAAGGGGTTAATTATAACTACTGTGGGAGCAAAAGAGGGAATAAATAACTACACTGAAGAGGGGACTGAAAGGGGTTAATAAATACTGTTAAGGAGGGACTGCTGAAAGAGGTTACCCTTCACAGTAGTTATTAACCCCTTTCAGCAGTCCCCCTTCACAGTAGTTATTAACCCCAGCAGTCCCCCCTTCACTGAAGGGTGACTGCTGAGTTTAATAAATACTGTGAAGACTGCTGAAAGGGGTTAATTATAACTACTGTGGGAGCAAAAGAGGGAATAAATAACTACACTGAAGAGGGGACTGAAAGGGGTTAATAAATACTGTTAAGGAGGGACTGCTGAAAGAGATTAATAACTACTGTGAAGGGGCTTCACAGTAGTTATTAACCCCTTTCAGCAGTCCCCCTTCACAGTAGTTATTGACCCCTTTCAGCAGACCCCTCTTCATAGTTATTTCCCCCTTTCAGCAGTCCCCCTTCACAGTAGTTATTAACCCCAGCAGTCCCCCCTTCACTGAAGGGGGACTGCTGAGTTTAATAAATACTGTGAAGACTGCTGAAAGGGGTTAACTACTGTGAAGGGGCTTCACAGTAGTTATTAACCCCTTTTTCAGCAGTCCCCCATTCACAGTATTTATTAACCCCTTTCAGTCCCCTCTTCAGTGTAGCTAATTATTCCCCCCTTTGCTCCCACAGTAGTTATAATTAACCCCTTTCAGCAGCGCCAGCCCAGTAGCCATTCACATACGGTCTTTCCCCCCTTTCAAGTTTCACAATCACCAGCCTTCACCTTTTTATTATCATTATCACTTACACCTGATACAGGAGCCGGGAGGATCAGCTGTGAGGGAGGCGGTACTTACATCTACAAGCGCTCGCCGAGAGGAGGCAGGAGGCAGGCCGGGAGGACAGGCGCTGGCAGCGTGAGTCATACAACATGCGCCCACGCCGCCTGCTTCATTCATAAAGTGGGCGGCGCAGGCGCGTGACGTATGACTCACGCTGCCAGCGCCCATCCTCCCAGCCTGCCTCCTCTCGGCGAGCGCTTGTAGATGTAAGTACCGCCTCCCTCACAGCTGATCCTCCCGGCTCCTGTATCGGGTGTAAGTGATAATGATAATAAAAAGGTGAAGGCTGGCGGCCGGCGGCGGCTATGCGGGCCACATGACAAGGTCTGGCGGGCCGGATTCGGCCCGCGGGCCTTGTGTTTGACACCCGTGTGTTATAGGATTGTTCCTATTACCCAGTGAAGGAGAGTACCTGGGGTGGTGGTAGACGGGAGGTACATGCCACCGGGGGTCCTGGCCCGGTGGAGTAAGAGCCAGAAAAGTGAATTTTGCAGCAGTTATGCTGTTAACACAGCGGATCCGGGCCGGCTCTTACTGGGAGCAGGCAGATATGCGGGCGGGTGCCTGTCTTCCCACGGTCCAGGCCAGGTTTTGCAGGGAAGGGTTAAAACCAGACCAACAACAAGGGTGTGGTGTGCAATGTGGAGCTTCTGTGTTTTCTGGCTGTGAGAGTGAGAAGTGGAGGTGAACTGGGCTGTTTGCTGAGGCCTGTAAAGGAGTGTGCGGGAACCCGCAGCTGAAGCCAGGAGGAACCTGTGTTCCGTGGCTAGAAGCCGGACCCAGGGACTTACTTCACCAAGGAGAAAAAGGTGACATTACTCCTGGCTTTAAATAGACTTTGCTTTATGTGATGGAAACAGACCTCAAGTAGCCTGCAGCAGGGAATTGCTGTGTTTGAACTATTATTTTGCTGTTGTGTGTGACCACCCTACCTATAAACTGCACCGTCTTTCACTTGTATGCACTGTGTGAATAAACAAAGCATTGTGTTTTACGGTCTGTGTTGCCTCTATACTTCACTCACTACCACTGCCTACCAGAGTGGATCCCCACACCAGTCTGTAACCCCCCTACTGAACCCTGTTCTACACAAATGCTGTGGAACAATTCCTCCCTATCCTTTCCCTGAACAATTGTTTTTTTCACCACAATCAAGTATTTCCTAGCACTGTCCCTGGTGCCTGCAGATGTCTTTCCCTGCACTGTAAATGGCAGAATCTAAGTTGGCTGCCGCTATTTATAGGGCTGTGACATCACAGGTCTGTCTGGCTGCTGATTGGCTGCATGCATGGCATTATGGGTGATCCCGCCTTCGCAGAGTAACTTTCTCTATGTCCTCATACGTGCAGAAGCCATTTTAGGAAAAAATGTGATTCATTACCACGAAGAGCGAGGAAATTCGCCTTCGGTGCGAATCTAATTTTTACAGAAACACAGGATTGAATTCCACTTCGTCAGTTTCGATTTGCTCATCTCTAGCCAGGTCCTTTTGACCCCCCAAGTTTGTGTCGGCCTGGCTCCCAAAGAAGGCACTTAGCCACCTCTTCCTCCATGGCCACATTAACATCCCCAAAGGCAGCAGGGCACATTATTGCTAAAACCTTTGTCAAGTGAAGCTTTGCCACGCCATGTTGGAGCTTGTGAATGAATAGACTCCATTTTAGTTCAAAGTCTCAATATTTTAGCTACCAAATAATTTTTGTAAAGGTTATGACAAGTTGTTTTTGTGTGACGGAGAAGTAGAGGATGTTCTATTCCCGAGGGATATCTGGGGTTTGGCGTAAGAAGACTAGAGATGTCGCGAACATAAAATTTTCCGTTCGCGAGCAGCGAACGCGAATTTTCGCAAATGTTCGCGAACGGGCAAACCGCCATTGACTTCAATGGGCAGGCGAATTTTAAAACCTACAGGGACTCTTTCTGGCCACAATAGTGATGGAAAAGTTGTTTCAAGGGGACAAACACCTGGACTGTAGCATGCCGGAGGGGGATCCATGGCAAAACTCCCATGGAAAATTACATAGTTGATGCAGAGTTGGATTTTAATCCATAAAGGGCATAAATCACCTAACAATCCAATTTTTATTTTAACAACAGCGTTTAAAACATCCAGTGTGTGTATACGATCAGGTATGATGTTGTATCGATCAGGTAGTGTAAGGGTTACGCCCGCTTCACAGACATTGACAGACCAAACTCCCCTTTTAATGCACCGCAAACCACCGCAAACAGTCCATTTGCCCAACCGCAAACTTCCCATTTGCACAAGGTTGGATACCAAGCTAGCCATGTCCCTTTGATGTCATTGAAGGTTTCTTCCTCCACCCAGCCACGTACAACACCAAGGGTCCCGGAAAGGTGAATTGAATTGATTTTTCGAATGGGGAGATGGTTAAAAAAACGCTGGTTCCCTCCCCTTTGTTTGAATCCACGGTCACTGCGTCAGTGCCGTGCAATTTACTGTCACACCCGATATGAGTGGTATTTCCTGTAGTTCTCTCTTCTCATCAGTTTAATCCCTGTTACGTCCCCAATCTGGGGTCCATTTAGTAAATAGATTTTTCGAACGGGGAGATGGTTAAAAAATTGCTGGCTCCCTCCCCTTTGTTTGAATCCACGCCACGGTCACTACGTCTGCGCCGTGCAATTTACTGTCACACCCGATATGAGTGCTATTTTCTGTAGTACTATTCTCATCAGTTTAATCCCTGTTACGTCCCATATCAGGGTGGGATTGCCTTTTGTGAAAAAAAATTAGGCCGGGTATCTTCGACTGCCTTCACAGTGACAGACCAAACTCTGATACACCAAACTGAATTGATTTTAGGAACCGGGAGATGGAAAAAGCAGCTTGGTCGGTCCTCTTACTCCCAAGTTTGGGGCACTGCGCATACACGGAGCAATGTGCTGTGACACCCTATATGAGTGGTGTCTTAACTAGTCCTATTCCTATCAGTTTAATCCCTGTTACGTCCCCTATCCGGGGACGTGTGTCGAATTGATTAACCATCGTCGAATTAACGAACCATTACGACATCCTGCAATAATTTAGTTCTGAGCTTTGTACTTGATTTATATTGGAATTGTTGGGGATTTTTTTTAATTGTCTGCATTATTTCTAATAAACTATTAAGAGACTTTATTAAGATTTTTATTTTTTTATTTTATGTATTAAAAACCCCCCCATTTTAAAAAAAGATTAAAAAAAATTAAGTTTTTTTCTATGAAAAGATCATAATGAAGCAACGGCCTTATCATCTGGGGTGTGGCAACATTGCCAACACACTCATAGAGGTGATGATCGCTTCATTGTGATACTGCAAGCCCCTTCACCACAACAAGGTAACGATCATGAAAGGGGAATTGACACTTGTATGTGCCATTTTTTTTTTTTTGTTTTTGCAGCCACAGTGCAGCACCAGAGGCCAGAAAAATTAGGCATGTACACATGCCTGAAAAACAATGTTATTGTTGCAGCCGCTGTTGTAGCAGCGGCCGGAAAAATTTATGTTTTCAAGGCAGAAAGGTGACTAAAACATTGCGGCTTGAACCCTAGTTGGTGGCGGAGAATTCGGTATGCAGACATTAAATACAGCAGCGTGGGGACCATTTTGAGGCCAAGGCATGTCATCAGGCCTTTTGTTAGTTAAACGTATCCCCAACTGTCAGTCACTTCGGGATCCATGCCTCATTCATCTTAGTGAAGGTGAGGTAATCAACACTTTTTTGACAGAGGCGACTTCTCAGTGACAATGCCTCCTGCTGCACTGAAGGTCCTTTCTGACAGGACACTTGAAGCGGGGCAGGCCAGAAGTTCTATCGCAAACTGGGATAGCTCAGGCCACAGGTCAAGCCTGCACACCCAGTAGTCAAGGCGTTCATCGCTCCTCAGAGTGTCGATATCTGCAGTTAAGGCGAGGTAGTCTGCCACCTGTCGGTCGAGTCGTTCTCTAAGGCTGGATCCCGAAGGGCTGTGGCGATGTGTAGGACTGAAAAAGCTCTGCATGTCCTCCATCAACAACACATCTGTAAAGAGTCCTGTCCTTGCCGCCGTGGTAGGAGGATTACGTTCACCTCTTCCCCAGTTAGATTCCCATTGTGCTGTGACATCACCCTTATAAGCTGTGTAAAGCATATTTTTTTGTTTGGTTTTGAACTGCTGCATCCTTTCTGACTTCAGATAATTTGGTAACATTTCCACCACTTTCTGCTTATACCAGGCTTATACCAGGGGTCAAGTAGCATGGCCATCCAGTACAGGTCGTTCTCCTTTATACTTTTTATACGAGGGTCCCTCAACAGACATGACAGCATGAAAGACCCCATTTGCACAAGGTTGAATGCCGAGCTACTCATTTCCCGTTCCTCCTCCTCACTGATGTCATTGACGGTCTGTTCTTCCCCCCAGCCACGTACAACACCACGGGTCCCAGATAGGTGACAACAACAAGCACCCTGGGATGCCTGCTGTGGTTGGTCTTCCTCCTCCTCAAAGCCACATTCCTCCTCTGACTCCTCTTCCTCATACTCCTCTTGCAGCGTTGCCGCAGGTCCGGCAAGCGATGATGACAAGGCTGTTTCTGGTGGTGATGGTGACCACAACTTTACCTCTTCCTCTTCACGCTCATCTACAGCCTGATCCAGCACTCTTCGCAGGGCACGCGCCAGGAAGAAAACAAATGGGATGAGGTCGCTGATGGTGCCTTCGGTGCGAGTAACTAGGTTTGTCACCTCCTCAAAATGACACATGAGCCTACAGGCATTGCGCATGAGCGTCCAGTAACATGGCAAAAAAATTCCCAGCTCCACAGAGGCTGTCCTAGCACCCCGGCCATACAAATACTCGTTGACGGCTTTTTCTTGTTGGAGCAGGCGGTTGAACATTAGGAGTGTTCCAATGTGTCGGGCTGTCGCAAATCAAGCGCCTCACTGGCATGTTGTTTCGGCGCTGAATGTCTGCAAAGTGCGCCATGGCCGTGTAGGAACGCTCGACATGGCCACACAACTTCCTGGCCTGCTTGAGGACGTCCTGTAAGCCTGGGTACTTAGACACAAAGCGTTGTACGATGAGATTCAACACATGTGCCATGCGCGGCACATGTGACAACTTGCCCAAATTCAATGCCGCCAACAAATTGCTTCCATTGTCACACACCACTTTGCCGATCTCCAGTTGGTGCGCGGTCAGCCACTGATCCACCTGTGCGTTCAGGGCGGACAGAAGTGCTGGTCCGGTGTGGCTCTCTGCTTTCAGGCAAGTCAACCCCAAGACAGCGTGACACTGTCGTATCCGGAATGTGGAATAGCCCCTGGGGAGCTGGGGGGGTTCAGTTGATGTGCAGCCAGACGCCGCAGAAGAAGAGGACTCAGCCGAGGAGGTTATGGAAGAGGATGGAGTAGGAGGAGTAGAGGAGGTGGCAGTAGGCCTGCCTGCAAGTCGTGGCGGTGTCACCAACTCCGCTGCAGAGCCACGCATTCCATGCTTGGCAGCCGTTAGCAGGTTGACCCAATGCGCAGTGTAGGTGATATACCTGCCCTGACCGTGCTTTGCAGACCAGGTATCAGTGGTCAGATGGACCCTTGCCCCAACACTGTATGCCAGAGATGCCATGACTTCCTTATCAATCAACGAGTAGAGGTTTGGGATTGCCTTATTAGAAAAAAAACATTTGTCCGGGTACCTTCCACTGTGGTGTCCCAATAGCGACAAATTTTTTGAAGGCCTCAGACTCCACCAGCTGGTATGGTAAAAGCTGGCGGGCTAAGAGTTCCGTCAAGCCAGCTGTCAGACGCCGGGCAAGGGGGTGACTCTGTGACATTGGCTTCTTACGCACAAACATTTCCTTAACAGACACCTGACTGTGGGCAGATGAGATGGAACTGCTCAAGGTGAGAGGCGGAGTGGCGAGTGGTTGAGAGGGGGCAAGGAGGACAGCAGTGGTTAACGTGGCTGAAGATGCTGGACCAGGAGGAGGATGGTGGCTTTGAGCTTGTGTGATGCTTCTACTCGTCATCATGTGTTGATCCCATAGGCGTTTGTGATGTGCGATCATGTGCCTTCGCAAAGCAGTTGTACCTAGGTGGGTGTTGGATTTCCCACGACTCAGTTTCTTTTGGCACAGGTTGCAAATGGCATCGCTGTTGTCACAGGCAGACACACAAAAAAATGCCACACTGCTGAGCTTTGCAATGACGGCATTCTGGTGGTGGCAACAGCATGCGTTAATTGGCGTGCTGTCTGGCTGACCCCGGGTGCCGATACATGCTGTCTGACTGTGCCACTAGCTCCTTGCAATGACCTCCCCCTGCTTCCAACTCGTTTCCTCCTTCTCTCTGTCTCCCCTTCTGAACTTTCCCCCTCTTCTTCTTCTCTTTGAGCAGGCACCCACGTGGCATCCACGGACACATCGTCATCATCAACCACTTCACTTGTATCTTACGCCTCAGCAAAGGAAGCAGCAGCGGGTACAACATCATCATCATCATCACACTGTACGTCCATGTGTGTAATGCTGCCTGACTGAGACATATCCCTGTTATCTACATCCCCTGGCAATAATGGTTGTGCATCACTAATTTCATCCAACTGATGTGTAAATAACTCCTCTGAGGGATCAAATGAAGCAGCTGTGGTGGCTGTGGTGGTAGTGGTGGTGGTGGCAGCGGGCGGGACAAAAGCTGAGCTGGAGGAGGATGGTGCGTCAAAGTTCTTAGTGGAAGCTGTTGAAGATCGGGTGTCCTGTGTAAGCCAGTTAACTATTTTCTCTGAATTTTTTGGGTTCAGGTTACGTGGCCTCTGAACACTGGGCATTATTCGAGGGCCAGTGGAAATCACAGCACCACAAACACAACGGCCCCTGCGGCGTGGCCTGCCTCTGCCTGTCATTTTTTATTAGATAAGTGTTACTATGCGTGAAAGGTACTGTGCCACTCTATATAAGTGGTGGGCAGTGGGCACAGTAATGTGATTAGATCACAGTTAAATTTTAAATATAATTTTTTTTTCTGAAAGGTATTTGGGTGAATGACACCCTGTAACGGTATGAGTGCAGGCGTAGCCAGCCACTAGCCACTTAGCCAGTGGCCACAATACAATACCTAAAAAAGTCATGGAAAGGGCTAGGGGGCTGCAAATGGCAGAAAAATGTGGTTAAGAGCATGGCAAGTGGATATGGAAATGACTTAAAATAACATAAAGTACGTAAAAATAAAGAATTAAAATCTTGATCTTGGAGGACGAGGTCCATATGGAGTAAGAAGTTGAGGAGGCTGTGGTGGTGTAGGTGGAAGCGGCGGTGGAGGAGGAGGTAGCCTACACTGCTTTTTAGTTTTATATTATTTTTATTTATTTTTTTGTTTAACCACCTCCGGACCGCCTAACGCACATGTGCGTTCCGGAGGTGGCAGCGCTGCGCACAGTCACGCATATACGCGTCATCTCGCGAGACGCGAGATGACGCGAATATGCGCGCGCGCATGCGCAGTTCGCGCCGGCATTTCACACAGCAGTATTTCGTCAGCAACCTGCCAGCCAATGATCGTGGCTGGCAGGTTGCTGATTTTTAAAAAATCCAATCAAAGTGCCAGATAGCAGATCATATTAGTAAATATGATCTGTTATATGGCTGCCCTGCTCCTCTGCTGGTTCTTTTCGTCGGTTGGATCCAGCAGAGGAGCAGGCTTCACAGTGAGTACACCAACACTACACTATAGCCCCTGATCACCCCCCTGAACCCCAATTAACCCTTTGATCACCCCTTTGATCACCCCTGTCAATCACAAGTGAAAAGAAAAAAGTGATCAGTGCAAACTGTCACTTTTTTTTTTCACTGTTATTGACCGTTAGGTTTTAGGTATAGTTTAGGTCCCTTGGTTAGGTAGTTAGCGATCAGTTAGCGCCCAGCCCACCGCACCGCAGTCCGTTATTCGCTGATTAGCGTATCGCTAATCAGCATTTGTACTTTTATAGTATCTGGAAGTGATCAAAACTGATCACGGTCAGATCTATAATTGTATTAGTGTCACTTTAGTTCGCCCTCCACCCAAAACGCAGTGTTTGCCCGATCAGGCCTGATCGGTCGCCCACACGTGCGTTCGCCCACACCCGCCCCACCGCAGTGACAAAAAAAAATTTTTTTTTGATCACTGCACATTCACTTTACACGCACTGCGGCGATAAAAAAATCAGTTTTGATATTTTTTATCAACCGCAGCGGCCTCCGGTACTTCGCTAGCCTCCCCTTTGTAAGACAGGCTTGCTTTTTTTTTCTTGGGTAGTCTCAGGGAATACCCCTAAATTTAGTTGCCCACATGTCTAACAGGGGGTATTCCTCTGAAGAGGCCTACAGGCTTCTGACCCAGTCGGATGAGGAGTGGGAACCCTCATCTGATGAATCCAGCGGGTCAGAATACGAACCTGTAGAAAGCAGTGGCTCTCTGACCCAAAGTTCGGACGAGGAGGCTGAGGTCCCTGATACCACCAGGCGTACCCGGCCCCGTGTCGCTAGACCGCAGGTTGCGCAGGATCCGCTTCAAGAGCAGCAGAGTGGGGCTGGTGCTGTCGGATTACGTGGTGAGGCATACACCAGCAGCCCAGCCCTCCCTGGACCTAGTACCAGCACTGCCGTACAACCTGGTGAAGTAGCGAGCACCAGAAGGGCAGTTGAAGCTGGTACGGTGGCACGTGCAGTAGTGACCCCGTCGCAGCCACCGCAAAGACGTGCCCGTAGAGCCCCTAGAATCCCAGAGGTGCTGGCAAACCCTGATTGGCAGTCCCCAACTTCAGCCGCACCTGTAGTTTTCCCTTTCACTGCCCAGTCTGGAGTTCGGGTTGAGACAGCTCAGATCGGTTCGGCCCTGGGATTTTTTGAGCTGTTCTTGACTGCGGAGCTTTTAGACATAGTTGTGGCCGAAACAAACAGGTATGCCACACAATTTATCACCGCTAACCCGGGAAGCTTTTATGCCCAGCCTTTCCGGTGGAAACCAGTCCAAGTTTCCGAACTTAAAACTTTTCTGGGCCTCCTCCTCAACATGGGCCTGACAAAAAAGCATGAATTGCGGTCATATTGGTCCACGAACCCGATTCATCACATGCCCATGTTCTCTGCTGCCATGTCCAGGGCACGTTTTGAGGCCATCCTGCGGTTCCTGCACTTTAGTGACAACACCGCCTCCCGTCCCAGGGGCCACCCTGCTTTTGACCGGCTCCACAAAATTCGGCCCCTCATAGACCATTTCAACCAGAAATTTGCAGATATTTATACCCCAGAGCAAAACATCTGCATAGACGAGTCCCTGATACATTTTACCGGGCGCCTTGGCTTCAAACAATACATCCCAAGCAAGCGCGCCCGGTATGGGGTCAAATTGTATAAGCTCTGTGAAAGGGCCACAGGCTATACCCACAAATTTCGGGTCTATGAGGGAAAAGATCAGACCCTGGAGCCGGTCGGTTGCCCTGACTACCTGGGGAGCAGTGGGAAGACAGTTTGGGACTTGGTGTCACCCTTATTCGGCAAGGGGTACCATCTTTATGTGGACAATTTTTACACAAGTGTGGCCCTCTTTAGGCATTTGTTTCTAGAACGGATTGGCGCCTGTGGTACCGCGCGAACTAGTCGCGCGGGCTTCCCCCAACGGCTCGTTACCACCCGTCTTGCAAGGGGGCAGAGGGCCGCACTGTGTAACGAAGAACTGCTCGCGGTGAAATGGAGAGACAAGCGTGACGTTTACATGCTCTCCTCCATTCACGCAGACACGACAATACAAATTGAGCGAGCAACCCGTGTCATTGAAAAGCCCCTCTCAGTCCACGACTATAACCTCCACATGGGAGGGGTCGACTTCAATGACCAGATGTTGTCTCCGTATTTAGTTTCCCGACGCACCAGACGCTGGTATAAGAAGGTGTCTGTATATTTAATTCAATTGGCTCTGTACAATAGTTTTGTTCTCTACAGTAAGGCTGGGAGAACTGGATCCTTCCTCAAATTTCAGGAAGAGATCATCGAGAACCTCCTGTATCCAGGAGGTTCCGTGGCCCCAACCACCAGTGTAGTTAGCCGTCTACACGAGCGACATTTCCCCAATGTCGTTCCTGGTACCTCAACCCAACAGTCACCCCGAAAAAGATGTCGTGTCTGTAGCAGGAGTGGAATAAGGCGTGACACCCGCTATTTCTGTCCTGACTGTCCGGACCACCCTGCCCTATGCTTTGGAGAGTGTTTCCGGAAGTACCACTCACAGGTACACTATTAGCATAGGGATCATCTCACCAGGACAGGCACACAGGGCTATTAGGGCCCATTCACTCACTGCTGCTGCAAACGTCTCCTTTCACATGGGACAAAGTGCATAACGCACTTCGCCACATCTTTGGGCGATTTGCGCTTTGCACATTGACCCATGGGGAAGGAGAGGTTTGTTCTATAAAGGTAAAAAAACAAAAAAAAAAACACACCAGTAAGCAAACACGTTAATGTTCAGTTAAAAAAGTTAAAGTTTATATGTTCTGTTGCAAAGTTAATAAAATTATTGCGTTGCGGCCTGGTTTTTTCTTTTTTTTTTTTTTTCTTTTTTTACCTTCCAGGTGGACCAACCGATTGACTAGCTGCAGCACCGATGTGCATTCTGACAGAAGCATTGCTGCTGCTGTCAGATTACACGCAAGTCGGTGTATGCGGCGCTGCAAGACGGGATTTTCTCCTCTGCAGTGACAGATACGTTTGCCGAGGCATACGAGCTGAGGAGGAGGCGGCGTTCCTATGCTTTGGCAAGCACTTTGTACATATATATATATAAAAAAAAAAAAAAAATCCCGGCAATGATTTATTCATCCACATCGATTGATGTGAATGGAGAAATCTGGTTTGCCAGGGCATACGAGCTAAGTGGGTATGGATGTTGGGCGGAGCTCCTATGTCCTGGCAGACGCCTTTCCCCTCAATTTTTTTTTTTTGGCAGAGATTTTTTCATCCACATTGATCGATGCGAATGAAGAAATCTGTGCCGTTCATTTTTTTCTTTCAGCCCAGAGGCTGAACGGAAAAAAAAATCTCATTACCTGTATGCTCAATATAAGGAGAATAGCAGAAACTCCTAATGCTGGCCATACATGTAATGATTGCGGAGACCCTCAAATGCCAGGGCAGTACAAACACCCCACAACTGACCCCATTTTGGAAAGAAGACACCCCAAGGTATTTGCTGAGGGGCATATTGAGTCCATGAAAAATGTAAATTTTTGTCCTAAGTTAGCGGAAAGTGAGACTTTGTGAGAAAAAAAAAAATAATCAATTTCCGCTAACTTATGCAAAAAAATAAAAAATTCTATGAACTTGCCAGGCCCCTCATTGGATACCTTGGGGTGTCTTCTTTCCAAAGTGGGGTCACATGTGGGGTATTTATACTGCCCTGGCTTTTTAGGGGCCCTAAAGCGTGAGAAGAAGTCTGGGATCCAAATGTCTAAAAATGCCCTCCTAAAAGGAATTTGGGCCCCTTTGCGCATCTAGGCTGCAAAAAAGTGTCACACATCTGGTATCGCCGTACTCAGGAGAAGTTGGGGAATGTGTTTCGGGGTGTCATTTTACATATACCCATGCTGGGTGAGAAAAATATCTTGGTCAAATGCCAACTTTGTATAAAAAAATGGGAAAAGTTGTCTTTTGCCAAGATATTTCTCTCACCCAGCATGGGTATATGTAAAATGACACCCCAAAACACATTCCCCAACTTCTCCTGAGTAAGGCGATACCAGATGTGTGACACTTTTTTGATGCCAAGGTGGGCAAAGGGGCACATATTCCAAAGTGCACCTTTCGGATTTCACCGGTCATTTTTTACAGATTTTGATTGCAAAGTACTTCTCACACATACAGTCATGTGAAAAAATTAGGACACCCTTTGAAAGCATGTGGTTTTTTGTAACATTTTTAATAAAAGGTTATTTCATCTCCGTTTCAACAATACAGAGAGATTAAAGTAATCCAACTAAACAAAGAAAACTGAAGAAAAGTCTTTTCAAGATCTTCTGTAAATGTCATTCTACAAAAATGCCTATTCTAACTGAGGAAAAAGATAGGACACCCTCACATGTATTCCCTCTTAAATTGGCTCAGATCTCACACAGGTATATCACACCAGGTGCACATAATTAGTAGATCGTTACTCTGCATGTTGAATGAGGCTTGCCCTATTTAAACCTCAGACATTTAGTTTGGTGTGCTCCTGACTGTTGAAGTGAGAGTGAGCACCATGGTGAGAGCAAAAGAGCTGTCAGAGGACTTCAGAAAAAAGATTGTAGCAGCCTATGAGTCTGGGAAGGGATTTAAAAAGAACTCAAAAGATTTTGAAATCAGCCATTCCACTGTCCGGAAGATAGTCTACAAGTGGAGGGCTTTCAAAACAACTGCCAACATGCCCAGGACTGGTCGCCCCAGCAAGTTCACCCCAAGAGCAGACCGCAAGATGCTAAAAGAGGTCTCCAAAAACCCTAAAGTGTCATCTCGAGAACTACAGCAGGCTCTGGCTACTGTTGATGTAGAAGTACATGCCTCTACAATCAGAAAGAGACTGTACAAGTTTAACTTGCATGGGAGGTGTGCAAGGAGGAAACCTTTGCTTTCCAAGAGAAACATCGAGGCCAGACTGACATTTGCCAGAGATAAAGTTGACAAAGACCAGGACTTCTGGAATAATGTTCTTTGGACAGATGAGTCCAAAATTGAATTATTTGGACACAACAGCAGAGGACATGTTTGGCGTAAACCAAACACAGCATTCCAAGAAAAGAACCTCATACCAACTGTGAAGCATGGAGGTGGAAGTGTCATGGTTTGGGGCTGCTTTGCTGCAGCAGGACCTGGTCAGCTAACCATCATAGAATCCACAATGAATTCTACTGTGTATCAGAAGGTGCTTGAAGAACATGTGAGACCATCAGTTAGAAAATTAAAGCTGAAGCGGAACTGGACCATGCAACATGACAATGACCCAAAACATACTAGTAAATCAACCAAAGATTGGCTGAAAAAGAAGAAATGGAGAGTCCTGGAATGGCCAAGTCAAAGTCCAGATTTGAATCCCATTGAGATGCTGTGGGGTGACTTGAAAAGGGCTGTACGTGCAAGAAACCCCTCAAACATCTCACAGCTGAAAAAGTTCTGCATTGAGGAGTGGGGTAAAATTTCCTCAGACCGATGTCGAAGACTGGTAGATAGCTACAAGAACCGTCTCACTGCAGTTATTTCAGCCAAAGGAGGTAACACTCGCTATTAGGGGCAAGGGTGTCCTATCTTTTTCCTCAGTTAGAATAGGCATTTTTGTAGAATGACATTTACAGAAGATCTTGAAAAGACTTTTCTTCAGTTTTCTTTGTTTAGTTGGATTACTTTAATCTCTCTGTATTGTTGAAACGGAGATGAAATAACCTTTTATTAAAAATGTTACAAAAAACCACATGCTTTCAAAGGGTGTCCTAATTTTTTCACATGACTGTATGGGCCCCTAAATTGCCAGGGCAGTATAACTACGCCACAAGTGACCCCATTTTGGAAAGAAGACACCCCAAGGTATTCCGTGAGGGGCATGATGAGTTCCTAGAATTTTTTATTTTTTGTCACAAGTTAGCGGAAAATGATGATTTTTTTTTTTCTCTTTTTTCCTTACAAAGTCTCATATTCCACTAACTTGCGACAAAAAATTAAAAATTCTAGGAACTCGCCATGCCCCTCACGGAATACCTTGGGGGGTCTTCTTTCCAAAATGGGGTCACTTGTGGCGTAGTTATACTGCCCTGGCAATTTAGGGGCCCAAATGTGTGAGAAGTACCTTGCAATCAAAATGTGTAAAAAATGGCCTGCAAAATCTGAAAGGTGCACTTTGGAATATGTGCCCCTTTGCCCACCTTGGCAGCAAAAAAGTGTGACACATCTGGTATCGCCGTACTCAGGAGAAGTTGGGGAATGTGTTTTGGGGTGTCATTTTACATATACCCATGCTGGATGAGAGAAATATCTTGGCAAAAGACAACTTTTCCCATTTTTTTATACAAAGTTGGCATTTGACCAAGATATTTTTCTCACCCAGCATGGGTATATGTAAAATGACACCCCAAAACACATTCCCCAACTTCTCCTGAGTACGGCGATGCCAGATGTGTCACACTTTTTTGCTGCCAAGGTGGGCAAAGGGGCACATATTCCAAAGTGCACCTTTTGGATTTCACCGGTCATTTTTTACACATTTTGATTGCAAAGTTCTTCTCACACATTTGGGCCCCTAAATTGCCAGGGCAGTATAACTACCCCACAAGTGACCCCATTTTGGAAAGAAGACACCCCAAGGTATTCCGTGAGGGGCATGGCGAGTTCCTAGAATTTTTTATTTTTTGTCGCAAGTTAGTGGAATATGAGACTTTGTAAGAAAAAATAAAAAAAATAAAATCATCATCATTTTCCGCTAACTTGTGACAAAAAATAAAAAGTTCTATGAACTCACTATGCCCATCAGCGAATACCTTAGGGTGTCTACTTTCCGAAATGGGGTCATTTGTGGGGGTTTTCTACTGTTTGGGCATTGTAGAACCTCAGGAATCATGACAGGTGCTCAGAAAGTCAGAGCTGTTTCAAAAAGCGGAAATTCACATTTTTGTACCATTGTTCGTAAATGCTATAACTTTTACCCAAACCATTTTTTTTTTGCCCAAACATTTTTTTTTATCAAAGACATGTAGAACAATAAATTTATATATGGATGTCGTTTTTTTTGCAAAATTTTACAGCTGAAAGTGAAAAATGTCATTTTTTTGCAAAAAAATCGTTACATTTTGATTAATAACAAAAAAAGTAAAAATGCCAGCAGCAATGAAATACCACCAAATGAAAGCTCTATTAGTGAGAAGAAAAGGAGGTAAAATTCATTTGTATGGTAAGTTGCATGACCGAGCAATAAACGGTGAAAGTAGTGTAGTGCCGAAGTGTAAAAAGTGCTCTGGTCATGAAGGGGGTTTCACCTAGCGGGGCTGAAGTGGTTAAATTAGGGTACAACCCAAAACATTGGAAAATATAACCTGTGATAACCCCCTCCAGCTGTGCTAAACAAAGGTTCAGACAATACACTGGCTGCAGGGCAGGCCAGCACCTCCAAGGCGTAAAGGGCAAGCTCAGGCCATGTGCCCAATTTGGAGACCCAGAAGTTGAAAGGGACAGACCTATCAGTCAGTACGTGTAGGCGTATGCACACATACTGCTCCACCATGTCACACGTCCCCGTGATGTCCACGATCCAATTGGATATCTTCTCTATCAACTTCCAATGTTCTTTTCTGCGCCTACCATGTTGATCACGTTTAGCGGGAAATCAGGGTTCCACGCCGGAGAGGGAGCATGAGAAAGGGATACCACATCCAAGGCAGGTCAATGGCTGCAATGCGATCAAGCTGAAATGTGGGACAAGTTATTAAAGTGGAAGGATCGAATGAAAGGGCCAAATAAAGATACATTTTACAAATTTAAGTCCCTGTCACCTATGCAGAGCAGGGGTTTTTCATCAGCAAAAATGGGTTAATGTCACCCAACAATTGAACAGACGATTTTACAAAAATTAGGTCCCTGTCACCTATGCAGAGCAGGGGTTTGTATGCGGCAAAATTGGTAAAATGTCACCTGACAATGTAACAGACGATTTTTAGAAATTTAGGTCCCTGTCACCTATGCAGAGCAGGGGTTTATTCACGGCAAAAATGATAAAATGTCACCTGACAATGTAACAGACGATTTTCAGAAATTTAGGTCCCTGTCACCTATGCAGAGCAGGGGTTTGTATACGGCAAAATTGATAAAATGTCACCTGACAATGTAACAGACGATTTTTTTTAATTTAGTTCCCTGTCACCTATGCAGAGCAGGGGTTTGTATATAACAAAATTGGTAAAATGTCACCTGACAATGTAACAGACAAATTTTAGAAATTTAGGTCCCTGTCACCTATGCAGAGCAGGGGTTTACGCACGGCAAAAAAGGTAAAATGTCACCCAAGAATATAATAGACAAATTTGTGAAATGTATTAACCTGTCCACTAGGTAGAGCAGGGGTATATCACAGCCCAAAAACTGTTGAATATCACTCAACTATGCAACAGAAAAATTTGTGAACTTTATTAACCTGTCTACAAGGTAGAGCAGGGGTATATGACAGCAAAAAATTTGTGAATTTCACCCGACAATGTAAAAGACAAATGAGTAAAATTTATTTACCTGTGTACTAGGTACAGCAGGGGTATATCAAAGCCAAAAATGTGGGATATGTAACCCAACAATGTATCAGACAAATAAGTAAAATTACTTAAAATAAAATACATAAAAATTTACAAAAAATAATCTTGATGTATGAGGTGGAGGTTCATATGGAGTAGGAGGTTGAGGAGGCAGTGGACGTAGCGGTGTAGGTGGAAGCGGCGATGGAGGAGGACGAGGTAGCCAACACTGGTTTTTGCACCTTTCACTTCTGTATTCGGCGCAGTGAGTGAAGGACGCTCCCCTGATGCCGGCTTCGTCACTGCGCAGGCGCAGTGAGGAATCCGGCACCAGGAGCGCATCATTCACTCACTGCGCCTGCGCCGAATACAATAGTGAACAGCGCAGGCGCGGGATTTCGTGTGCGATGCAGGGAACAGTGACATCAATCAAGAAGAGCGGGACGGGCAGAACAGGGGAACTGGGCGGGATAAAGGGTGAGTAGATCGAGCCTCTAGGTGCTGATTTTAAGCCCACATAGCACCTAGAGGCTCATTAGCATATTATAAAAGTGGTTATTTTACAAAAACGGCTGCAGGGACAAATGTCAGAAATATACTGTTATGTAATGCTGACATGGGCGCATCGCTAATGTCAGTCAGCTACATAACGGTATTTCTGGTGGTAGAAACCCTTTAAATCTTAAAAGTGGGACAACTTTTCAAAGTTTAAGCATTTAATGAAAGTATGTGGTGAGCATTAATTAATGAAGAATTTATTAAATTGTATTCCCTGTCAACTATGCAGCAAAATTAGAAAAATGTCACCTAACAATGTAATTGACAATTTTTTTTTAATTTATGTACCTGTCATCTATATAGAGGTGCCCCAGTAACATCCACCATCCATTTGGATATCTTCTCTATCAACTTTCGATGTTCTTTTCTGAGCCTACCATGTTGATCATGGTTATCGGCAAATTAGGGTTCCACGCCGGAGAGGGAGCGTGAGAAAAAGAGACCAAAATAAAGGGAGATAAATTAATTCAATTTTGGGGGATCGAGCGGAAATGTGGGAAAAGCTATTGAGGCGCAAATGTGGGACAAATTACATAAGCCCAAATGTGGGCCAAAAGAGTAAAGCGGAAATATGGGAAATGTTATTGAGGCAAAAATTTTGGCCAAAAGAGTAAAGCGGAATTGTGGGACAAATTATTGAATCGCAAATGTGGTACAACTTGTTGAAGTTTAAGCATTGAATCAAAGGAGGTGGCGCGAATCAATTAAAGAAGCATTTCAGAAATTTTATTCCCAGTCACCTATGCAGAGCAGGGGTTTATTCACGTCTAAAATTGTATAATGTCAACCCAAGAATGTAACAGAAAAATTACAGAAATTTATTAACCTGTCTACTTGGTAGAGCAGGGGTCTATGACAGAAAATAAATGTTTATTGTCACCATAAATTGTAAAATAAAAATTATTGAAATTTATTAAGCTGTCAACTAGGTAGAGGAGGGGTATATTACACCCAAAAATTTGTGAAATTCACCCAAAAATGTAACAGACAATTTTTATTTATTTTTTTACCTGTCTACTCGGTATAGCAGTGGTACATCACACCCAAAAATTGGTGAATTTCACCAGAAAATGTGACTGACAATTTTGTTATTTTATTTTTACAGGTCTACTAGGTATATCAATGGTACATCACACCCAAAAAGTTGTAAATTTCACCAAAAAATGTAACTGACAAAGTAGTGAAATTACATAAAATACGTACAAATAAAACAAATTAAAAATTGATTTATGAGGTGGAGTTCCATATGGAGTAGGAGTTTGTGGAGGAGGATGAGGTAGCCAACACAGGTTTTTGGTATATTTTTTTTTTAATTAGGGTACACTCCAAAAGAGTGTGAAATATCCAAAGTACAAGAATGAGCAATTGTGCTGCAGTATAACAATTGGTGGTTAAGGCCGGTATACATGTCTATTCTGCACAAGGTACGGACAAGTCATGTGGGATCCATGTCTGTTTTATTTTAATAAACGTGAGCTTGTCCACATTGGCTGTGGACAGGCGGCTGCGCTTGTCTGTGATGACGCCCCCTGCCGTGCTAAACACACGTTCAGATAATACACTGGCTGCAGGGCAGGCCAGCACCTCCAAGACGTAAAGGGCTGCCTCCTGCTAAGACGTTCCATATCAGCTGGTGGTGCTGGTTGTTGTGGCGTGCTGACAAAGCTTTTCCACATTACGGCCATGCTAACCCTGCCTTCTGAGGTGCTGGCAGTGCCCCAGCTGCGTTGGCAACCTCTTCCTCTGTCTTCACCTTGTTCTTCCACTGTGCCCCCGCTGTCAGGTGGGAATGCCACCAGCAGCGCGTCTACCAGCGTGCGCTTGTACTCGCGCATCTTACGAGGTAATTAAGGATGGTACGTTGTCCTTGTAACGGGGATCCAGTAGCGTGGCCACCCAGTACTCAGCACAAGTTAGAATGTGGGCAACTCGGCGGTCATTGCGGAGACACTGTAGCATGTAATTGCTTATGTGTGCCAGGCTGCCCAGAGGCAACGAAAAGCTGTCCTATGTGGGAAGTGTATTGTCTGTGTCCTCATTATCCCCTCTGCCACGCACCAGTGATGGCCATGAGCTGGTCTGGGTGCCACCCTGCTGTGAACATGGTTGCTCCTCCATCTCCTCCTCCTCATCCTCCACCTTGTTTTTTCAAGGAGGCATAGAAGTGGGATAGTTTTGCTGAGAACTGTGTTATCGGCACTGGCCATGTTGGTGGAGTACTCAAAATAGCGCAACAAAGAACACAGGTCTTGCATGGAGGCCCAGTCATTCGTGGTGAAGTGGTGCTGTTCCGTCGAGCGACTCACCCGTGCGTGGTGCAGCTGAACACCGGCTAGTCCCAGAGCTAAGAAATCAGCTAAGAAAGCTCCCATATATTCCAGCTCTCAGACAACACCTAATTTTATCCAAAGCACGAAGGCTCCTTTCTACCCAAGAGAACACGCTTTCTTGCTACATAATATATGCTTTTCTGCTGTTAGTAAAGACTCCATTACAAGAAGGACCCTATAGTTTAATATTTACATAGTTCACATACCAGAGTTAGTAAAACAATGTGCAGATGCCAAGTGTTATCTCTTTTCATATTTCAGCCAATGTAACAATGCCACGAACCTCAGGGATTTACGGAGGGATTTTAGGGATTTAGGGAGGAAGCTAGTTTGGGAAAGACTCAGAAAGACACATTGTGTGTATGTTATAAAGATTACAGAATGTGATTTACATGGAGAATTGAGTTGTCACCACCAGACATCTGAGAAGCTCTGACAGATGTGCTTCAGAACCTCCTGCTTGAGGTTCCTGTTGTTTTGCTTTCGTTTTCTCATCTCGTTAGCCTCTCTCAGCTGTCATGTAGTTGCACTGATTGCATCCCTTTAAATCCCTTCCCATACTGCATCACTTTGCAGGTTTATACAACTTCCTGGAGTGTGCTGATGCTAGAAGCTGTTACTATTGCATCCACAAGATAAGTCTGTTTTCTTTACTTCTGTTTGCCTGTGGGCTTGATCCTAGGTGAGCCTGAATCCCTCTGTATTAAGTGTAGGGAGCCGGTGGTCGTGTCCCCTCACTATTATAGGGTGTTAATGTGCATACAGTCGAGGAACGAGGATATGCGATTTTCTACCATTGAGATTTTTGCATAGGCTGAGCAGTAAGGGAGAGAGCTAGGGCTCTTACAAGGCTTACCCTCCTGTTCCTTAGTTTTGGATCAAGTCAGTTCATTTGTGTCTTCTAGTTTTCTGTAACACCATCCGTGACATTATAAACAGCCAAAACCGTCTTAAGCATGAATCCGGTTTCAACCTTGATTGACCGCATGCAGGGTCTTTCACTGGAGGTAGCAGATCTCCGGAAAACGGTCTCTCAGTTTGAGGTGACCGTTTCTGCTTGCGTTCATGGAATTTGTTCTGAGCCTAAAATCTCGCTTCCGGATACGTTCTCCGGGGGTAGTGAGAATTTTGTTCGTTTTAGAGAGGCTTGCAAACTCCATTTTCGCCTGCTTCCCCATTCCTCTGGTGATGAGGAGCGGAGGGTGGGGATCATCATCTCGCTGCTCAGGGATAATGCTCAGTCCTGGGCCCTTTCGCTGCCGGTGGGGGCACGGCCCCTCTGTTCAGTGGGTTAATATTTTTTAGCCCTGGGTCAGATATATGTTGATCCGGATCGTATTGCTCTGGCTGAGTCTAGACTACCTCTTTTATGCCAGGGTAAACAATCCGCAGAGATATACTGCTCAGAATTTCGGAGGTGGGCAGCTGATACTGGTTGGAATGATGCTGCACTCCGAAGTCAATTTTGCCATGGTCTTTCAGAGGGATTGAAAGATGCATTTGCCTTTCATGAGAGACCTACCTCCTTGGACTCTGCCATGTCTCGGGCCGTTCGTATTGACAGGCGTCTTAGAGAGAGAGGAGAGATCACTCCTTCCTGTCATACTCAGTCCAAGGACAGTGCGGCGGTCTCATTCAGTCCACAGGGGTCTCAGTCGCTCTCAATCCTCTCTGAGCAGGAGCCCATGCAGCTGGGTTTGCTTGCCTCTGACAATAGAGGATTCAGCTGTCATAGGAAGGTTTGTTTCTGTTGTGGAGGTATAAATCATTTGGCAAATGTTTGTCCCTCTAGGAGATTTAGGCAGTTTTTTGAGAGTAATAAAGAAACAAAAAGAAAAAAATCCTCTAAAAACATTCCGTCTGTTACTATTGGCAAGGTTGATGCGGAAATTGAAGCTTTTCTGTTTGCTTGTAGTTCCCGTTTTTTCCTACCTGCCAGGGTGGCGCTAGAGAGCAAGAACATTTTTTGTGAGATTTTTGTAGATAGTGGAGCAGCTGTCAATCTCATTGATAATCAATTTGCTATAACTCTTGGTTTCCAGGTATGCACTTTGGGAAAGGATATACCTGTTTTTGCTATTGATTCCGTTCCACTTTCTCAGAAATCGTTAAAGGGCATAGTTCACAATATCTGTTTGATTGTGAGTGATACTCATGTTGAGGATGTGTCATGTTTCGTCCTAAGCGGGTTGCCTACTCCTCTAGTGTTGGGGCTACCCTGGCTCACTAAACATAACCCCACCATTGATTGGCAAGCGAGGCAAATAAATGGTTGGAGTGACTTTTGCAGAGAGAATTGCCTCACGACATCTGTTTCTGAGGTTTCTACTAAGACTGTGCCATCTTTTCTCTCAGAATTTTCGGATTTGTGTTTTCTGAGAGTGGTGTTCAGGACTTGCCCCCTCACAGGGAGTATGATTGCCCTATTAATCTCACCCCAGGCGCCAAGCTGCCTAAATCTCGTTTATACAATCTCTCCCAACCTGAAAGGGTCGCTATGCGTGCTTATATCTCTGAGAGTCTGAGAAAGGGACACATACGACCCTCGAAGTCACCTGTTGCCGCTGGTTTTTTTCTTTGTTAAGAAAAAAGATGGTTCTTTAAGACCTTGTCTGGATTTCAGGGAGCTGAACAGTATCACTATTCGTGACCCTTATCCGCTTCCTCTGATCCCAGACCTGTTTAACCAGATTGTTGGGGCTAAAGTTTTTTCCAAGTTGGATCTAAGAGGGGCATACAGGTTGGTCAGGGTCAGAGAAGGAGACGAATGGAAGACGGCCTTCAATACCCCTGAGGGCCATTTTGAGAATTTGGTTATGCCTTTTGGTTTGATGAATGCTCCAGCCGTCTTTCAGCATTTTGTGAACAGCATTTTTTATCATTTAATGGGAAATTTGCATTAGTGTATCTAGATGACATTTTGATTTTTTTCTCCTGATTTCAAAACTCATAAGGACCACCTACGTCAGGTCTTGCTCATCCTGCGGGAGAATAAATTGTACGCTAAACTGGAAAAATGTGTGTTTGCGGTTCCAGAAATTCAATTTCTGGGGTTTCTTCTCTCCGCTTCTGGTTTTCGCATGGACCCCGAGAAGGTCCGCGCTGTGCTTGAGTGGGAGCTTCCTGAGAATCAGAAGGCGCTGATGCGCTAATTGGGTTTTGCCAATTATCACAGGAAGTTTATTTTGAATTATTCCTCTGTTGTTAAACCACTCACTGATATGAGTAGAAAGGGGGTAGATTTTTCCTCCTGGTCGGTAGAGGCACGTAAGGCCTTTTCTAGTATCAAGGAGAGTTTTGCTTCCGCTCCCATCTTGGTACAACCTGATATCTCTCTGCCCTTCATAGTTGAGGTGGACGCTTCTGAGATGGGTGTGGGTGCGGTCTTGTCTCAGGGTCCCTCTCCTGCCAAATGGCGACCGTGTGCCTTTTTCTCGAAGAAACTCTCCTCTGCAGAGAGAAATTATGATGTGGGAGATAGGGAGTTGTTGGCCATCAAGTTAGCTTTTGAGGAATGGCGCCATTGGCTAGAGGGAGCCAGACACCCTATTACCGTGTTTACTGACCATAAGAATCTGGCCTACTTGGAGTCAGCCAAGCGTCTGAAGCCGAGACAGGCCAGATGGTCTTTGTTCTTTTTAAGGTTTAATTTTGTTGTCACATTCCGTCCTGGGGTTAAGAATGTGAAGGCGGATGCCCTGTCACGTTGTTTTCCGGGAGGTGGGAATTTTGAAGACCCAGGTCCCATTTTGGCTGAAGGTGTGGTGGTCTCTGCTCTTTATCCTGAATTGGAGGCAGAGGTTCAGGTAGCCCAGTCAGAGGCTCCTGATCTTTGTCCTCCTGGGAGGTTGTTTGTGCCTCTCGCTTTAAGTCACAAGATTTTTAAGGAGCACCACGATACTGTCCTTGCTGGGCACCCGGGGGCAGGAGCCACAGTGGATCTCATCGCTCGGAGATTCTGGTGGCCGGCGCTTTGTAAGTCGGTTGAGGGTTTTGTGGCAGCTTGCGAGACCTCCGCTCGTGCCAAAGTCCCTCATTCACGGCCATCAGGTCCTCTTCTTCCGTTACCCATTCCTTCCCGTCCTTGGACACATCTGTCCATGGACTTCATTACGGACCTGCCTCGTTTTAGCAAAATGGTGCATTTCATTCCTTTTCCTGGCTTGCCCAATGCTAAGACGCTGGCGCAGGCATTTATTGATCACATTGTCAAATTGCATGGTATTCCTTCAGACATAGTCTCTGATAGGGGTTTGTTTCCAGATTGTGGAAGGCTTTCTGTTCTCGCTTGGGGGTTCGGTTGTCATTCTCTTCTGCTTTCCACCCGCAGTCGAATGGCCAGACAGAGCGCGTCAATCAGAATCTGGAGACATATCTGCGCTGTTTTGTGGCGGAGAATCAGGAGGATTGGTGTTCTTATTTGTCCCTTGCTGAGTTTGCTTTAAATGACCGTTGTCAGGAGTCCTCTGATAAGTCACCATTTTTTGGTGCATATGGGTTTCATCCGCAGTTTGGGACATTCTCTGGAGAGGGGTCTTCTGGTTTACCTGATGAGGACAGATTCTCCTCGTCTTTGTTATCTATTTGGCAAAAGATTCAGGATAATCTAAAGAGCATGAGTGAGAGATATAAGCGTGTGGCGGATAAGAGACGTGTGCCTGGTCCGGACCTGA
The DNA here is from genome assembly GCF_014858855.1 of Bufo gargarizans. Lineage (NCBI taxonomy): Eukaryota > Metazoa > Chordata > Amphibia > Anura > Bufonidae > Bufo > Bufo gargarizans. The sequence continues at coordinate 24,228,575 of NC_058080.1, read as the reverse complement.
ATGCTGGTGATCTGGTGTGGTTGTCTACTAAGAATATCAAATTGAAGGTTCCCTCCTGGAAGTTGGGTCCTAAGTTTATTGGGCCTTACAAAATCTTGTCCGTCATCAATCCTGTTGCCTACCGTATTGATCTTCCTCAGACTTGGAAGATCCATAATGTTTTTCATAAGTCCTTATTAAAACCTTATGTCCAACCCACTGTACCACTGTACCCTCATCTTTGCCTCCTCCTCCGATTGTGGTTGATGGTAATCTTGAATTTCAGGTCTCTAGGATTGTGGATTCTCGTGTTGTCCGCGGTTCTCTCCAGTACCTCGTTCATTGGGAGGGTTATGGTCCTGAAGAGAGGATGTGGGTCCCAGTCACGGACATTAAGGCCACTCATCTCATCAGGGCTTTCCATAGGTCCCATCCTGAGAAGGTGGGCTCTGAGTGTCCAGAGTCCACTCGTAGAAGGAGGGGTACTGTCACCACCAGACATCTGAGAAGCTCTGACAGATGTGCTTCAGAACCTCCTGCTCGAGGTTCCTTTAGTTTTGCTTTCGTTTACTCATCTCGTTAGCCTCTCTCAGCTGTCATGTAGTTGCACTGATTGCATCCCTTTAAATCCCTTCCCATACTGCATCACTTTGCGGTTTATACAACTTCCTGGAGTGTGCTGATGCTAGAAGCTGTTACTACTGCATCCACAAGATAAGTCTGTTTTCTTTATTTCTGTTTGCCTGTGGGCTTGACTCCCTCCGTATTAAGTGTAGGGAGCCGGTGGTCGTGTCCCCTCACTATTATAGGATGTTTAGGTGCATACAGTCGAGGAACGAGGATATGCGATTTTCTACCATTGAGATTTTTGCATAGGCTGAGCAGTAAGGGAGAGAGCTAGGGCTCTTACATGGCTTACCCTCCTGTTCCTTAGTTTTGGATCAAGTCAGTTCATTTGTGTCTTCTAGTTTTCTGTAACACCATCCGTGACATGAGTGTGTGGAAGTAAGCATGTGAAGCATTGTGTCTTGTCTGTCTGTGTGTCTGTGTGACCCGCACTATGGAAGGTACCATGTCTCTGTTGCCTGGTGAATGTGTCCTCTAACTTCAGGGAGTGTAAGGTGTTTGGGTTAAATGTAAATGCAATGTAAATGCAAGAATTACTGTGGCAGAACCCGTAGGAACTCTGTTTGCTGAGATTGAGAACAGAGGGAGAAGAAGGGGGCTGTGTAGCTGTGCGGGGAGTGACATCACAACATTGAAATGTGTGATAGCGAGAACACTGTAATACTAAGATATATTTGATATAATCAAAAGGCAATGTATGTGAGGTGCTGAGAGTGTGTGTATGTTATTTGTATGTTATTTGTTAATAAGTTCAAAGACTTTTGTGTGTAAAAGTATGAGAAAGGGTTTATATGTCTGCCTGTTTCTATGTCTGTTCAACATTGAATGTTATGTGTGTGTGGACCAGGAATCTGACCTTGTGTGTTGCCAACTAGAAAACTGACAAGTTTCGGTGAGCGAAGTCAGTTCTACGAAGTAAGGGTTAAGTCAAGAATGAAAGAAATCAGCACAGAGACACAGGGAGGGGTGTGCTCTGGCTCCAGGCTAAAAAAGGAGTGAAATTATTAGTGAACACAGGAAGCCGTCAACACAGCCCCAAAAAGGGGATGGGGGACCCTGTCATTCTCCAGCAGACACATCCCCATCATTATCACCAGCCCCGTCAGTCTCCAGAGGGGTGGACCTGTTAAGTATGTCAGTGCCAAAACCACGTCCTAGGCCCACCTCTTTGTATCATGTTTCACACAAGATGGCACTTCCTACGTCTCAACTTCTGCTCTGGTGGCCATCTTAACTAATCCAGAGTCCAGTCTGGCAGCCATCTTAACTCCTGTAACTTCCAGCACGGCGGCTATTTTAACTGAGGGAATCTCCCTGCCCAGCGGCCATCTTAGTTACTGGTATTTTTTTCCTGATATAGCTACTGTGCACAAAACAATACACATAAATTCCAGTAGCCCAAGTAGCACCACAAGGAGTACTCAATCCTGTCAATAAGTGAAGGATACACATATACCTATGATTAGTTATGACCTGTAGTTTTGTTTAATTGTTTTATTCAGATGAAATGCCTTAACTTCTATGTTTCTGTTTTTCAAGTAAAGTCAAGTGAATTCGCCCCTCCTGCCCATTTGCTTAATCTCAAAAGGAGAGGATTGTGATAGAGACGGTCTCAACTGTGGTAAACTGTAGCTTTAAGGCCAGGCAGATTCTATTCTCTCTGTATTTCATATGATGTTGCTGAAAAATGCTAACCTTGAGATAAGACACTGCAGAAGTAGTAAAGCAGTGTTTCCCAACCAGTGTGCCTCCAGCTGTTGCAAAACTACAACGCCCAGCATGCCCGGACAGTCTTTGGTCGTTCGGGCATGCTGGAAGTTGTAGTTTTGCAACAGCTGGAGGCACACTGGTTGGGAAACACTGTAGTAAAGAATGTAGACAGGCAGTGAAAAACATCAGCAAGCTAATGAAAGGTGTAAACACACCCCCCCCCATATCAGATGGTAAAATGAGAGTAGTAGTGAGAAAAAGCATGTATGGATATGAAGGGTGGCTGAAAGATAACAAGCTCACAGAACAGACAGAAGTCTTCCTGCGAGAGGCAAGCATATAGAGGTGGAGGTGTAGAGAGACAGAGAAAGTCTGGTTATGAATGTTATCATGATAATGTTAAACCACCTCCAAAACAGAGAAAGGAAAAAGTAGGTCTGCCACCCTATAATGGTCCTGGGGGATGGACCTGCAGAGTCTGTGGGACCCAGAACTCAGATTAGAGAGCATGTTGTGCTGTGTGTGGTACTCCTCGTCCACCCACTCCACTCCACTCCACACTAAAGGGTTGTATTCTTTGTTCACCAGTACCCTGATCACTGTCCCCACAGGCACCCATGTTTTTAGGGATGGCTGGAGAGGCAGTGAGGATGACACAAAGACGGTGAGGGGGAAAGTTAGACCAAGATTAGTAAACAGGCAATCCAATATCTCCAGTATCGACTGATTCAAATCCAGCCCCAATGATATCCCTCACTCTGGATCATGAAGAATTAGTCCCGTTTATGATTGATACTGGAGCAGCCAAGCCAATTGTGCACAGCAAATATGGCCTCCCTGGACTTAATCTCCAAGAACACCAGTCCTTCGGTAGAAGTGGATGGGAAAGTAGTACACTCCCCTTTTTAACAGAACCCATCTGTGTTAGATTTGCCCTTACCTAAGAAGTACTTGCCCAGTTGCTGGTCAGTGATAACGCCCCCTGTTTCCTCCTGGGGCAGACTTGCTTGCAAAAGTATGCACCAGCATCTAATACCAGGAGGATGGCACTGTGAAGCTCACAGGTGCCCTCCATGTCCAGGAATTTTGTTTATTAGCCGTTAGTGATAAAACTCCCTTGTCCATATTTTTGTCAGTACTCCTGGAAGATGAGAAGGAAGCCCTGCTTGCAGGAATGTCAGCCCATCTGTGGGCTATTGGACCCATGGATGTTGGCAACCTCCCAGTTCCTCCTGTGGAAGTGGAGATGAAACCTGGCACCCCACTTTCCAAGAAGATGCAATATCTCTTGAGTATGGCACAGTCAGATGCCATATCTTAAATAGTCTGATACTTTTTGAAAGTAAAAGGGGTTATCAAGGAGATTGTATCTCCTCCTAAACTCTTTTGTACCCTGTGAAAAAGAAAAGTGAAGTGAGAAGGGCAAACCAACCCGATACCAGATGGTATGTTACCTACCTGCTGTCCACAAAGCCACAGTATTTAACACCCCCATTTTGCCCAATCCTACACAACTTGTTGGCTCAGGTTCCCACTACCCCTACCCACTCCACTGTGATTGATTTGACAAATGTTTTCTTTTCAGTACCACTACATTCAGACAGTTGGTAGTTGTTGGGCTTCATACATGAGGGTAAACAGGATACCTGGGTGGAGCTACCACAAGAAGCCCAGAACTCGCCAGTATGTATGCTGCAGCCATGTCACTCCTGTCCTTTTTTAACTGATCACGTGTCATAAATGGTAAGGATAAGTGCAGCCCTAAGCTCCACCCACACCACTATCCCTACCTACTTGCAGAGTCCGTTCTAACTGACGGTGTACAACTGGGCGGCGGTCCCTAGCTTAAGTACGTGCAGGGGCTTATAGAGAGTAACAAAAGAGGAGAAAACAACAAAGCTAGGACAGAACACACAGAAGCGAACAATTGGCAGAACACAATATCAAGGTCAAAACTCACCGAGGTCATAATCAGGAGATAAGGTGGAAACACCAAAATCAACGTCAAATACAAGCCGAGGTCAGGAGTCAGGAGGTCACGTAGTACAAAGGGGTAACACAGGATCAAGAGTCAAATTCAAGCCGAGGTCGAGTACACAAAGTCACAAATGCAGGCAAATACTAGTTAGGTGGAAAGACCAATCGCAGGTGTTGAGGAAGGGTTGAGATGCATGCATATACAGGTCCTTTTCAAAAAATTAGCATATTGTGATAAAGTTCATTATTTTTTGTAATGTACTGATAAACATTAGACTTTCATATATTTTAGATTCATTACACACAAACTGAAGTAGTTCAAGCCTTTTATTGTTTTAATATTGATGATTTTGGCATACAGCTCATGAAAACCCAAATTTCCTATCTAAAAAAATTAGCATATTTCATCCGACCAATAAAAGAAAAGTGTTTTTAATACAAAAAAAGTCAACCTTCAAATAATTATGTTCAGTTATGCACTCAATACTTGGTCGGGAATCCTTTTGCAGAAATGACTGCTTCAATGCGGCGTGGCATGGAGGCAATCAGCCTGTGGCACTGCTGAGGTGTTATGGAGGCCCAGGATGCTTCGATAGCGGCCCTAAGCTCATCCAGAGTGTTGGGTCTTGTGTCTCTCAACTTTCTCTTTCCAATATCCCACAGATTCTCTATGGGGTTCAGGTCAGGAGAGTTGGCAGGCCAATTGAGCACAGTAATACCATGGTCAGTAAACCATTTACTAGTGGTTTTGGCACTGTGAGCAGGTGCCAGGTCGTGCTGAAAAATGAAATCTTCATCTCCATAAAGCTTTTCAGCAGATGGAAGCATGAAGTGCTCCAAAATCCCCTGATAGCTAGCTGCATTGACACTGCCCTTGATAAAACACAGTGGACCAACACCAGCAGCTGACATGGCACCCCAGACCATCACTGACTGTGGGTACTTGACACTGGACTTCAGGCATTTTGGCATTTCCCTCTCCCCAGTCTTCCTCCAGACTCTGGCACCTTGATTTCCGAATGACATGCAACAGTCCAGTGCTGCTTCTCTGTAGCCCAGGTCAGGCGCTTCTGCCGCTGTTTCTGGTTAAAAAGTGGCTTGACCTGGGGAATGCGGCACCTGTAGCCCATTTCCTGCACACGCCTGTACACGGTGGCTCTGGATGTTTCTACTCCAGACTCAGTCCACTGTTTCCGCAGGTCCCCCAAGGTCTGGAATCGGTCCTTCTCCACAATCTTCCTCAGGGTCCGGTCACCTCTTCTCGTTGTACAGCGTTTTCTGCCACACTTTTTTCTTCCCACAGACTTCCCACTGAGGTGCCTTGATACAGCACTCTGGGAACAGCCTATTCGTTCAGAAATTTCTTTCTGTGTCTTACCCTCTTGCTTGAGGGTGTCAATGATGGCCTTCTGGACAGCAGTCAGGTCGGCAGTCTTACCCATGATTGCGGTTTTGAGTAATGAACCAGGCTGGGAGTTTTTAAAAGCCTCAGGAATCTTTTGCAGGTGTTTAGAGTTAATTAGTTGATTCAGATGATTAGGTTAATAGCTCGTTTAGAGAACCTTTTCATGATATGCTAATTTTTTGAGATAGGAAATTTGGGTTTTCATGAGCTGTATGCCAAAATCATCAATATTAAAACAATAAAAGGCTTGAACTACTTCAGTTGGTGTGTAATGAATCTAAAATATATGAAAGTTTAATGTTTATCAGTACATTACAGAAAATAATGAACTTTATCACAATATGCTAATTTTTTTAAAAGGACCTGTATACAGGTCCTTCTCAAAAAATTAGCATATTGTGATAAAGTTCATTATTTTCTGTAATGTACTGATAAACATTAGACTTTCATATATTTTAGATTCATTACACACCAACTGAAGTAGTTCAAGAATTTTTTTGTTTTAATATTGATGATTTTGGCATACAGCTCATGAAAACCCCAAATTCCTATCTCAAAAAATTAGCATATCATGAAAAGGTTCTCTAAACAAGCTATTAACCTAATCATCTGAATCAACTAATTAACTCTAAACACCTGCAAAAGATTCCTGAGGCTTTTAAAAACTCCCAGCCTGGTTCATTACTCAAAACCGCAATCATGGGTAAGACTGCCGACCTGACTGCTGTCCAGAAGGCCATCATTGACACCCTCAAGCAAGAGGGTAAGACACAGAAAGAAATTTCTGAACGAATAGGCTGTTCCCAGAGTGCTGTATCAAGGCACCTCAGTGGGAAGTCTGTGGGAAGGAAAAAGTGTGGCAGAAAACGCTGCACAACGAGAAGAGGTGACCGGACCCTGAGGAAGATTGTGGAGAAGGACCGATTCCAGACCTTGGGGGACCTGTGGAAGCAGTGGACTGAGTCTGGAGTAGAAACATCCAGAGCCACCGTGTACAGGCGTGTGCAGGAAATGGGCTACAGGTGCCGCATTCCCCAGGTCAAGCCACTTTTGAACCAGAAACAGCGGCAGAAGCGCCTGACCTGGGCTACAGAGAAGCAGCACTGGACTGTTGCTCAGTGGTCCAAAGTACTTTTTTCAGATGAAAGCAGATTTTGCATGTCATTCGGAAATCAAGGTGCCAGAGTCTGGAGGAAGACTGGGGAGAGGGAAATGCCAAAATGCCTGAAGTCCAGTGTCAAGTACCCACAGTCAGTGATGGTCTGGGGTGCCATGTCAGCTGCTGGTGTTGGTCCACTGTGTTTTATCAAGGGCAGGGTCAATGCAGCTAGCTATCAGGAGATTTTGGAGCACGTCATGCTTCCATCTGCTGAAAAGCTTTATGGAGATGAAGATTTCATTTTTCAGCACGACCTGGCACCTGCTCACAGTGCCAAAACCACTGGTAAATGGTTTACTGACCATGGTATTACTGTGCTCAATTGGCCTGCCAACTCTCCTGACCTGAACCCCATAGAGAATCTGTGGGATATTGGGAAGAGAAAGTTGAGAGACGCAAGACCCAACACTCTGGATGAGCTTAAGGCCGCTATCGAAGCATCCTGGGCCTCCATAACACCTCAGCAGTGCCACAGGCTGATTGCCTCCATGCCACGCCGCATTGAAGCAGTCATTTCTGAAAAAGGATTCCCGACCAAGTATTGAGTGCATAACTGAACATAATTATTTGAAGGTTGACTTTTTTTGTATTAAAAACACTTTTCTTTTATTGGTCGGATGAAATATGCTAATTTTTTGAGATAGGAAATTTGGGTTTTCATGAGCTGTATGCCCAAATCATCAATATTAAAACAATAAAAGGCTTGAACTACTTCAGTTGTGTGTAATGAATCTAAAATATATGAAAGTCTAATGTTTATCAGTACATTACAGAAAATAATGAACTTTATCACAATATGCTAATTTTTTTAGAAGGACCTGTATATATACATATATGCATGCAAACACATGCATGTGTTGAGGGAAGTGTTAGATTTAAATATATATGTATATATGCCCTTACATATATGCATGTATATTGGCCCTTTTATATTGTGTATATGTACATGCAGGTAGATGTGCCCCAAACATCTATATATGTGTATCTGCCATGGCTCTCCCCCAGGTATATATATATATATATATATATATATATATATATATATGGGCCTATAACTGCCCATGTATGCCCCAGGTTTATAATGAGTATATATATGTATATAGATGCGCCCCAAGTATCTATACATATATATATATATATATATATATATACTTAAATTCCCCCCATAGGCACAGCGTTCAGCCAGTTCCTGCAGGGGGGTGGATATGTCTCCAGGTGGCTGGTGACTTCAAAGGCCTTTTGTTGAGTTTATCAGTCTAGTTACTATGCTCTGCCCCTCCTTATGTTTGTGACATGGCTGGGCGTGTGGTGCTGCTAGCCTCAGGGGGCCAACTGGCAGGCATACGTCACAGTCACACTATGATGTCACATCCCTGAGGAGGGGGGGAGGTGGGCTGTTTCTGAGGCTGATATAGGAGCCTGAAACCAGGAACAGGGGTCTCTTGCATCTGGACTAGACACATGGGATGGGAACAGCTCCCTGAAGGAAGAGAGGCCACATGCTCCTGGAAATGGCTGAGTACCAACCATCCCATAACCCCTGGCTGCTGACAGAATTGGGTGGGGTGCTGGTAAAGTGTATGGATGTATATTATTGCAATTGTAGTTAGAAGTTGGGGAGGACTTGGGACTGTGTTAGTGTAGTTAGTACCGTAATAGTGTATTGTTATAGTGTGTGTACTTATATTGTTGTGTGCTGCTATAAATATATATATATATATATATATATATATATATATCTATTCTATAGATATATATATAATTATAAGCAAATACATATAGTGTGTGAATAAATCCCTGCAGAGCATTAACCTCTGCATTGCCCTGTCCCTGCAGAGTCCTGACCATTAACGCCTTCAATGCCTGATCCCTGCTACCGCTGCCCTGATAACTCATTACCCTGTGTTCCTTGGCCTGCAGGTATTAACCCCTGCAGTGCCACAATTGTGTGATTTACCCGCTTGTACCCCCGTAGGGACAGTGAGTAGCCAGGCGGGTGGGTTACCGATAATTGTATGTATGTAAGTGTATTATTGTAAGTATCGCTAGTGTGTGGGGTGGAATTTGGGATTGTGCTGTGTAGTGTAGTTAGGTTTGTATTGTGTTTATTGTAGTACCGTTTCTATACTGCGGTGTGTACTTCTATATGTATGTGAATTCATATCCATTGATCTATGAATATATATAGATATAGCGTATTGTTAGACTTGAATAATTGTATTGTGTAATAAATATTCCTTATTGTTCATAATACAGTGTATGGTGTTTTTACTATATTATGATTTAGGCATAAATAGGCGGAGTCATCAATAGACGGCTCCTCCTATTTATGAATATTAATTATCGATATTTGCATAAATATTGGTGAGTAATATTCCCCTTTAACATTGGCGAGTCAGGCCCACTGCTAGGAATTTGTATCTGTGTTTGGTTTTGGTGAGAGAAATCGTTTACGCTGTGAACTAGTCAGGTGGGGGGGGGGACGCGTCAGTGGATTCTGAGCGTCAATAGCCTGATAGTTCAGACAGGTAAAGCGGATTTCTCAATCAGAACTAGACACAAGGCAATTTCTACAGCAGAGAACCTAAAATCTTTTCAGATTTTTGTGTATTAACGATTTTCTGATTGCCTTGCACGCTCACTGAACACTGGAGATAAGTCGTCACATGCGTGACTGAAGAGAGGACCGTCGGAGCTGAACAGAGAAGTCTGGCTGGACGGGAGAAAGCGTTAAAGGACCTCCTCCACGCAGCACACAAGGGACAACAAAGGACAGCACCAAGGAATATGGCCTCTCATCAAGACGTAAGTATGGACTTCTCCACACTACACCAGCTAGCTAAACACAGCACATTTAACCCAATCCTCCCCACCACTCACAAGTCAGCAGAAATGCTGTGGCCGATTTGTTAACACAGGCTTGTAGTTACGACAAGCTATGTGTTAACAAACGAACGGTGTTGAACAAGGCCACCAAACGGCTTCGGATGCTAGCCAAACTTGTGCAAACATTTGAGGTTAGCATCTGCAAGCCAAAGAAAGTTGCGCTGGTGTCTCAGTCAATGGAGACAATTCCTCCGAACATTCACTGCCAATGCTGTGCTAGTAATTCGGACCAGGTTTTGGCATTGCGGGCACAGCTGGCGGAGAATGTACAGTCTACTGTTGACCGAGATGCGCAGGTGGCTAGGATAGAGTCACAGTTGGTGGAGCTGCAGAGACAGAAGGAGGAAATTGAGGCTAAGTTGACTCAGTCTTATACTGAAGTCAAGGCCTTCAAGGAGCGGACTGCCTCTACTGACGTGACGGTAGCCAAATTGAAGGCTGAGGTTGCTATAAGGTCCCAGCTAATGTCTGGCATGCAACAGGTTATCACCAATTTGGTGCCGACCCTTTCTTTTTCCGTAAAGTCAGGGTCGGAATCTCCCAAAACTTTGCCCTGTGCAGGACAAAAAGGGGGGAGAGTAGTCTGTGACCAGTCAAATCATCAGACCAAGCCAGTCCAGACTAACAGAGATTTTTCCCTGACTTTGGGAAAAAGAACTGTTGTGAAGAGTGCGTCCCTGAGAATGGAACAATTCAGGAGAAGGGAGCTAGGCTGCAGTGTAGACAGACCTGGGCCATGCAGAGCAAACATCAGATGTTTTGCATGTGGTGGCCTAGGTCACATAGCGAGACACTGCAAAACAGATAGGAACATAACACACAGGACAGGAAACCAAGTCACGTGTTTCAGGTGTGGGAACAAAGGACACATTGCAAGGAATTGCCCTTGTGCAAGTAATTGCAATGTGTCCAACAGTAGTATTTGCCTAGTAACAAATTGTGCAGTGGGGTCTAATCAGCTTGGTCATAAAGGGGTTACCTCTCGGCAGCATCACCAGCTGCTGAGGGGTCAGAGTGGCCAAGCTAGGCTAGGCAACATTTGACACCCCTGTACTATTTGTTACACAGTTTGTTCCCTGTGTATGTCCATGTTGTGTGTTTTTGTTATCTGTTTGTACGTTCTTCTTGATGTTGATGGTGGTAGTCCTTGTCTACCAATGTGTTCCACCATGCTGATTTATGTAGTTTGCTCTAAGTCCCGTATGCTGTTTTTGTTTCATTCTGTGTCCCCTTGGAGTGGAACAGTGTTATACTGTGGATCGAGAACGTATAGGTTCGCGAGCAGATAATTTCACACGGGAAATCCTGCACAAAGGATGATGTGATATTATTCTGGGCAACCAGGGTCTCAGATCGATACAGATAACACTGTTGTGCTCAAGGTTTTCGGTAGGGCTGTGTCACACTGGGGACTGGGGCGGACAGACAACATTGGTGTAATGTTGTGCTGCGCACTTAATTCTAGTCCGAACAGGTAACACAGCTCTGATAGGGATTGGATACGGAATGTTTGGCAGCAGAGTGTGGACCGTGTTCTTGTGTTGTGGGGTCCTGGAGAGCCAGGGCATGACTATGCCATTGGTTCTGCGGGCTTCCACAAGACAGGATCACAGGGGGAAATCAGCCTGGGTACACATGAGTGGACGGGGATACGGTGCCATCAATAACAAGATGGTGCTTTGTGCACAGCACTTCAGTTATCCTAACCTAGTAGGGTGGCCATCCTTATCTGTTGGTGCAGAGGGATGTGTAGCAGAGGACGCAATCCTCTGAAGGTAGGGTGTTCAGACACCAGTGTTAGGATAACGAGTCCTGTGAGATAAAGGGCAGCCCAATACCTTTCTCTACCCATGGGTCAAAGGTATTGGTGCTGGGATTTTGACATTTAATTGCACCGTGCGGGGAGAATTCCCCCGGGAGGGCCTGATATTTTCTTCTGCCATAGGTGTGTTTTATATGAAGTGGAAAAAAACTGGATTTTGGCAATCAAGCGACCTCTGTCTAGAGATGTTCTAGAGATGGAAGACTGTGCCACAATCCAGCGGGAGCATTATCTCAGCCTCTGGAGGAAGACTTGGAGACATTCGGGTGGAAGAGCTTATTTTCACTTGTTTCACCCAGTAAAACTTCTTCTGGTTCTGGTCATCGTCATCTACATTAGACTGGGTATCGGAGGGTCAAGGGACTTATTGACCAAATACACCAGAACCAGACAGAACTTTACCGAACTAACCGGAGGAGGAGGCTCAGGACATAACTCAAACATTGTCCTGTAGCCAAATACCTTATGGACACACCTTATTTCCTATGAGGGTTCAGGACGTATAACTTGTGCTATCCTGAAACCCCATAGCAATATGTACATATATTGATTTTGTATGTTGGTCGATTGTGTACCCATAGACACTCTAGGTACAAATGTGTGACAGCCTATGCCCAGGAAAACTCGCCCAACGCACTGCGGTGAGTTATAATTTGGCTGTACACATTTGCATCCTATAGTAGTTTCCCATTGACACGGGGGTCTGTGACCTACCTGTGTCTTTGGACCGCGCACATCTGCCCTTGGTGGTTCACGGGGGCTCATGGTCCCTGGAAGAAATGCCCCCTTATAATGTAAGGGCTGTGCCCCCTTATAGTGTAAGGGCTGTGCCCCCTTATAATATAAATGTGCCCCCTTATATATGTGCCCCCTTATAATGATCCCCAATATCTGCAACCAGGTGCATCAGTGTGAATGTGCTCCAAGCACAGTGTGTCCGGTCATCCTCATGGCTACAAAGGACTCAGGTTCAACAGAATCAGAGTCCTTTGTTCTAATTATCTCCAGCGCTGCTGGAGATAATTATGCATGATAGAAGGGAGGGATAAACCTCCCCTGCTTCTATTATGCGCATTCCGACAGCGCGATTACCATCACGCAGTCCGGAATGCTAAAGGCTACAGACGGGAGATCAAAGGCATCTCCCGCCTGTTAGCACATAGCGCGTCCCCAATGTACGCGTTCGGGCCGGCGCAGTGACGTCATATCACTGCGCCGGCCCACGTGGCTCTGATGGGCGGGCGCGCGCCACCTGGTGGGCGGTGCGGGAGTGTGGGCCCCCGGAGATAAATATCCGGCGGCCCCTGCACTCAAGGAGAAGGGAGCGGACCCCCCATTGAAGAGACCCCTTCCGGACACCCCCCATATAGGAGAGCGTGATCGGCGCTCAGGACAGAGCGGGCCCCCACCCAGCTGAGGTCCCTTACCAGCCCCCCTGAAGGAGAGCGTAGCCGGCGTTCTGAGGGGAGAAGAGCCGTGCCGCCCCTCACCTGGAGACCACCCCTGGACGAACGAGCAAACCCCTGGACGAACGAGCAGCTAACCTTAAGTATCACTCCTATTAACCCCTACTTGCCCATATCCCCATCCCACCAATGATATACCCCTGACCCCCTACCACTTAACCCTTTCACCCCAGGTAGTCCCCTATACCCCTGGCCCACCCCTACCTACCCACAACCAGCTGCTCCCCTGAACAACCCCTGGTAACAAACTGTATATGTGCAAGGTATTAACCCTTGCCTTGCTGTCCCTCCCCACTGTGGCCTGCATACACCCCTGCAGTGCCATTGTTAACCCTCGTCGTACCCCATAGGGACAGTAAGTAGAACTAGGTGGGTGGGCTGCTAATATTTGTATGTGAGTGTATTGTATAGTTAGTTTGTGGGTTGAATTTGGGAACTGTGAAGTGTAGTTTAGTACTGTATATTTAGTGCTGTATTGTTAGTGTATTGCGTGCGTAGTGTATTGTTGGTAATAAATACTGTGTTACTTGCAACTATCTGTGTAATGTGTAGTTATTGGCGATAGTTCAGTAAGGCACATGCAGCTAGCTTAGTGATTAGCGTAAAGTAATAGTGAAGGTATTGAACTGTTATATAAAGGTATAAATAGGCGGAGTCATCGATAGATGGCTCCTCCTATTTATTAATATTAATTATTGATATTTGCATAAATATTGGTGATTAATATTCCCCCTTTACAACAGGCAACCTGTGGCCAGCAGGCTGCCTGTTGAATAGCCCCAACAGATGAGTCACGTGACTTGGCCAGCGTCACATGACTCGCATCACGCACTCAGCTCCCCTGCTGCTCCTTGCCTAGGGGATGGAGAACACCGGCCATGCTGAAGAGGCACGCGTGGCCGATTTCTCCTTGCATCATCGTGACCATGGGAACGAGGACGCCGGTTGCGTCCTTGTTCCACACAGACGGGGTGCCGGCAGCGCTGCAAGGAGAGCATGCATCGCCGGCTCCCCTCTACTGTACCCCCCCTTCCACGAGGGGCCACCGGACCCATATAATTACTGGAGTCGGTTTATCCGGGTGAGCAAGATGGAAACTTCTCACAAACCTAGTAACATGCATTTTACTTGCTCCTCATGCCCAAAACCCTTCCAGTGAACTAAATACTGCAATGAATTGCGAACCTTTCTCACATCCAAGATTCTAGAGATCTAAAATTCTAGTTGACTGGCGACCTCCATTGGCGACAGAGATTCCTGTGTAGGGAATACAGGCTTATTGTAGAATTGTATTATGTAGAATATTTGTCATATATTCGTGAATTTGAGATTATATTCTTGATTGCGAAAATCGGCAATGTATTATTTGCATAATGCGCGCTAAATAACGTTGTGGAGTAAGCAACTTTTTTATTGGTTGCTAGGGAATTTGCTAAGCTGTGACAAAGCCTATTCATTGGTCCACAAGCTAGAAGAAGAGAGGGATGATTACCTGATGTGCACTGTGTTTAAAAAATAATAATAATATGAATATTCGTTATTATGAATATATAGCACTATATTTTTAATATTCGCAATAAAAAGGTGTTTTTCGAATATTCGCGGTCAACGCTAGTAACCGTAACTTAAAAGACACAGGGTTAATGATTTCAATAATTTTATAAGGGGCAATAAACCGTGTTGCAAATTTACTCAAAGGTACTTTCAGAGACAAATTCTTGGTAGATAACCACACTTTATCTCCCAATCCAAACTCTACTCCTCGAGAGCATCTGTTGTCCGCATTACCCTTTTGAACCTCCTGGGCTTTTTTTACGGTTCGACTGAACCTGGGCCCAGACTGTGCACAGTCCTTTGACCAATAAATCAGCTTCAGGAATCTCAGAGGAAGATGACGAAAATGAACTAAATCGCAGATGTAAACCAAAATTACAAAAGAAAGGAGACATACCGGTAGACAAGTTCACCCAATTATTAATAGCGAATTCAGCCAAGAACAGATATTTGACTCAAAGATTCTGGTTGTCGGAGACATAACACCTCAGATACTGTTCAAAAGATTGGTTTAAACGTTCAGTTTGACCGTTGGTTTCAGGATGAAAGGCCGAAGAAAAAGACAAGGAGCTATTACATTTATGACAAAAAGTCCTCCAAAACCTTGAGACGAACTGAACGCCTCTATCCAAAACCACATTCTCCAGAATCCCGTGCAAATGAATTACATGATCTACAAACAGAGACGCCAAAATTTTAGCATTGGGCAATTTTGACAGAAGAATGAAATGTACCATTTTGCTAAACCTGTCAACGATTACCCATACAACCGACTTACCCTCCGAAACCGGTAGATCGGTGATAAATCCATGGAAATATGGGACCAAGGTCTACTAGGGATGGGCAATGGTCGTAATTTACCCATCGGCTGAGACCTAGGAGCTTTGAATCTGGCACAAACCTCACATGAGGACACATATGAGTGGATATCTCTAGACAGGGTGGGCCACCAGTAAGATCTGGAGTTCAGCTCCTTGGTGGTATTAATACACAGATGTCCACTAAAAACAGAATTATGGCACTAACCCAACAAATGACCAGGGACAAACAATTTATCTTTAGGGGATTGCATGGGAGCAAAATGTTGTCCCGTGGTAATTTTGGTTGTAAAATCAGAGGCGATCGAGGCCACAATGACACCTGCCGGCAAAATCGGTTCTGGTGAAGTATCAGGAAACTGAAATGCACAAAAACTTCGAGATAGGGCATCTTCTTTGACATTTTTACTTCCTGGCCTGAAAGTAATACAAAAGTTAAAGTGTGTGAAGAATGCCCAACTAGCCTGTCTGTGATTCAAACGTTTAGCAGATTGCAAAAACATGAAATTCTTATGATGAGTAATTACAGTAACCTAATGTTGAGCCCCCTCCAAAAAATGCCACCATTCCTCAAAGGCCCATTTAATAGCAAGTAATTTACGATTACCAATGTCGTAATTTCTTTCTGTATATGAGAATTTACGAGAGAAAAAGGTGCAAGGCCTCAATTTAGTGAGGTTGATGATCCCTGGGAGAGTACTGCTCCAACTACATCCTCAGAGGCATCAACCTCAACCACAAAAGGCTTTTCTTGATCTGGTTGGATTAACACTGGAGCATTAATAAAGCACCTCTTGAGTGTTTCAAAAGCTTCTATGGCCTCTGACGACCAATTAGTGAGATCAGATACCCTTCTTGGTTAGGTCGGGGAGTGGCTTAGCAATAATAGATACATTTTTGAAAAAAATTCGATAATAATTAGAAAACCCCAGAAACTGTTGCTTTCAGAGTGGAGGGCCTCACCTACTCCGGAACAGTGGTGGATCCAGAGCCTGGTCTCGGGAGGGGCACTTCCTCTGCATCCATCATACAGTGGGCACTAGTCCGGTGCCCATATAATGCGGACCTGCAGACCAGGTACTGTAGTCCGGTGCCAATATAATGCGGACCTGCAGACCAGGTACGGCCATGTGCATGAGCCCTTACACATGGTGAGCTTAGATATGTGGTTCAGCAGGCAGTATAACACATGATAAGCTAGGATACAGTAGTTCAGCAGGCAGTATTACACATGATAAGCTAAGACACAGTGGTTCAGCCGGCACTATCATACACAGCCTTTGGCTGCTATAAGTAATATTTTCCTTTTAATCTACCACTGCATTTCCAGTAACAGCCTTCCCAGCACATGATGATATCACACAGATATGCTATCTCGACCTTCTCATCATGGCCGATCTTTGCAGACCAGTTTAGCTTGGCAGGAAGTAGCCACTAAGCCTGCCGGTCTATCAACCACCTAGAACATGACGTCGCTTTTTGCTGCTGCTGTTGCGATGCCAGTCACGGTGTCTGTGGGTGGGGCGTAGTGGAATGGGTGGAGGTGTAGGCTCGAAAAAGATCTAAAGCCCAAGCCCCAATGAATATGGCCCAATTCTCTAAGTCGACCCCCTCCCACCACACCGCATTTTGCTGTAATTGCATCCAGTGACTGTCTCCTTTGATGTAGATGTTCTTTCCTTATCTTCTCCTTTCAGACCGTCAGACCAGGCCATCATTTTTAAGCCATCTTTCATCTCTGCAGTTTGACAAACAAAATCTTAGTTTACTAATTTTCCATCATCCTCCCATCTTTTGGACAAATCATCCTACCACCCCCTATACTGTGCCTCTGTGTTCCCCAATATTATACTGTAGAAACCGATAAACCCCTTGATAATTCTAGCACCACACAGAGCCTCCGATATAAAATACCCCTTCTTTATGGCCTAAGTAGATGCCCCCATAGTGCCCCCCAATAATGTGCCAGTAAGAAGTGCCCCCATAGATTCCCCCCAATAATGTGCCAGTAAGAGGTGCCCCCATAGATGCCCCCCAATCATGTGCCAGTAACAAGTGCCTCTTCATGCCCCCCCAATCATGTGCCAGCAACAAGTGCCTCTCCATGAGCCCCCCAAATCATGTGCCACAAGCATTGTCCAATATACAAATCAAAAACACTTATACTTACCTCCATTGCAGCGATGCGTAGCAGGCCTCTTCTGGCCTGTGTCCTGCGCTGCACGGCTCAAGCGGCGCAATGATGTCATTGCGCCGCCTGCACTGGTCTCTGATAAGCCGCAGGCCTAGTGCCAGCAGCCTATCAGAGGAACAAGGAATGGAGATGCCTCTTCCTCCCCTGCCCTGCAGCAGCACTTCCATCTGTATCGCTGTCCTGAATACGGCGATATAGATGACTATAGAGATGAGCGCTTCCACCACAATTGACCCGTTGCCCCACCCTGGATCCGCCAGTGCTCCAGAATAGCCTGCACTTTCCCCGGATCAATCTTAAAGGATTGGGGTGTGAGAATATATCCCAAAAGTAGAATTTCCTGTACTCCAAAACTATTCACTTTTAGCGAATAGTTGGTTCTCTCGAAGAACATCCAGTGACTGTCTAGTGTGGCTAATGTGAGAGTCCCAGTCAGGTGAATAAGACCAAATATCCTCCAAGTAAACAATCAAAAATTTCCCAATAAATTGTCTAAAAATATCATTGACAACATTTTGGAAAACCGCTGGAGCACTATTTAGACCAAACGGCATTACCAAATATTCAAAATGACCCTCAATGACCCTTAATACCCCTGAGGGTCATTTCCACTCACCCCCCTCCTTTATTAGAATAAGATTATATGTCTCCTTGAGGTCGAGTTTAGTGAACCAGTGAGCTCCATGAATTTGGTTAAATAGGTCTGGAATCAAGGGCAAGGGGTACTGATTCTTGATGGTAATTTTATTTAATTCTCTATAATCAATATAGTCAATATAATCAATACACGGCCTCAATTCACCATCCTTTTTTGCAACAAAGAAAACCCCCGCCCCCATAGGAGATACTCAGGGCCTAATATGCCCTTTTAGTAAACTTTCTTTCAAGTAATCCCTCATAGACTGCCGTTCTGGACCAGATAGGTTATAAATACGACCCCTAGAATACTTGGATCCCAGAACAAGGTTGGTGGCACAGTCATAAGGTCTGTGAGGGGGAAAGGAAATCAACCTCGGACATGGAAAAAAACATCAGCAAAGTCACTGATTTACGAGGGAAGAGAGTTTGACTCCACAGAGACTCCGGCCTGAAAACCAGGTAGACAACAAGAATCACACTTCACCCCTCATTTCTCTAATTAGCCCATGGACCAGTTGATAATTAGATTATGAACCTGGAGCCAAGGTAGACCCAGAACTACTTCCACAGGTAAATTTTTTTGAACCAAAAAATAAGTACACTCCAAATGAGAGACCCCCACAGTCAAGGTTACTTCCGGGGTACAATATTCTACTGTCCCGCCCACCAAAGGTGTGGAATCAATGGCAATAATATGAATAGGGTTAACGAGGGACAACATTGGCAGACCATGGGAAAGAACAAAGTTATGGTCAATAAAATTAGAGGCAGACCCAGAATCAACAAATGACTTCCCAAGCCCCTTACGGGAGCCAAAAGAAACAACCACTGGTAACAACGCTTTATCTTTAATGACCTTGGGAAGTACCTTATCCTTCTGGGCGTCTAGACGTGAAGATCTCCTGGAAGGAGGAACTTTAGGATATTGCCGTAAACAATGATCCGATTCTCCGCAATAAAAGCAGGCACCCTTTTGACGTCTCAGATCTTTCCTGGTCATTCCAAACTGCATGGGCTCCTCTGGATGATTCTCAACTTGGAGTCTTGAGGGTGAGGGTTCAGGTGTGACCACCACCAGTGGAGACATCAGTTGTTCTCTTTGTCTTTCCCAAAATCGTCGGTCCAGTCTAAGGCCTCTTTCACACTTGCGTTGTCCGCATCCGGCGTGTACTCCACTTGCCGGAATTACACGCCGGATCCGGAAAAACGCAAGTGTACTGAAAGCATTTGAAGACGGATCCGTCTTCAAAATGCTTTCAGTGTTACTATGGCACCCAGGACGCTATTAAAGTCCTGGTTGCCATAGTAGTAGTGGGGAGCGGGGGAGCGGTATACTTACCATCCGTGCGGCTCCCGGGGCGCTCCAGAATGACGTCAGAGCGCCCCATGCGCATGGATCATGTGATCCATGCGATCACGTCATCCATGCGCCTGGGGCGCCCTGACGTCACTCTGGAGCGCCCCGGGAGCCGCACGGATGGTAAGTATGCTGCTCCCCGCTCCCCACTACAGTTTACCATGGCTGCCAGGACTTTAGCGTCCCGGCAGCCATGGTAACCATTGAGAAAAAGCTAAACGTCGCATCCGGCAATGCGCCGAAACGACGTTTAGCTTAAGGCCGGATCCGGATCAATGCCTTTCAATGGGCATTCATTCCGGATCCGGCCTTGCGGCAAGTGTTCCGGATTTTTGGCCGGAGCAAAAAGCGCAGCATGCTGCGCTATTTGCTGCGGCCAAAAAACGTTCGGTTCCGGAACGGAAGACATCCTGATGCATCCTGAAGGACGGACTGTCCATTCAGAATGCATTAGGATAATCCTGATCAGTATTCTTCCGGCATAGAGCCCCGACGACGGAACTCTATGCCGGAAGACTATAACGCAGGTGTGAAAGAGCCCTAACAGCTCGATTCATAATCTGTTCTAAGGTGTCAGGGAGGTGATAACTGAACAACATATCTTTCAAATTTTTTGAGAGTGCTAACCGGAACTGACATCTAAGCGCTGTATTATACCATTATTTCCAAAAAATGGTGCAATATTCCTACACGGGTCTGTCTCAAATGCTAGTGAGGTTGAAAGCCCAATCGCAGGCAACCTGTGGCCAGCAGGCTGCCTGCTGAATAGCCCCAACAGATGAGTCACGTGACATGGCCATCTTGTATCATGCACCTCAATGTAGCTGAGCGCCGATTTATTCCTATCTGCGTTTCAGCTCCCCTGCTGCTCGTTACCTAGGGGATGGAGAACGCCGGCCACTCCCAAGAGGCACGCGTGGCCAGGTTATCCCTGCCCCGCCGTCACCATGGGAACGAGGACGCCGGTCGCATCCTTGTTCCACACAGATGGGGTGCTGGCGGCGCTGCAAGGAGAGTGCGCATTGCCGACTCCCCTTTACATCATGGCTGCAAGGTGTCAAAAATAAAACTTCAGTTTTTCTGCATTACTATTGCCTTCCTGGGGTGAAACATCTCACCTGTTTTCCCAGAAACATGAATGCACTGAGGACATTTTTGGGCCTTGTTCCTTATTGTAAACCTTGGATACGCAAGCTTGATGCAGCTTCTTTATGATTGTTTGTCTTTTAGTCGCTTCCACCTTACAGATGAGGTGGTAGATACCTTTTATGCTCTGAATCTGGCAATTTTGTTCTCCCCTACACATCAGATTACCGCATTTAGATTGTATTGTACAGAAGTGAATGGCCATGCCTAAGCTGTCCTCACCCAACTGCATGGCCAGCAGCAACAATGCACTGTAGCATATTATTCAGCCAGAATTGAGCCAGTGGCCAGAGGTGCCCCTATCTGCATCAGAGCTGTAGCAGTTGTACAAGCCATGCTTGATAAAGGCTCTGAGATAGTCCTGAACCACAAAGTGACAGAGATATTATGTCTATCCTCATGAAAGTACAACCAAATAACCCGTAGAGTTAGATGTGATAACTTGTGGTTTAACTCTGCTAAATCCTTATGTGCCGGAAGATGGCCACAGTCCCGTTAGGACTGAACCTCGGTATTTCTCCTAAGTATAAGCAAATTAGTTCTCACATAGTTTTATAGGGCTGAGAAAAGACATCTGCCCATCCAGCTCAGCTTAGGAATTCAGTCCAAATTTCTCAAAAAGGCAAGAGAGAGACAACGACTAGTACACAAATGTGTGTTTCTCAACATTTAAATCCAGATCATGTGCTCTTTGTGGATGGATCTAGGTATAGCCAGGATGTCAGTTACTACACAGGTTGGGCAGTGGTGATTAATAGTGTTGATCGAGCATGGTAGTGTTCGGGTGCTCAGGGGTTCGGGCCGAACACCCAAGTATAATGGAAGTCAATGGGAGAACCCAAGCATTAAACCAGGTACCCCCTGCTCTCAAGAGGGGAGGGAGCCTGGTTCATAGGAAAATGTCATAAATTGATGGAAACACCACCAAAATGGTTCTAGAACAGCATGGGGAGGATGTCTGGA
This sequence comes from Bufo gargarizans, assembly GCF_014858855.1. NCBI lineage: Eukaryota > Metazoa > Chordata > Amphibia > Anura > Bufonidae > Bufo > Bufo gargarizans. Next base: position 24,206,873 of record NC_058080.1, on the reverse strand, counting down.
TGCATCTTGAACTCCTAGGTTGCTGCTGGGAACGATGTTGTCCGAGTAGTACACCGCTTTTACAGACTGACAATAAAACACACAAAAACAAAGAAAAAAAAAACTATTTTAGAGGAAAAATTGATAGGAAACATTCTTTCCTGTATATTTACTTGAATATAAGGTGCAAGTGCTGCCAAAAATTACAAGGAAGAGGCACTCCTATACAACCTTTATATCCCATAAAGGAGAGCCTCATTCACATTGTGGTAAGATTGTTCATGTAGTGGGACTCCTACACTCATAAAGCCTATGCACTAAGTGAAAGGGCTGCCAAAAATTACAAGGAACCGACACTCCAATACACCCTTTGTTACACATAAAGAAGGGCATCATACACAGCCTTGAAAAATTATGATTGATGTCCTGCTGGTGACCCTCAAAAACATTTGGAGCAAGGGCATGCTGATCTGACCATCTAAAACATTATGGGCGAGGGCCTGCTGCTGCTTTGGTGACTCTAGATAACCTGGGGACGACCGCACGTCCCCATGACAGCGACGGTCCATTTAGATGTCTGCCTTATCAACTTTTGATGTTATTTTCAGCCCAAACCATGTAGACCATGGGGAACGGGGGAATCATGGTTCGATTCTGGAGAAACAGGTACGGTTACCACATCCAAGCAAGGCAGCATGAGCGCAAATTACTTATTAGGTATAATTAGGTGAGGGCCTACAGCCCTGCAAAAGATTTTAGGTTCGGGCCTACAGGGGAGCTTACCATTTAAAAGATTTTAGGTGCGGGCCTGTAGGTGATCTGACCCTGTAAAAGATTTTCGGTTTGGGTCTGCTAATGAGCTGACCCTGTAAAAGATTGTAAGCGAAGGCTTGCTGGTGAGCGGACCCTGTAAAAAATGATATGCAAGGGCCTGCTGGTGAGCTAACCCTATGAAAGATTTTAGGTGGGGGCCTGCTGGTGAGCTGACCCTGTAAAAGATTTTAGGTGCGGGCCTGCTGGTAAGCTGACCCTCTAAAACATTATATGCGATGGCCTTCAGGTGAGCTGATCCTATAAAACATGATATGTTAGGGCATGCAGGTGAGCTGACCCTCTAAAAAATTTATGCGAGTGCCTTCAGGTGAGTTGACCCTATAAAAGATTTGAGGTGCGGGCCTGCTGGTGAGATGACTCTGTAAAAGATTTGAGGTGTGGGCCTGTAGGTGAGCTGACCCTGTAAAAGATTTTATGTGCGGGCCTGCAGGTGAGCTGACCCTCTAAAAAATTAAATGCAAGGGCCTTCAGGTGAGCTGACCCTGTAAAAGATTTAAGGTGCAGGCCTGCTGGTGAGGTGACCCTGTAAAAGATTTTATGTGCGGGCCTGCAGGTGAGCTGACCCTCTAAAAGATTATATGCAAGGACATGCAGCTGACCTGACCCTCTAAAAAATTATATGCAAGGACCTGCATGTTAGCTGACCCTGTAAAACATTATATGTGAGGGCATTATATGTGACGAATAAGAATGTTGATATGATGGAAAAGGAGGAGGAGGATGAGAAAAGGAAGATTAAACCATATACCCTTTTTTTGTGGTGGAAAGGGTGCATGGGAATACAGTGTATTCAGTACATTATAAACAACAAATTTAAAGTGCCTTGATGTTCAGCCGCTTTCCTCTGGTGGAGTAGAGAAGTCATGGTCTATCCAGGCCTTGTTCATTTTTATAAGAGTCAACCTGTCAGCATTTTCAGTTGACAGGCACATACGCTTATCTGTTCTAATGCCACCAGCAGCACTAAATATCGGCTCAGACAAAACGCTGACGGCAGGGCAGGCCAGCACCTCCAAGGCGTAAAGCGCCAGTTCGTGCCACGTGTATTCCTTTATCATCTTCCCAAATTTTCCCTCCTTGTGAAACTAGGCCATGCATCAGGGTGAGAATGCTGGTGCCATGATACTGTCCCAGGCTTTGGAGAGTGTTGCCCTGCCTCTGTTGGAACTGCTGTGTGTTCCCCTTGTCTCCCCTCCTCGGTTGGCCAAGGAACTACGGACTCTGCCGCCAGCGTTGTCAGATGGAAATTTTTGGAGCAATTTTTCAACAAGGATCTTATGGTATTGCACCATTTTGCTCATCCTCTCAGCCAGAGGAATGAGAGGTGAGAAGTTCTCTTTGTAGTTGGGGTCGAGAAGGGTGAACAACCAGTAATCCGTGTTGTCTAGAATGCGTATAACGCGCGGGTCGCGGGAAAGGCAGACTAACATGAAGTCAGCCATGTGTGCCAGAGTACCAACAGGCAATCCATTTGCTGTCATCATCAGAAAGATCACTCTAAATCTCCTCATCCTCTTCCTGAACAGATGGCATTATACTTCCGTGGGTACTACCCTCTGTAGCGGAGTCAACCGTCTCCTGCTCCTCCTCCTCTTCATCATCCAATTTGCGCTAAGAAGACGAACTGAGGGTGGTCTGGCTATCACCTTGTGTAATGTCTTCCCCCATTTCCACCTTTTCCACATGCAAAGCATCGACCTTAATTGTGAGCAGCGAGTGTTTGAGTAGACACAGAAGAGGGATGGTTACGCTTATAATAGCGTTATCGCCGCTCACCATCTGTGTTGGTTCTTCAAAGTTCCTTAAAACTTCACAGAGGTCAGACATCCATGCCCACTCCTTGCTTGTGAATAGTGGAAACTGACTGGAAAGGCGACGACCATGTTGCAGCTGGTATTCCACTTCTGCCCTCTGCGGCTAACAAAGCCTGGACAACATGTGGAACGTGCTGTTCCAGCGCATGCTCACGTCGTGCAACAGCTGGTATACTGGCAAGCACTTCAAGCACTGCTGCAGCCTTTGCAGACCGTCTGAAGCTGTCGATGACTTGCGGAAATGTGCACACACAAGGCGCACCTTCACCAGTAGCTCAGGCAAATTGGGGTAGATTTTGATAAACTGCTGAACCACAAGGTTGAACACGTGGGCTAGGCATTGGATGTGTCTGAGCTTGCCGAGCTCCAAAGCCGCCACCAAGTTATGGCCATTATTAGACACAACCATGCCTGGCTGAAGGTTGAGTGGCGAGAGCCACAGCTCAGTCTGGTCTCTTATCCCCTTCCACAGCTCTGTGGTGGTGTGCTGTTTGTCCCCTAAGCATATCAGCTTCAGCACGGCCTGTTGCCGCTTCCCCATTGCAGTGCTACACTGCTTCCAGCTACCGACTGATGACTGACTGGTATTGCACGTGGATAATTCGGAGGTGGAAGTGGAGGAGGAGGCAGAGGAGAAGTGGGGGTTGGAGCCACTAAAGTAGGCGCTGGCGGAAACCCTGATTGACGTAGGGCCCGCAATCCTTGGCGTCGGTAGCACCTGTGCCATCCCAGGGTAAGACTCGCTCCCAGCCTCTCCAACATTCACCCAGTGTGCCATCAGGGAAATGTAGCGTCCCTGGCATAATGCACTTGTCCATCTGTCTGTGGTTAAGTGGACCTTCCCAGTAACTGCGCTGGTCAGGGCACGTGTGATGTTACGTGACACATGTTGGTGTAAGGCAGGCACAGCACACTGTGAAAAATAGTGGTGGCTTGGGACTGTGTAATGTGGGACGGCCATCGACATCAGGCTGCGGAAGGCCTCAGTGTCCACAAGCCTAAATGGCAACTTTTCCAGGGCCAGTAATTTGGAAAGCTGTGCATTTAGTGCTATGGCTTGTGGTGCAAGGTGGGAGGCATGTGGGCCTGCACCTTCGACAGGGGATTGGCTAGCACAATACATAGGGGAAGAGGAGGCAGTGGTGTGACCCGCAGACACAGATTGTGGACCCAGGCATTCGTCCCACTTATTACGGTGCTTGGATGCCATGTGGCGGATCATGCAGGTGGTGGTGAGGTTGCTAGTGTTCATGCCCCGGCTCATTTTTGTATGGCACAGGTTGCAAACTACTATTTTTTTGTCGTCTGCGCTTTCCTCAAAGAAGTGCAAGACTGCGGAACATCTACCTCTTCGCAAGGGAGATTTCTGCAAGGAGGTGCTCCATGGAACAGTTGAGGGCCTGTTTGGTGTAGACCGCCTTCTCCCTTTTGGCACCCCACTGCCTCTTACAGCCTGTTGCGGTGCTGCAGATCCCCCCCTCTCTGTACTGCTGTCCTTGCTCCCAGGCTTTCCACCTTCCCAGGTTGGGTCAGTGACCTCATCGTCCACAACCTCCTCTTCCACTTCCTCACTCTGATCATCCTCCTGATTTGTTGACCTAACCACAACCTCAGTGATTGACAACTGTGTCTCATCCTCTTCATCAACCTCTTGAGACAGCAATTGCGGTTGACTCATTGGCAACTGTGTCTCATCATCATCCACCTCATTAAACACTAATTGCCTTTCCCCACCGTCATCTTCTTGTGATTGTGGATGTTCAAGAGGTTGGGATTCATGGCACAAGATCTCATGTCCCTCTTCAAGCGTGCTTGGCGAGAGGGCCAAATCAAGCAATGGCAATGAAAAGAGGTCCTCGGAATATCCGAGTGTGGGATCACTTGTTTGGCCAGACTGTACATGGCCACAGTTTCTCCATGCCCAGGGCCACAGCCTCTGCAGGCACCATCAGCATCATGACTACTTCCCCGGTATTTGTGATGAGGAAATGTTATACAGGACAGGTACAGATGTTGCAGGTTAACACTCAAACTCATCGTGTTATCTTGAAACAAAAGTCATTGAAAAGCAATTGAAGGTGTTTGCTTAACGTTTTTCGTTTAGATAACACATCTCATAAAGCATGAGTGTAAACTCTACTACATCTGTACCATAGGTAATGTCACTGTTCATAGTGTCTATGGAAAAAGTACACTGGAAGTCACTGATATTTCAGGGATGCACACACTTTAAACAGGAGATGTGGTGCAGATAATTTAACTGTCCGCAGGGGATACCGTCTATGGAAAAAGTGCACTGGATGTCACTGATATTTTAGGGATGCGCACACTTTAAACAGGAGATGTGGCACAGATAATTTAACTGTCCGCAGCGGACACCGTCTACGGAAAAAGGGCACTGGATGTCACTGATATTTTAGGGAAGCGCACACTTTACATAGGAGATGTGGTGCGAATAATTTAACTGTCCGCAGTTACCTATTACACGGTATTTAGCGCAAGATGCACAAAAAATATACATTGCTGCTGTCACACACAATAGTCCTTACAAGGACTTTTGGGTCTCTGAAATGTTTTTGTACAAAAAAATTATTCAATTACACTCCCTACACTCTCTGTCCCTTCCTATGCTCAGCTCTCCCTGACTACTAATGGGCCAAACTTGCGTCATCGGGTGTTATATAGCACCCGATGACGCGTTCCAGCCAGCCAATTACTGTAATGCCAGTAGCCAGCATTACAGTGAGGGCAGTACTTACCTGCACATTTATTGGCTGCGTAGCCAATAAAGGAGGAGGAGACTCATGCATGACGCTCGAGCACATGCGGTACTCGGTCGAGTACCGCCATGTGCCGAACATCAAGTCGAGCCGACTGCCTACCAACATGGTCCATATGGCTGCTGCTGCCTACATTATGCTGCTGCCAGCTTGCCAACATGCAACGTATGGCTGATGCTGCTGCCGCCATTTCCTCAGCTGCAGTTCATCGCTGATAATCTTCTACTGCTACCACTATTAGCGCTAAAATTTGTGCCACTGCAACTACTTCCACCTCTAATACTATTACTACTACTACCCAGAGACAGCCAACCTACTGTCTTGTATTTTCCATGTGTAACACCCCGGAGTGGTGTTACTATTATTTCACTCCGCTACTGTCTTGTATTGCTAACACCAGTATCATTCTTGTATTTATTTCCAGGTCCTTCACAAGTGTGCATTGATCTTCCTATCATGTAACTGTTGTGTTCATTTAATATGCCTGGTTCACCAGCAGGTTGCAGCATATATGGCAGAGAGAGAGAGAGACAGATACTTAAATAGAATAGAACTCACCGTTCCATTCTGCCCCCTTTGGGCAGAAGTGGGCCAGTCCTGCTTCTTATCATAAGGGAGGGGCAGCAGTTCTAGTTGTTTTTCTAGTCTAGTCTAAACAGAGAAGTGTAGCCTGGGCATGGTCACAACCAGATGTGCCTATAACAGCCAGTGCAGGCTAAGCTACGCTTGCCATGGAAGCATGGAAGATATAGCAACCAGAGGAAAGTGTTTTTCGGTTGCAGAAGATATAGCAGCCAGGGGAAAGTGTTCTTCGGCTGGAGCAGGAGCCACAAAAGGGAAGTAGTTTGTAGAGCACCAAGGTTCCATGCTAATGTACTTTACTGTCAGGGGGGGTATAACAGTCAAAGACACCCCAATCCATGGATACCAAAACCGACCAAAAGTCCAGCAACCAGACCCAAGCAGAATTTAGCACCAAAGAGAGAAAGAAAGCAGAGTTATTAAGCAAGCCTGTCAGCCCAGCAGAGAAAGAAAGAAAGAAGAATAATCAAGTTTGCCTGCCAGTTTATGCCAAAGCCTGCTGGAAGAGGGAGAAAGCCTGAATGTAAGAAAAGCCAGAAAATTGTTTTGGATGCAAGTTTATCAAAGTCTGGACTCAAGTTATTCTCAACAATTCCCCCTTTATTTGCTTCGGAGCCTAAGCCTGGGGTCCCACTGTATCCAGGTAGGAGCACCATGATGCATATAGGCCGCACCACACCTCTCAGCATTCCACTAAACCTGGGATGCGATGGGCCCTGGGGGGGCGGCACGTTGTACATGCTATGCTGCTTCTGCTGCCGCTGCTATTGTGGCCACATGCCTTTTATTACCCTATCCTTTCCACATCCACACTGCACTCCTGCTGCTCCCAATTACAAAGGGGAATTTTTATAGGCTTGTTCACAACAATCCATATTTTCTTCTGACAAGTAATGTTTGTGTGTGTTGTATGGGCAGGCATTGTTACCCCAGCAAGGCTTCATATTTGGATGCATGGTCCCCCAACAAGCCACTTTCAAAAAAAATAAAATAATAACCCATAACACTGTGTATGTTTAAACACCATCTGCCCCCAATAAGGGCACATTCTTTTAAGCATTGGAATATAAAAAAGCAAAACACATGTAATGGTGTTGTGTGTTTTTAAACACGCTGTATGTTAACGACGTCAAATGTATCTTTACCCATAGCTAGGTATGGCAGTGTCACTCAGACATGATTTAGTATTGCTGTTATTGTTTTTGAGGGATTGGGGAGGGAAAAAAGTAAGAAAGTAAATGAGAAGGAATAACAAGTTTTCCTATCAGTTTTGAGTTCTAGGAGACTAGAGGGTGTTAAATACAAATTTTCAGGAGAACTGGAACATCTGTGGTCTGAATCAACTTCAGTTGGAACTGAACTATTTTTCTAAAATGTGCTTGTAGACAAGCTGGTGGAAAAAAGTTTTTTCGTGGCCAAATGTTCCATTAGAGATTTCTAACAATGGATCTGAGGAAAAGAGGGAGTCTTAGCAGGAGAGGAAGGTGATGATGATGATAAAGATAACTTACTGCTTGGGGATGTGGTTTGGATGCCACAAAGTGGACTAGAAGAAGGAGGACAGACTTGTTTTGACTGAGAATTCTGGCCAGTTGTATTTTCCTAAAGGATCCCCTGATGCTACCTCATGTGCTGCAATAGACCTCTGGTACCTATGATTGTGTTTGAACAGCCACCGTTTATTTTTCTGCAGCTCTTACACATAGCTGTGGTTTTTTGTGCCCCTCCTGTGGAGAAGAAAAACGCTTGCACAGAGATACAGGCAGTTGAGATCAGCTTAGCTCTGCCACCCACAGTGTCAGTGACATCACCAGATCCCGAAGCAGACACGGCCCTGGCTGTTCTTTAGGAGGTATGTTTCCTTTGCTCTTCATTGCTGTCATGTCCAGTACCAATCGTCATCAGAGTCCTCACCCTCCCTGCCGCTTTCTTCAAACTGTGAGATATCATGGTGGGATCCTTGTTCCCTTTCCCCTGCTCTGTATTTGCCCTGACTGCCACTGTCGCTATCCCCACTGCCAATGCCCTGACTATGATTGCCACTATTACCACCATCAACACAGCTATGCTTAGCTTAGCTCTGGCACATTATGGGCCTATCCCAGCCACAGTGTTAGTGGCGTCACAAGATCCCAAAACAGATGAGGTCCTTGCTACTCTTCGGGAGGTATGTTGCATCTGCTCTTTTTTGCTGCTGCTGCCACCACCTGATGTTGCCTCTTCCCCAGCACCCCAATCCAACTGCCAGGCCCTGTCCAGTACACAATTGTCAGCAGAGTCCTCACCCTCCCTGCTGCTTTTATCAGACTGAGATATCATGATTCTTTGGCCCCCTCCACTGCTCTGCTTATTCCCTTACTGTTACTGTTGCTGTCCCCACCGGTAATGCTGTAGCTAAAGGTGAGCCATCCAATCCACAATCTCATTGTCTTTCTCCTAAGTGATAACTTTGTGCTTTTCCAAAGCCAGGAGGGACAACTGTGGCCTAATATTTCTACTACTACTACTTCTGACCGGATTGATGGTGCTGCTATTACCCACATTCTGGTTCTTGGTCTTTCGTTGGAAAACCCTTCCGTAGACTTGATATTTTTGGGCCTCACAGATCATTTTCTGAGCTACCCTGTGTTTTTGGTGTACTGATCATATATATGCTTGCTTTAATACTTAATCCCCCCCAAAAAAATTGGAACCTTGTCAAAACAGAAATAAATGCAAACTAAGGCCAAAATATGTTATGACTCACAGATAATGTTGTGCGCTACCCTGTGTATTGGTGTACTAATCACATATATATTGGTTTTATAATTATAAAATTGAACAACAATCGTGGGGAGACAGAAATCAATGGAAATGGATGATTGAGGCCTGCTGCCTAGATTTCTATTAAAAAAGGGGGGGGGGTGAAAGGATGTCCTTGCAGGCAGCTTTCCCTGTTCATCCCTATTCTTCACACACACTTCTTCTTCTCTCTAATTCTATGATTTTCCTTCACTGTCCCTGGCAGTAGAATACAAGCTTGATTTATTTTTTACTCTCCCTGACTCCGTAGGATTGTTTTTCTGGCAACCACCCTCATTCACAGCCCAACACAGAATGATGTTCTGCTAGTTCTGCTAGGGTCCTCCTTTCCTGCTGCAGCACTGATTGGCTCATCTAGGATATCTTTCAGCCTGTGAGCCAATCAGGGCAAGCCCTCCCCCCACTTCCTCTCAGGGTCATATGAGCACCCTTCTTCCTCTCTACTGCTTTTTTCCTCCTGACATGTGCAGTAAAATGGCGCTACAGGGAAGGTTTGGGTTCATCTGTTATCGGAAAAAATGCAAAGTTCGGAGCGTACCCAGTTTGTTACAAATTGGTTCTCTCATCTTTAGTAGAATATATTTGTTCACCAATCAAATTTTTTAACAGGTTCCATAGAATTGGACCCCAAACAAATTTCAAGAAATTCACAAATCTCTACTCTATTTCCCTTGAATGACAGGGTTATGTATCCTCGTCATGATAGTGGCCTGGCCTTGTAATCCCATGCATGTGCTGTTGCTTTTATGATCCGTTTATATGCAGAATTTTGTTTGGGTTAAACCTGCTGCCGAGATGCTTACTTGCGAATGACGTCACTCCCCACACAGAAGAGCTGAAATCTGTAAGAGACATACTGCATACTGCATATGCGCTGAACACTGAAGCAATGGTGCATCTTCAGGAAACAAAATAAGGATGACTACACCTGACGCTCCCAGAAACAGGTGGAGGGGGTAAGCCAAAGTTTGTCGTCGTCCCCCTTTTTTGCACAAAAGGCCTAATCTCCAGAAAAATTTAGGACATATCTCTAGAACGGCAAATTGGATTTTCTTTTTACAAGTATAATTTCAATCGGCAGTATCAACCCTGCTGGCAAGTCCAGTCTAAGAAGATGTGTTCTCATTATCTTGCACTCACCTGTGTATAGCCATAAACGCTTAACAACTGGGCCATGGGGAGAGTCGTCTGAGAGCGTAAATCTCCAATAAAACCAACCACTGCCTCCTTCTCCATACATGAGTAGTTTGGAGCTGTCACCGTGTGTCCGGACAGTATCTGCAGAACATCTTTTATAACTTTATTCACATGTCCGCAAGAGTCATATATGTGATATCCCAGAGTGACATTGGGCAGAATACTTGAACACTCATTAATTGTCTCAATAGCAAAGAGAAAAGCCAACAGATGTGCGTATTCCCTTGTATGAATCCTGTATCAAATAAGTAAACATTCATTGTGAGTTTATGTTGACATGTTTCTTTCCTTGCCTTTTCTCTAGACAAAAGTTCTCCCTCATCTTTCCTCCAGGTTCAATATATTCCAAGGTGAATGCACAGGATGACCAGGTTTAACCCCTTAAGGACTCAGCCCTATTTTCACCTTAAGGACCAGGCCATTTTTTGCAAATCTGACCAGTGTCACTTTAAAACACTTTGACTTATCCAGGCACTGGTAAAATGAAGTTAAAAAAAATCATTTTTATTTATAAAAAAAATACCAAATTTACCTAAAATTTGTAAAAAAATTGCAAATTTCCAAGTTTCAATGTCTCTACTTCTATAATACATAGTAATACCTCCAGAAATAGTTTTTACTTTACATTCCCTATAAGTCTACTTCATGTTTGGATCATTTTGGGAATGATATTTTATTTTTTGGGGATGTTGCAAGGCTTAGAAGTTTAGAAGCAAATCTTGAAATTTTTCAGAAATCTTCAAAAAAACTATTTTTAGGGACCAGTTCAGGTCTGAAGTCACTTTGCGAGGCTTACATAATAGAAACCACCCAAAAATGACCCCATTCTAGAAACTACACCCCTCAAGGTATTCAAAACTGATTTTACAAACTTTGTTAACCCTTTAGGTGTTCCACAAGAATTAATGGAAAATAGACATACAATTTCAAAATTTCACTTTTTTGGCAGATTTTCCAATTTAATAATTTTTTTCCAGTTACAAAGCAAGGGTTAACAGCCAAACAAAACTCAATATTTATGGCCCTGATTCTGTAGTTTAAATAAACACCCCATATGTAGTTGTAAACCGCTGTACGGGCACACGGCAGGGCGAGGAAGTAAAGGAATGTCATACGGTTTTTGGAAGGCAGGTTTTGCTGGACTGTTTTTTTTGACACCATGTCCCATTTGAAGCCCCCCTTATGCAACCCTAGAGTAGAAATTCCATAAAAGTGACCCCCATCTAAGAAACTACACTCTCATGGTATTCAAAACAGATTTTACAAACATTGTTAACCCTTTAGGTGTTCCACAAGAGTTATTGGCAAATGGAGATGAAATTTCAGAATTTCAATTTTTTGGCAAATTTTCCATTTTAATCCATTTTTCCCAGTAACAAAGCAAGGGTTAACAGCCAAACAAAACTCAATATTTATGGCCCTGATTTTGTAACGGGACCCCCCCCCCACGCATTTAGCCAAGGTGCCTGTATGCCGGGCGGCGGTGATCGGAACAACATATCCCGTACCGGTACGTCATGTGTCCCTAAGTGGTTAAAAAAAAAATATATATATATATGTATATATATAAATTATTAAAAAGGATGAGCGAACCTGGACCAGCGTACCGAATATTACCGACATTGGTTCAAAAGTCTGTGTGCATTGTTCGGATTTTAAATTAACTTTGTTGAAAGGCTGCAGCGTAGCCAATCAACAAGCTTTTAAGCTGTGGGCACTTAGAAACCATCACAGTCATGCCCTAGTATTGGCATGGCTGTGGTTGGCTGCACACCATGTGACCCTGCATGTATAAATGCTGGATCTAGCAGGGACAGTGTTAAGTTTTTAATGTGGATGTTAATTTTGTGGGTGACCTATATGCAGTTTCCCACTATGTGTGAAGAGGGGACACTTCAAACTTTTGTATATGTCATCTTATGCTAGTGTAAATTTTCTCTTGTAATAGCTACAAATTCCTCACAACAGGCTGGTAACTGCATTTACATACTTTCACCACTAGGTGTAGCTATCACATCATTTATATAGGACAGATGAGTCACAGGAAGTTAAGAGAGTAAAGAGTTGAAAGTGGAGTGGTGAGTGGGGAGGAGGTTAGGAGAGGAAAGCTTGTAACTTAAGCTGTGTGCCTCTGGATACCCCTCAGGAGAAAGGCAAGATAGAAAGGAAACCAAGCTCAAGGACTACTGTATCCCTTCTTTAGTAGTGCCACTGTCCTGGAGTCAGAGACCAAGTGGACTTATAGTATTGAAGCAACCTGGTCAAATAATGGAGCAGAGGTTTATGCCTGCTGCTAGGGAGACCTCCCTGTTGGTTGTCAAGTGCTAGTTCAGAAGATCCAATGTACCAAGGCCGAAGTTTAAGAGCAAGATAAGGAAAGTATCAACCTTTCTATCAGATTGAGTTGGAACCTGCAGTTACCACTGTCCCACCGTGCCTGTTGTCTGGAGTTGCAGCTTACCTCCATCTTATGTAAAAAAAGGCATTACTTGCGTGGATCTTATTTACCTCAAGGCAAATATCTCAAGTAAAAATTATGTTGGTTCAACTCCTGCCTCTCTCCTTATTCCATACCATCTTTCAACACACCTTATAGTGCTGGCATTATGAACACCAGGGACCCTGCCTCCAAGGCACCCAAAGCACCTACACCACCAAGGGCACCTCAACCACCATCTGGCTGGGGATCCCTGGACAAATTGAGAGTGCCCGAAAGGATTTCATGCCATCCTTCCCTTCACTGCATGCCGGCCCGGGGAGCTACAGAACAGTTAGTAATACTACTGCCACCATCGGCCCACCAGTGCACTCACAACATTGCCACTGCGGCTCGGTCTCTGCATATAGCCATTTTTAGGGTACAAAACACCGCCTTTGCATCCGCATTACTGTAATAGAATAGTTAATTAGTCTGTTAATTGCCCACGGGCATCTGTCTTCCACCTCAACACCTTGCACATCAGTCAAGCAGTCTGAGCCCCAAGTCAAGCAGCAGTCTGTTATGTTTTTTTATGGCTCTGCTGGTGGAGTTTCCATGGCCCCAGAAGTGGAAGAGATTGAGTGCACTATTGCCCAACCACTTATGTTTAAGGATGAGGACATGGCAGGATCACTGCAGCACGTTTCTGATGATGATGAAGAAACACAGGTGTCAACTGCAGTTTTCTTTAGTGTGCAGACTGCAAGGAAGGCAGGGGTGAGGCAGGGTGAGATGAGGAGGGCAGGAGTCCTAGAATTCACATGGAATCCAGGTCATCCGAGTGACGTGTGCAGTTAAGAGGAAGAGGTGGTGGTCACGCAGCCTGCTACTGCCCACCGCACTGAGGTACAGAGCACACCAAAGCCAGATCAAAGGAGTTCCCTGGTGTGGCAGTTCTTCAGGCAATGTGCTGAAGACAAGACAAGGGTGGTTTGCACACTGTGCACTCAGAGCCTGAAGCGAGGCATAAACGTTCTAACCTGAGCACCACCAGGCATCTAACTGCAACGCACATGCTGTAGTGGAGTAGATACTTGAAAAAACACAAAAGTGGCAGTTTCATCATCTTCCTCTCCCTCTGGAGGAACACGGCATACCTGGCAGCAGGAAAAGAGAGCATGTGACAGCAACACTACCACCGTCACCAAGCATCTCCACACTGTCCCATGGAAGCATTCAGCTGTCCATCCCACAAACACTGGAGAAAAGTTAAAGTTCCCCCCTACACACCAGCAAGCCCTGAATCCCAGCATTTCGAAATCCCTGACCTCTGAAATACTGCCATGCCGTCAGGTGGAGACAATTTTCAAAACATGACAGTGGCTGTCCCACAGTACATGGTTGCCAGCTGCCACTACTTTTCCAGCAAAGAAATAGTCAATCCCTATGCGAGCCGGCACTGGAAGGAACAAATCCCAGAACGTAGTACAAAAAATCCCAGCGGACGCTTGGAGTCTTCAGTTTATGTATACTTTATTGTATAAACTCAACCCTGATCCATGTCCCTGCCTACTTGCCTCACAAGTCCTAGCAACAAGGGACAACAGGTCAACAAACCCTTAGCTAGGATAGTGCAGGGAAGACAACACAAAAAGAAAGGTCAAACAAGCCATGTCAAAACCTAGAGAGCAGAAAAGGTACCGGAGGAGCAAACAGAGAATGGTCAGGACAAGCCAAAGTCAAACAGGACAGCACGACAAGACCAGAGGATGAGACGGAAAAGAAATCAGAAGCCAAGCAGGAACCATCAAACCAGAGTATCATGCAGGAAGGACCTCAATAACAGGCAATCTGTGGCCAGCAGATGTTGCCTGTTTAAATAGAGTGCTGGTGGAGTCATGTGACGTGGCCAGCTTCACATGACTCCTGAGTTCTGATGCAGCCGATCGCTGAGTGATCAGCCCTATTGCTGTTGTCATGGGAACGGACGACGCCGGGCGCGCTGATGACGTAAGCCCGCCCCGGCCGTCCCCGCTTCCCAGAACACTGCATCGTGACAGTAACCCCCCTTTTACGTGGGGCCACCGGACCCAAGGCCCCAGGTGACTGCTTCTTAGGATGTTCCTTATAAAAAATAAAAGATTTTGACAAGCCTAGTGGCGTAAACATCCTTAGCTGGTACTCAGGACCTTTCTTCCGGTCCATAGCCTTTCCAGTGTACCAGATACTGTAAGGAGTTGCAGAATCTCCTAATTATGGTTGAGCGAACCCGAACTGTAAAGTTCGGGTTCGTACCGAACTTTAGGGTTTTTGGACCCCGGACCCGAACATTTTAGTAAAAGTTTGGGTTCAGTGTTTGGCGATTTCTTGGCGCTTTTTGAAAGGCTGCAGAGCAGCCAATCAACAAACGTTTAACTGTGTGACCTTAGGAGTAGAGTTGAGCGGACACCTGGATGTTCGGGTTCGAGAAGTTCGGCCGAACTTCCCGGAAATGTTCGGGTTCGGGATCCGAACCCGATCCGAACTTCGTCCCGAACCCGAACCCCATTGAAGTCAATGGGGACCCGAACTTTTCGGTACTAAAAAGGCTGTAAAACAGCCCAGGAAAGAGCTAGAAGGCTGCTAAAGGCAGCAACATGTAGGTAAATCCCCTGCAAACAAATGTGGATAGGGAAATGAATAAAAAAAATAATAATAATTAACCAATATCAATTGGAGAGAGGTCCCATAGCAGAGAATCAGGCTTCAGGTCAGCCACCACTGAAACAGTCCATTGTCATAAATTTAGGCCCAGCACCCAGGCAGAGGAGAGAGGTCCCGTAACAGAGAATCTGGCTTCATGTCAGCAGAGAATCAGTCTGCATGTCATAGCAGAGAATGAGGCTTCACGTCAGCCACCACTGCAACAGTCCATTGGCATATATTTAGGCCCAGCACACACACAGGCAGAGGAGAGAGGTCCCGTAACAATGAATCTGGCTTCATGTCAGCAGAGAATCAGTCTGCATGTCATAGCAGAGAATCAATTCGTGGCACACCACAGTAGTTTTGATGCAATTTAATTATAGGTTGATGTTTTACATAATTTCATATATTCATATATTCACATATATAATTGATACATCCGGATAGAGGCAAATCAAACTTGCATAGCATGTCCCAACGTTTCGGCCATATGTCTGGCCTTTGTCAAGGGATCTATAAGAAATTATATAAATTGGAATCATTTGTAAGTTCATATGAATGAAATGAGGATCATGAAAAAAATTGTAGAAAAATCAATTAAGGGTCCAGTATATGTCAAAGCAAGAACAAAGCAAATTAAAAGAAAAATTAAAGGAAAAGCAATTCCAAGAGTATCATCATTGCAGCAAGACACAGTGAGGCATTGACGGACAGCATATAAGGGGTAGCAATGGTGGCGTCATATATCAGCATGATAATTATAAGTCAGTGGAACACCTGAATATATACATATATAAGTGAAGTATTATCATATACATCAAGAAGTCTGGCTATGAATCCCCTGATATGGTGTCCATAGATGCCTGTTTGTAATGTACATGCCTAATAAATAGTCTGTAAAGGAAGAGGGAAGAGACCAGTGATTACCTGTAGTTATTAGCTGTGGAGACTTCGACCGGATGTGAACGCTGTGTGGGGCGCGCTGGGATTTTTAAAGGAGGCTAGAGTGTACTGTCTAGATGGTGACTGCGTGCGTCCGCGATGGCGTCATGTCGTTGGCGCATGCGCAATGGTCAATGTTAGTCAGATAAGGGCGTATATGTTGCCCTTACTGTGGATATCATAAGATGGAACCTGCGATGAATGAATAGCTCTACTATAGTGTGTGGCTATGTAAAGGGCACTACTGGTTCACTATTGTTATATGATCTAATTGATATGTGTAGTTATAAAGGCCGCAAGTATCACACAGAAAGAGATCACATAAATGAGGACATCGCATTAATGGGTTATGAATCACATCATATTATGGATAACATCTTATTATGGATGACATTATATCATGGATAACAATTATTTATGATAGTCACAGATGATGATATATAGTAATGATAATATATACTGTTAATATCTAATGATTACTAGGTTATATGGATGAGGGGGGAAAGGAAAGGGGATGAATGGGGTAAAGGGAGGGAGGGAAAAAGGGAAAAGGGGAAAGGACAAGGAAGGGGGGGGAGGGAGGTTGGGGGGGGGGGTTTCTCACCCATATGGTCTAGATCTATATTCCAATTCTATCGAATCTGTGAGGAGAAACATATAATAATCATTGTTAATGAACTCGACAAATAAGGTACAACAATAATAACATAAAGTCCATTATATATTAAAGAAGAAATCGCATCCCCGATTTAATCCTTTGGGGCTCAATGTGTCCAGGCGATGGATCCAGTATGATTCCCGTTGTTTGAGCAATAGTATCTGGTTTCCACCCCTACGTGGGGTTCTTGCCTTGACATATACTGGACCCTTAATTGATTTTTCTACAATTTTTTTCATGATCCTCATTTCATTCATATGAACTTACAAATGATTCCAATTTATACAATTTCTTATAGATCCCTTGACAAAGGCCAGACATATGGCCGAAACGTTGGGACATGCTATGCAAGTTTGATTTGCCTCTATCCGGATGTATCAATTATATATGTGAATATATGAATATATGAAATGATGTAAAACATCAACCTATAATTAAATTGCATCAAAACTACTCTGGTGTGCCACGAATTTCTTCATTGTACTACGTGACGATCCTTCGTCCTCCGTGGGCACCCATTACCCAATAGGGTGTGCGGATCTCATTATCCTCTATACTAACGAATCTGCAGATTCAGCACCCCAAGGTCAGATGTCGTCAAATACATTTTCGTATGACATCGAAACCACGAACAGTATCATCTCCCAAGTCCAGTTTGGCAACGACTTTTTACAGATTCCAGCTCAGGAATGGAAGACAAGAGACTATACACGCGACCTGCGTAGATTAACCTCTCTAATATTACATTGCAGCACTCTCACGGAGTACCACAAAAATAATCGTATACCGAGAGGTTTGCGCTCGCATCTACGTCCGACATTATTCAAGGACGA
The DNA here is from genome assembly GCF_014858855.1 of Bufo gargarizans. Taxonomy (NCBI): domain Eukaryota; kingdom Metazoa; phylum Chordata; class Amphibia; order Anura; family Bufonidae; genus Bufo; species Bufo gargarizans. The sequence goes on along the minus strand of NC_058080.1, from coordinate 24,189,348 downwards.
CGCCGACTTTTGTGACCGCTTTGAGAACATTATTAACAAGTGCTCATTCGATCTCATGCTATTAACCATCGACAAGGCCCGGCATACCATAGAAGACCTTCAGAAACAAATCACAACAACGGAAGAACAATTATCAAGTATACTACCCACGGAAGAGTGGACAACATTAAAAGAAAAAACGTCTAAACAAACTTCCGAATATCAGAAATACACAGAAGGTACCAAAAGGGCGAAATTTATCAGGGACGCCGAGGATTACAGGCTGAACAGGGTATACAGATGGCGCGACCTCAATTCACAAGCAGGCTGGGACAACAGAAATCACGACTTCTCCTCAGGACAAAGTTCATCCAGTTCAGAAAGCGGAAGGATCAACACCCAACGCCGCAGGCATTTTTTAGGACGAGGACAGAACCGTTACAGACAAGGAAGAGGCGACCGCGGAGAAGTCAGAGGAGGAGATCCAGACAATCGCATCCTGACTCGATCACAGGTAATATGAACAACTTAGTAATGAACATTTCTTATGTTATTCTCTCACCTGCCCAAATTTCAGTATTACAAAAGGGCCTATCATTCTGTCCCACCACACCACTAAATACTTTTCTTTTGGAACAAGAACTACAACGGTTCTACCGAACCATTAGACTAAAAACACATTTTGGCCAGGGTGATCAACAAAATGTGGTACATGGTGGAAACATGAATGATGCATTGGCACTACAAACATTAGGTCTTAGGAACAGAAGCTCCTATATGCCTCCCAAATCATACCACCCAGTTGAGACTTACATCTCATTCACAAAACAAAATATACAACAGACCCTGGATTCTTACACCAGGGGTGAATTTAAACATTCATCTAACTTGACGGTGGAGGAGCGGAGAGCTATAAAGGAATTACAAACAAATACAAAAATCATGATCAAACCAGCAGATAAGGGAGGGGCCATAGTGGTCATGGACAAATTAATGTATATCACAGACATCTCCAACCAACTAAATGACCGAGACACATATGAACCCCTCATAACTGATCCAACTCCGAGTATTAAAAAATTTAAAATATACTCCAACACTATCAAGAACAGGCAATTATAGATGATAAAACTGTCACTTTCCTGACAAAACAACACCCAATCACGCCAGTTTTTTATACTCTTCCAAAAATCCATAAAAACCTCAATAATCCACCAGGGAGACCAATAGTTGCTTCTACAGATTCTATATTATCACCCCTGTCCGTTTATCTGGACAAGATCTTGACCCCCCTCATTAAGAAATCACGCTCTTTTTTACTAGATACCCAGGATTTCATCACCAAACTAAGTCAGACCACAGTGAACACTATACTAATAACCATGGATGTCAATAGCTTATATACGTCCATAGAACACCAGAAGGGCATTGAAGCAACAGCCAATTTACTCCAAACACAATCTATACTTACTGGCCAACAACAAGCATTCTGTCTAGCCCTTCTCTCCACAGTACTATTTGAGAATTTTTTTCTTTTTGGCGACACGTTCTATATGCAGAAACGTGGTACCGCGATGGGGGCGAATGTGGCCCCCCTGTATGCAAATGCTTACATGACCCATTTTGAGGAGACATATGTGTACCAATATCCTCTTTTTCAGCAACATGCTCGTGTGTGGTTACGCTTCATTGACGATATTTTTGGTCTATGGAGCGGACCCACATCTAGTGCAGAAGCCTTTCATCAGTACCTTAACAACATATATCCTGAATTAAGCTTCACCATGCAAATTGATAATAATCAAATTAGTTTCCTGGACACCCTAGTACTCAAAGATGAAGTTGGCAACATAACTTTTGATCTATATAATAAACCGACTGATAGAAACAGCCTCCTACTATATTCCAGTAACCACCCAAAAGCCACCAAGAAATCATTACCACGCTCCCAATTAACTCGGGTAGAACGCATTGTCAGCGATTCCTCCACAAAGGCAAAGAGACTAGACTAAATGACCAAGAAATTTGCTGAGAGAGGTTACCCCGATCATTCCTTTACACAGAAACTAAAACCCTCAGATACGACTAACTCACAGTCACAATCCTCCAGACGTATACCTAGTATACTCACATACCATCCTCTAACACCAAAAATACAACATATACTTAAACGGCACTGGCATATACTGAGACAAGCCTATCCAGGGATAACAGAGTTCCAAACTCCGCCATTAACCTGCTGCAAACGTACTAAAAACATAAGGGATGGATTGGTCCGAGCAGACATTGGACCACAGACAAAACTTCCACGCCAGAGGTTTCTAGGTCCCCCACAAACGGGAACCTTTCCCTGCCTCCATTGCGCACAGTGCTCCAGTGTGATTAAAGGGAACACAGTGACACACCCACATTCGGGCAAACGCTACACAATTAATGACTTTTTTACATGCGATTCCACGAATGTGGTTTATCTTATCAAATGCCCTTGCGGACTATGTTATGCGGGTGAAACCACCCAGCATATCAGAGATAGGATATCGAAACACAAATCCACCATAAGAACCAACCAACTACTTTTACCAATCCCTGCCCATTTCAAGGAACGGAACCACCAGATCTCATCTTTGAGATTCCAGGTATTAGAACATATTAAAACCCCACGTAGGGGTGGAAACCAGATACTATTGCTCAAACAACGGGAATCATACTGGATCCATCGCCTGGACACATTGAGCCCCAAAGGATTAAATCGGGAATGCGATTTCTTCTTTAATATATAATGGACTTTATGTTATTATTGTTGTACCTTATTTGTCAAGTTCATTAACAATGATTATTATATGTTTCTCCTCACAGATTCGATAGAATTGGAATATAGATCTAGACCATATGGGTGAGAACCCCCCCCCCCAACCTCCCTTCCCCCCCTTCCTTGTCCTTTCCCCTTTTCCCTCCCTCCCTTTACCCCATTCATCCCCTTTCCTTTCCCCCCTCATCCATATAACCTAGTAATCATTAGATATTAACAGTATATATTATCGTTACTATATATCATCATCTGTGACTATCATAAATAATTGTTATCCATGATATAATGTCATCCATAATAAGATGTTATCCATAATATGATGTGATTCATAACCCATTAATGCGATGTCCTCATCTATGTGATCTCTTTCTGTGTGATACTTGCGGCCTTTATAACTACACATATCAATTAGATCATATTACAATAGTGAACCAGTAGTGCCCTTTACATAGCCACACACTATAGTATAGCTATTCATTCATCGCAGGTTCCATCTTATGATATCCACAGTAAGGGCAACATATATGCCCTTATCTGACTAACACTGACCATTGCGCATGCGCCAACGACATGACGTCATCGCGGACGCACGCAGCCACCATCTAGACAGTACACTCTAGCCTCCTTTAAAAATCCCAGCGCGCCCCACACAGCGTTCACATCCGGTCGAATTCTCCACAGCTAATAACTTCAGGTAATCACTGGTCTCTTCCCTCTTCCTTTACAGACTGTTTAATAGGCATGTACATTACTATGCATCTATGGACACCATATCAGGGGATTCATAGCCAGACTTCTTGATTTATATGATAATACTTCACTTATATATGTATATATTCAGGTGTTCCACTGACTTATATTTATCATGCTGATATATGGCGCCACTATTGCTACCCCTTATATGCTGTCCGTCAATGCCTCACTGTGTCTTGCTGCAATGATGATACTCTTGGAATTGCTTTTCCTTTAATTTTTCTTTTAATTTGCTTTGTTCTTGCTTTGACATATACTGGACCCTTAATTGATTTTTCAAAAAAAATTTTCATGATCCTCATTTCATTCATATGAACTTACAAATGATTCCAATTTATATAATTTCTTATAGATCCCTTGACAAAGGCCAGACATATGGCCGAAACGTTGGGACATGCTATGCAAGTTTGATTTGCCTCTATCCGGATGTATCAATTATATATGTGAATATATGAATATATGAAATTATGTAAAACATCAACCTATAATTAAATTGCATCAAAACTACTGTGGTGTGCCACAAATTTCTTCATTGTACTACGTGACGATCCTTCGTCCTCCGTGGGCACCCATTACCCAATAGGGTGTGCGGATCTCATTATCCTCTATAATAGCAGAGAATCAGGCTTCACGTCAGCCACCACTGCAACAGTCCATTGTCATATATTTAGGCCCAGCACCCAGGCAGAGGAGAGAGGTCCCGTAACAGAGAATCTGGCTTCATGTCAGCAGAGAATCAGTCTGCATGTCATAGCAGAGAATCAGGCTTCCCGTCAGCCACCACTGCAACAGTCCATTGTCATATATTTAGGCCCAGGCACCCAGCCAGAGGAGAGAGGTCCCGTAACAGAGAATCTGGCTTCATGTCAGCAGAGAATCAGTCTGCATGTCATAGCAGAGAATCAGGCTTCACGTCAGCCACCACTGTCACAGTCCATTGTCATATATTTAGGCCCAGGCACCCAGGCAGAGGAGAGAGGTCCCGTAACAGAGAATCTGGCTTCATGTCAGCAGAGAATCAGTCTGCATGTCATAGCAGAGAATCAGGCTTCACGTCAGCCACCACTGTCACAGTCCATTGTCATATATTTAGGCCCAGGCACCCAACCAGAGGAGAGAGGTCCCGTAACAGAGAATCTGGCTTCATGTCAGCAGAGAATCAGTCTGCATGTCATAGAAGAGAATCAGGCTTCACGTCAGCCACCACTGCCACAGTCCAATGGCATATATTTAGGCCCAGGTACCCAGCCAGAGGAGAGAGATCCCGTAAAAGAGAATCTGGCTTCATGTCAGCAGAGAATCAGTCTGCATGTCATAGCAGAGAATGAGGCTTCACGTCAGCCAACATTGGAACAGTCCTTTGGCATATATTTAGGCTCCGGCACCCAGACAGAGGAGATGTTCATTTAACTTTGGGTTGCCCCGCAATATAATGGTAAAATGAAAATAAAAAGAGGATTGAATGAAGAAGTCCCCTGGAGTACAATAATATATGGTTAAGGGGAGGTAGTTAATGTCTAATCTGCACAAGGGACGGACAGGTCCTGTGGGATCCATGCCTGGTTCATTTTTATGAACGTCAGCTTGTCCACATTGGCTGTAGACAGGCGGCTGCGTTTGTCTGTAATGACGCCTCCTGCTGTGCTGAATAAACGTTCAGACAAAACGCTGGCCGCCGGGCAGGCCAGCACCTCCAAGGCATAAAAGGCTAGCTCTGGCCACGTGGACAATTTGGAGACTCAGAAGTTGAATGGGGCCGAACCATCAGTCAGTACGTGGAGGGGTGTGCAAACGTACTGTTCCACCATGGTAGTGAAATGTTGCCTCCTGCTAACACGTTGCGTATCAGGTGGTGGTGCAGTTAGCTGTGGCGTGTTGACAAAACTTTTCCACACCTCTGTCATGCTAACCCTGCCCTCAGAGGAGCTGGCCGTGACACAGCTGCCTTGGCGACCTCTTGCTCCTCCTCTGCCTTGCCCTTGGGCTTCCACTTGTTCCCCTGTGACATTTGGGAATGCTCTCAGTAGCGCGTCTACAAACGTGCGCTTGTACTCGCGCATCTTCCTATCACGCTCCAGTGAAGGAAGTAAGGTGGGCACATTGTCTTTGTAGCGTGGATCCAGCAGGGTGGCAACCCAGTAGTCCGCACACGTTAAAATGTGGGCAACTCTGCTGTTGTTGCGCAGGCACTGCAGCATGTAGTCGCTCATGTGTGCCAGGCTGCCCAGAGGTAAGGACAAGCTGTCCTCTGTGGGAGGCATATCGTCATCGTCCTGCCTTTCCCCCCTGCCACGCACCAGTGATGGGCCCGAGCTGCGTTGGGTGCCACCCCGCTGTGACCATGCTTCATCCTCATCCTCCTCCACCTCCTCCTCATCCTCGTCCTCCTCGTCCTCCAGTAGTGGGCCCTGGCTGGCCACATTTGTACCTGGCCTCTGCTGTTGCAAAAAACCTCCCTCTGAGTCACTTCGAAGAGACTGGCCTGAAAGTGCTAAAAATCACCCCTCTTCCTCCTCCTCCTCCTCCTCCTGGGCCACCTCCTCTTCCATCATCGCCCTAAGTGTTTTCTCAAGGAGACATAGAAGTGGTATTGTAACGCTGATAACGGCGTCATCGCCACTGGCCATGTTGGTGGAGTACTCGAAACAGCGCAACAGGCCACACAGGTCTCGCATGGAGGCCCAGTCATTGGTGGTGAAGTGGTGCTGTTCCGTAGTGCGACTGACCCGTGCGTGCTGCAGCTGAAACTCCACTATGGCCTGCTGCTGCTCGCACAGTCTGTCCAGCATGTGCAAGGTGGATTTCCACCTGGTGGGCACGTCGCATATGAGGCGGTGAGCGGGAAGGCCGAAGTTACGCTGTAGCGCAGACAGGCGAGCAGCGGCAGGATGTGAACGCCGGAAGCGCGAACAGACGGCCCGCACTTTATGCAGCAGCTCTGACATGTCGGGGTAGTTGTGAATGAACTTCTGCACCACCAAATTCAGCACTTGCGCCAAGCAAGGGATGTGCGTCAAACCGGCTAGTCCCAGAGCTGCAACGAGATTTCGCCCATTATCACACACTACCAGGCCGGGCTTGAGGCTCACCGGCAGCAACCACTCGTCGGTCTGTTGTTCTATACCCCGCCACAACTCCTGTGCGGTGTGGGGCCTGTCCCCCAAATATATGAGTTTCAGAATGGCCTGCTGACGTTTACCCCGGGCTGTGCTGAAGTTGGTGGTGAAGGTGTGTGGCTGACTGGATGAGCAGGTGGAAGAAGAGGAGGAGGAAGCCGAGAAGGAGGAGGTGGCAACAGGAGGCAAAGAATGTTGCCCTGCAATCCTTGGCGGCGGAAGGACGTGCACCAAACAGCTCTCCGCCTGGGGCCCAGATGTCACTACATTTACCCAGTGTGCAGTTAGGGAGATATAGCGTCCCTGGCCGTGCTTACTGGTCCACGTATCTGTGGTTAGGTGGACCTTGCCACAGATGGCGTTGCGCAGTGCACACTTGATTTTATCGGATACTTGGTTGTGCAGGGAAGGCGCGGCTCTCTTGGAGAAGTAGTGCCGGCTAGAAACAACATACTGTGGGACAGCAAGCGACATGAGCTGTTTGAAGCTGTCTGTGTCCACCAGCCTAAATGACAGCATTTCATAGGCCAGTAGTTTAGAAATGCTGGCATTCAGGGCCAGGGATCGAGGGTGGCTAGGTGGGAATTTACGCTTTCTCTCAAATGTTTGTGAGATGGAGAGCTGAACGCTGCCGTGTGACATGGTTGAGATGCTTGGCTGACGGATGTGGTGGTGGTGTTGGTGGTACATCCCCTGTTTGCTGGACGGCAGGTGCCAACGTTCCTCCAGAGGTGGAGGAAGAGGCCGAGGCGGCAGCAGCAGAAGAGGCCGAGGCGGCAGCAGCAGAAGAGGCCGAGGCGGCAGCAGCAGAAGAGGTAGCAGGGGGAGCCTGAGTGACTTCCTTGGTTTTAAGGTGTTTACTCCACTGCAGTTCATGCTTTGCATGCAGGTGCCTGGTCATGCAGGTTGTGCTAAGGTTCAGAACGTTAATGCCTCGCTTCAGGCTTTGATGGCACAGCGTGCAAACCACTCGGGTATTGTCGTCAGCACATTGTTTGAAGAAGTGCCATGCCAGGGAACTCCTTGAAGCTGCCTTTGGGGTGCTCGGTCCGAGATGGCGGCGGTCAGTAGCAGGCGGAGTCTCTTGGCGGCGGGTGTTCTGCCTTTGCCCACTGCTCCCTCTTTTGCTACGCTGTTGGCTCGGTCTCACCACTGCCTCTTCCTCCGAACTGTGAAAGTCAGTGGCACGACCTTCATTCCATGTGGGATCTAGGACCTCATCGTCCCCTGCATCGTCTTCCACCCAGTCTTGATCCCTGACCTCCTGTTCAGTCTGCACACTGCAGAAAGACGCAGCAGTTGGCACCTGTGTTTCGTCATCATCAGAGACGTGCTGAGGTGGTATTCCCATGTCCTCATCATCAGGAAACAGTGCGTCAGTGCATTCTATGTCTTCCACCCCTGGGGAAGGGCTGGGTGGATGCCCTTGGGAAACCCTGCCAGCGGAGTCTTCAAACTGCATAAGAGACTGCTGCATAACTTGAGGCTCAGACAGGTTCCCCGATATGCATGGGGGTGATGTGACAGACTGATGGGCTTGGTTTTCAGGCGCCATCTGTGTGCTTTCTGCAGAAGACTGGGTGAGAGATAATGTGAACGTGCTGGATCCACTGTCGGCCACCCAATTGACTAATGCCTGTACCTGCTCAGGCCTTACCATCCTTAGAACGGCATTGGGCCCCACCAAATATCGCTGTAAATTATGGCGGCTACTGGGACCTGAGGTAGTTGGTACACTAGGACGTATGGCTGTGGCAGAACGGCCACGTCCTCTCCCAGCACCAGAGGGTCCACTAACACCACCACGACCATGTCCGCGTCCGCGTCCTTTACTAGATGTTTTCCTCATTGTTATCGTTCACCACAATAACAAAAATATTATTTGACCCAATGTATTGAATTCAAATTCAGGCCTTTTTTTTTAAAGACAACTAACACTATCTGGCTATCTATTTAGGTACCGTATTACACTAATACAGGCACAGCAGTAACCACAGATTTAGCTGACTATAAATTTGAGGCCTATTATTTAGGCGCTGGGTGACAGGTATACGTTTACTGACAGAATTAGACTGGGATATGCACAGTAGCGTGTGTGTGAAGTTATTGAGAATGACCCTATGTGCACCTTGAATCTGATATACCCTTTTAGGGATAAATTTAAAGTAGGCCTGATACAGCAGAAACCACTAAATTAGGAAATTGCTAAATTGGGAAATGTATTTCAACCCAGAACAAAAACTGTGCTTTGATGGACACTAAATAACTTGACCAGCCACACCAGTAACGACAAATTTAGCTGGATATAAACTTGAGGCCTATTATTTAGGCGCTGGGTGACAGGTATACGTTTACAGACAGAATTAGACTGGGATATGGCCAAAAAATAACCGCACTATTGATGGTTAAATGCACTTGGTGTGACAGCTTGACCAACCACACTATTGAGGGTTAAATGCACTTGGTGACAGGCGCAGCTTGCCCCTGATGTAGTATATGGCCAAAAAATAACCAGACTATTGCTGGTTAAATGCACTTGGTGTGACAGCTTCACCCTGATGTAGGATTTAGCCAAAAAACAACCACACCATTGAGGGTTAAATGCACTTGGTGGCAGCTTGCGCTGGCGCACCACAAGACACAAAATGGCCGCCGATCACCCCAGAAAAAAGTGACTGAAAAACGCTCTTGGCAGCCTAAAAACAGTGAGCAATTCAATAGCAGCAGTTCAATCATCCACAGCTGCAGATCGATCTCTGAATAAGTCTTTTGGAGGAGTTAATCACTGCCTAATCTCGCCCTAACGTCGCGGCTGCAACCTCTCCCTATGCTGATCAGAGCAGAGTGACGGGCGGCGCTACGTGACTCCAGCTTAAATAGAGGCTGGGTCACATGGTGCTCTGGCCAATCACAGCCAATCACAGCCATGCTAATAGTAGGCATGGCTGTGATGGCCTCTTGGGGCAAGTAGTATGACGCTTGTTGATTGGCTGCTTTGCAGCCTTTCAAAAAGCGCCAAGAAAGCGACGAACACCAAACCCGAACCCGGACTTTTACGAAAATGTCCGGGTTCGGGTCCGTGTCACGGACACCCCAAAATTCGGTACGAACCCGAACTATACAGTTCGGGTACGCTCATCCCTACTTAGGAGCCATCACAGCCATGCCTACTAATGATATGGCTGTGATTGGCCAGGGCAGCATGTGACCCAGGCTCTATATAAGCTGGAGTCACGTAGTGCTGCACGTCACTCTGCTGTGCTTAGTGTAGGGAGAGAATAGGACAGAATCTATAATCAGAACTGCAATTGAACTCAGCGATCTACATACATTTAGTTGTGTGGGTGCAGTGCACAATCTTTTTACCCTGCCCTGAGCCCAGTGACAGAAAAAAAGAACTTTTATCCATCTGTTAGTTAGGAGGGCGACGGCAGCGGCCATTTTATGCAGGCTCAGTGCACCAGCACTGCATCTGTGCTTTTGTGACATTCAAATCCAAGCTTGAAATACTGCAATAATAAATAAAAAAAAAACACACCCTTTTTTTTGGCAATATCCTATATCTGGTGCCTTTGCAGCATTAGTCAGTGTGCAATTTAAGCTAGAAATACATTTTCTGGGTTTTAAAAAACACCCTTTTTGGGCAAAATATACAATTTTACAAACCTTGCTGCATCTGCACGTGTGAAATTCAAGCGTTATATACTGCTGTCATATTCTGTTAGTAAAAAAAACACCCTTTTTGGGAAAAAATACTTAATTTTGCAGCCTTTGCTGCATCTGTCATTGTGAGATACACCCTTTACATACTGTTGTTCTATTCTGCTATAAAAAAAAAAAAAACACCCATTTTGGGCAAAAATCTTAATTTGCGGCCTTGTCTGCATCTATACGTGTGAGATAAACCCTTTAGATACTGTGGTTCTATTCTGCTATTAGAAAAACACCCATTTTGAGCAAAAATCTTAAATTGTGGCCTAGTCTGCACTTGTACGTGTGAGATACACCATTTAGAAACTGTGGTTCTATTCTGCTATTAGAAAAACACCCATTTTGGGCAAAAAACTTAAATTGCGGCCTAGTCTGCATCTGTACGTGTGAGATACACCATTTAGATACTGTTGTTCTATTCTGCTATTCGAAAAACACCCATTTTGGGCAAAAATCTTAATCTGTGGCCTAGTCTGGATCTGTACGTGTGAGATACATCATTTAGATACTGTTGTTCTAATCTGTGTAGGGATTTGCTCTGGTAGGCAGGGTAAGCGGACGCAGGACACCTGGCTTCCGGCTGGCAGCTCTCATGCAGCTCTCAGCCTTGTAGTATGGAAGAACTCCTCAGCTCTCAAAACACAGAGCTCTACTATCACCTAGAGGTTCATTCCACACCCAGCTGAGCTGCTGGCTGGGTTTTTAAACCCCAGCCCAAAAACTGGCCTGGACGTGGGGAACAGCCACCCACCCTGCTCTTTGGCTGCTTCCAATAAGAACCGGCCCGGATCAGCTTTTCAGCCACACTAAGAAAAAACTGTGTCAGTGAGCACTAGCTGCGTCTGACACACAAAATAACCAGTTCCTATCTCAACGAGGCCAGGAACCTCGGTGACACGTACTTCCGTCAATGACGGACCTTAGCGCCTTCCTACATACCTCCCCCTTTGTTCAACCCTGAGGGGATGAAAACACGCCAGACAGTGTACTCAGGACAGGGTTTTCACATTTCCCTGTAACCGGCCTGCCCTGTGTTCTTCTGTGAACTTAAAGTTTTGCAGCGATAAGAACCACCTGGTGACCCGAGCATTCCTCTCTTTGGCCTGGCTCATCCACTTGAGAGGAGAGTGATCGGTCACCAGACGGAACTTCCTCCCCAACAGATAATAACGGAGAGACTCGAGTGCTCACTTGATGGCCAGGCACTCTCTCTCCACTATACTGTGCCAAGTCTCCGCTGGAGTGAGCTTACGGCTGAGGAAGACAACGGGATGCTCCTCCCAGTTGACTTCCTGAGACAGTACAGCACCGAGGCCTACTTTGGAGCCATCAGTCTGTACCACAAATTCCCGCTTAAAGTCGGGCATCGCCAAAACTGGCGACCCACACAGGTCCTCTATTTTGCTTACTTGAGGTTTGATGATTACGCGCCCAATGACATAAACTAGGAATTTAGTCTCCTCTAACCCTATCGCACATTTCTTTGGGTTAGCTGTTAGTCCCGCCTTTCGAAGGGAGTCCACTACGGACTGTACTTTGGGCGGGTGACTTTCCCAGTTGGTACTGTGAATGATAATATCGTCCAGGTAAGCTGAGGCGTACCGCCGATGTGGACAAAGTACAATATCCATTAGACGTTGGAAAGTGGCGGGGGCGCCATTCAGGCAAAAGGTTAACACCTTATATTGGTACATTTCCTCTGGTGTAATGAAGGCAGTTTTCTCTTTGGCAGCCTCCATCAGGGGTACCTGCCAGTACCCTTTGGTGAGGTCCAGAGTAGAAAAATACCTGGCTTGACCTAATTTTTCAATTAGTTCATCCACCCGAGGTATTGGATATGCATCAAACTATGATATTTTGTTTAATTTCTGAAAATCGTTACAAAATCGTAACGTTCCGTCTGGCTTGGGAATTAAGACTATAGGACTGGCCCACTCACGTTTAGACTTCTCAATGACATCCAGCCACAACATAATTTGCACTTCCTCTGAGATGGCTTTTCGCTGAGCCTTGGGTACTCGGTATGGCTTTAACCGAATTTTTTTCTGAGGCTCAGTGACAATGTCATGTTGGATTACAAAAGTACATCCAGGGAGGTCTGAGAACACATCCATGTTCCGACTAACGAACTCCCTGGTTTCCTGAGCATGTTTAGAGGAGAGGCTATCAGCAATTTATATTGAGGCAACCGCTTCCCTTGCATCAGACATAGGAGCCAGAATCTCTTGTCTAAGAAAGCCCGGCCGCGAACTGATTACCGTACAGGTTTCCCTATCCTTCCAAGGTTTTAGCAAATTAACATGGTAAATCCGCTCCGGCTTTCGCCTCTCCGGCTGGTGTACCTTGTAATTTACCTCTACAATTTTTTCCCCGTACCTCGTAGGGCCCCTGCCACCTGGCTAGGAACTTACTGTCCACTGTTGGCACCAGAACCAAAACCCAATCACCCGGGTTAAAGTTCCGGACCCTAGTCTGCCGATTATAGATCCGACTGTGGTCTCGCTGAGCGGCCTCCATATGTTCCCTGACAAGAGGCAATACGGTCTATCCGCTGTTGCATCTTGGTAACATATTCCAGGATGCTTTTATGTGGAGTGGGTTGTTCTTCCTATGCCTCTTTGGTTACGTCCAACAAGCCATGAGGATGTCTGGCATATAGCAATTCGAAGAGCGAGAAACCAGTAGAGGCCTGGGGCACCTCTCGCACTGCGAACATGAGATAAGGCAGAAGAAGGTCCCAATCCTTTCCATCTTTGGTCACCACCCTTTTTAACATAGTTTTTAGCGTTTTGTTAAACCTTTCAAACAGTCCGTCCGTTTGTAGATGGTACATGGACGTTCGTAACTGTTTAATATGCAGCAACTGGCAGAATTCCCTCAAGACCTTGGACATAAAAGGGGTCCCCTGGTCAGTCAGGACCTCTTTAGGTAGCCCCACTCGGGATAACATCTCCATAAGCTCTTTAGATATAGGTTTTGCCGATGTATGTCACGGTGGCACTGCCTCTGGGTACTGATTAGTGTAATCAAGGACAACCAAAATGTGTTGGTGTCCCCTAGTGGACTTTGGTACAAGACCTACCAGGTCCATAGCGATTCGCTCAAACAGTACCTCTATGATCGGGAGGGGTACCAAGGGACTGCGAAAAAGGTGCTGGGGGTTAGTTGCCTGGCAGGTCGGACAAGACTTACAGAACTTATCCACCTCTTTAAATACACTGGGCCAGTAAAACCGTTGTAGTATCCAGTCCTGTGTTTTCTGCATTCGCAGATGACCCCCGAGAACATGTTGGTGGGCTAACTCTAACACGAGTTTGCGATAAGCCTTGGGCACCACCAACTCTTCAACGGATTCACCTCACAGCTAATTTACCCGATACAACATATCTTGATGGACCACAAAATGGGTGAACACCGACTCAGCCCCTGGTTGTTGTGGTTCACCATCTATTATTAGTACATTTTCCCAGGCTCGGGACAAGGTTGGATCCCAGTGTTGCGCGGTACCAGAATTATCCCCAGAGACATTAAGGTCTGCCAGCTCAGGCCCCGGCGGCAAGTCCTCCATGTCTCCCACCCTTACACTCAGCGGGGTTGTCTCCTCCTCTTCCATCGAAGTGGTGGTCACCCCTACCGCTGGACCTTTGGACTCAGGTTCCCAGGGTTCTGGTCTCCCCCCTGAGCTGGGCCACTCTGCTAGGGTTACATCTGTCTCACATGTATCAGTCACTCTCGGAACAGGCCTCAGTGCCGTCAAACCCTGCAAGTCTCTCTCTACTATAAGTTCACAGTGGAGGTGGGTTGCAACAGCCACCTCGTCGATCCACCTGCCGGAAACCGTAGACAGAGACATTATAGCAGTAGGGTAGTCTTTTAAGTCCCCATGGATACACATGACTCCGACCTTACGGCCGGTGTACTAAGTGGAGCATACCAGGGTAGCCCTTACCAGGGTCACCAGACTTCCTGAGTCCAACAGAGCCTCCGCTGGAGTGTCTCCCACCTCAACCTGGCACAGGTGGTACAGAGTCTCCGGAGCACCTACTGCACACAGTTTCCTGGCAAACGATTGACGGAAGCCATAGTTCGTGTCCATGGGTTCACCCTGACGTGGACAGTCCGCTCGAACATGGCCTGGCTCCTGACACCGCCAGCAGATTATTGGAGCGGGGTCCACAGGAGTTACATCCCGGGTGGGTTTTGTGGGCACAGGTTGCTGGGTCCCACAGGTTGCTGAGAGTTACAGGATCTGACTGCCCCCTCCCAACAGAACCCCCCTGTAAGTTCCGGGTAGCCTCATAGCGCTCCACCAGGTTTACCATCTCCAGCGCATTACCTGGGGAGACCTGGCCAATCCATTGCTGGAGAGGGGGTGGCAGAGTCCTCCAGAACCTGTCTGCTAACAACCAATCCAACATAGCAGTGGGGCTCAACACGTCAGTTTGTAGCCACTTTTGCAACAGGTTAAGCAGGTCATAATTCTGGGGTTCCGCTGGGTTAAACCCAACTGATGCACCTGCTGGGCCCGGACCAGAACATTCACCCCCAGTCTTGCCCAAATCTCTCCCTTTACCTTTGGGTAGTCGGCCGCTTAATCGTCTGGCAAGTCAAAAAACACCTGTTGGGACTCTAACGTCAGAAAAGGAGCGATGACCTCAGCCCATTGGTCTTGGGGCAGCTTTTCCTGGTGGCCACTATTTCATACATCGCCAGGTAGGTCTCAACGTCGTCTGCGGTGGTCATTTTAGGGATCGTTGCACGTACTGCTATCCAGGCATCGTGTACGCTTGGGGTTGCTCCTGCTGTCTGCAAAGCCATTACATGTTGTAGCAGCAACTGGTTGGTCTCCTACTTCTGCTTATTAGCCTCACGTTACTGCAAGTTAGCCTCCACGAGGGCCTTCACAACAGCCTCCATTTTGTCACGTGACACTGGTTTGAATATAGCCAGTTTGATAAATGACATACAACCGTTAGAGTTGAGAGGACACCTGGATGTTCGGGCTTGACGCGTTCGGCCGAACTTCACAAAAAAGTTTGAAAAACCCAATTTGTAGGGACCAGTTCAGGTCTGAAGTCACTTTGCGAAGCTTACACAATAGAAACCACCCAAAAATGAATGACCCCATTATATAAACTACACCCCTCAAGGTATTCAAAACTGATTTTACAAACGTCGTTAACCCTTTAGGTGTTCCACAAGAATTAATAGAAAATAGAGATACAATTTCAAAATTCCACTTTTTTGGCAGATTTTCCATTTTAATAATTTTTTTTCCAGTTACAAAGCAAGGGTTAACAGCCAAACCAAACTCAATATTTATGACCCTGATTCTGTAGTTTACAGAAACACCCCATATGTGGTCGTAAACCACTGTACGGGCACACAGCAGGGCACAGAAGCAAAGGAATGCCATACGGTTTTTGGAAGGCAGGTTTTGCTGGACATGGTGTCAAAAACTTCTGTATTGGAATGCATTGGTTGTATGAGTAATACTGTGTGCATTACTTATACAGCTTCCGGGGCCTGTGAGATCCAGGGGGCTGGATCTCACAGGCTCTTCACCGGAAGGCAGCGCGATGTCTTCCTTAGACATTGAGCTGCATTCCATGCCATTGGGTCCCCCCCACAACCGCAGGTAAAAGCCGCAAACTGCAGGTCTTAATTGACGTGACCCCCCCGGTGTTGTGACAGGATGCCCTGTCACAATTAACTCCTGCTGCACCGCAACCGCGGTTTAAACCCATGACGTACCGGTAAGTCATGGGTCCTTAAGGACTTGGGAAACATGTCATACCAGTACGTCATGCGTTCCTAAGGGGTTAAATAATATAAAATACGTAAAAAATAATAATAATAATCTTGATCTAGGAGGACGAGGTCCATATGGAGTAGTAGGTTGAGAAGGCGGTAGATGTGGCAGTGTAAGTGGAAGCGGCGGTGGAGGAGGAGGAGATGGTAGCCTACACTGCTTTTTGGTTTTAAATTAATAATTATTTTTTTAAATTAGATTACACCCCAAAACATTGGGAAATATAATCTGTGATAACCCCCTGCAGTCGTGCTAAACACATGTTCAGACAATACACTGGCTGCAGGGCAGGCCAGCACCTCCAAGGGGTAAAGGGCAAGCTTAGGCCATGTGCCCAATTTGGAGCCCCAGAAGTTGCAGAGGCTGACCCCTGTCAGTCAGTTCGTGTAGGCGTGTTCCCACTTACTGCCCCACCATGTCGCACGTTCCCGTGATGTTCACAATCCAATTTGATATCTGCTCTTTCAACTTTGTTCGATCTTCTTTTATGCGCCTACCATGGTGATCACGGGTGGCGGGGAATCAGAGTTCAGAGAGTCAGAATCAGAGAGGGAGCGTGAGAAGGAGACACCACATCCAAGGGAGGATTAATTATTTAAAATTTAAAATTATAGAGTGGAATTATGGGACAAATTATTAAAGCGTAAAAGTGGGACAACTTTTTAAAATTTAGGCATTGAATGAAAGGATGCGGTGCGCATTAATTAATGAAGAATTTATTAAATTTTATTCCCTGTCAACTATGCAGGGCAGGGGTCACCTGACAATGTAATTGACAATATTTTTAAATTCATGTTCCTGTCACTTATATAGAGGTGCCCCAGTGACATCCAACATCCATTTGAATATCTTCTCTATCAACTTTCGATGTTCTTTTCTGAGCCTACCTTGTTGATCACGGTTATCGGCGAATCAGGGTTCCACGCCGGAGGGGGAGCGTGAGAAAGGGAGACCAAATTTAGGGGCGAAATTTATTTAAAAAAATTGGGATCGAGCGGGAATACAGTTGCAAGAAAAAGTATGTGAACCCTTTGGAATTATATGGATTTCTGCACAAATTGGTCATAAAATGTGATCTGATCTTCATCTAAGTGACAACAATAGACAATCACAGTCTGCTTAAACTAATAACACACAAAGAATTAAATGTTACCATGTTTTTATTGAACACACCATGTAAACATTCACAGTGCAGGTGGAAAAAGTATGTGAACCCCTAGACTAATGACATCTCCAAGAGCTTATTGGAGTTAGGTGTCAGCCAACTGGAGTCCAATCAATGAGATGAGATTGGAGGTGTTGGTTACAGCTGCCCTGCCCTATAAAAAAACACACACCAGTTTTGGGTTTGCTTTTCACAAGAAGCATTGCCTGATGTGAATGATGCCTCGCACAAAAGAGCTCTCAGAAGATCTACGATTAAGAATTGTTGACTTACATAAAGCTGGAAAGGGTTATAAAAGTATCTCCAAAAGCCTTGCTGTTCATCAGTCCACGGTAAGACAAATTGTCTTTAAATGGAGAAAGTTCAGCACTGCTGCTACTCTCCCTAGGAGTGGCCGTCCTGTAAAGATGTCTGCAAGAGCACAGGGCAGACTGCTCAATGAGGTGAAGAAGAATCCTAGAGTGTCAGCTAAAGACTTACAAAAGTCTCTGCCATATGCTAAAATCCCTGTTAGCGAATCTACGATACGTAAAACACTAAACAAAAATGGATTACATGGGAGGATACCACAGAGGAAGCCACTGCTGTCCAAAAAAAACATTGCTGCATGTTTACAGTTTGCACAAGAGCACCTGGATGTTCCACAGCAGTACTGGCAAAATATTCTGTGGACAGATGAAACCAAAGTTGAGTTGTTTGGAAGAAACACGCAACACTATGGGTGGAGAAAAAGAGGCACAGCACACCAACATCAAAACCTCATCCCAACTGTGAAGTATGGTCGTGGGGGCATCGTGGTTTGGGGCTGCTTTGCTGCGTCAGGGCCTCGACGGATTGCTATCATTGAAGGAAAAATTAATTCCCAAGTTTATCAAGACATTTTGCAGGAGAACTTAAGGACATCTGTCCACCAGCTGAAGCTCAACAGAAGATGGGTGTTACAACAGGACAACGACCCAAAGCATAGAAGTAAATCAACAACAGAATGGCTTAAACAGAAGAAAATACGCCTTCTGAAGTGGCCCAGTTAGAGTCCTGACCTCAAACCGATTGAGATGCTGTGGCATGACCTCAAGAAAGTGATTCACACCAGACATCCCAAGAATATTGGTGAACTGAAAAAGAGGAATGGTCAAGAATTACTCCTGACCGTTGTGCACGTCTGATCTGCAACTACAGGAAACGTTTGGTTGAAGTTATTGCTGCCAAAGGAGGTTCAACCAGTTATTACATCCAAGGGTTCACATACTTTTTCCACCTGCACTGTGAATGTTTACATGGTGTGTTCAATAAAAACATGGTAAAATGTATTCTTTGTGTGTTATTAGATTAAGCAGACTGTGATTGTCTGTTGTTGTGACTTAGATGAAGATCAGATCACATTTTGTGACCAATTTGTGCAGAAATCCATATCATTCCAAAGGGTTCACATACTTTTTCTTGCAACTGTATGGGAAAAGTTATTGAGGCGCAAATGTGGGACAAATTACAGAGGCCCAAATGTGGGCCAAAAGAGTAAAGCGGAAATGTGGGACAAATTATTAAAGTGTAAATGTAGTACCACTTGTTAAAGTTTAAACATTGAATCAAAGGAGGTGGCGCGCATCAATTAAAGAAGAATTTCTGAAATGTTATTCCCTGTCACCTATGCAGAGCAGGGGTTTATTCACATCTAAAATTGTATAATGTCAACCCAAGAAGTAGTGAAATTTATTAACCTGTCTACTTGGTAGAGCAGGGGTCTATGACAGAAAACAATTGTTTAATGTCACCCAAAAATGTAAAAGAAAAATTATTGAAATGTATTAAGCTGTCAACTAGGTAGAGGACGGGTATACAGGGAGTGCAGAATTATTAGGCAAGTTGTATTTTTGAGGATTAATTTTATTATTGAACAACAACCAATATAACATCTCAACATTCACAAATATACATTTCTGATATTCAAAAACAAAACAAGAACAAATCAGTGACCAATATAGCCACCTTTCTTTGCAAGGACACTCAAAAGCCTGCCATCCATAGATTATGTCAGTGTTTTGATCTGTTCACCATCAACATTGCATGCAGCAGCAACCACAGCCTCCCAGACACTGTTCAGAGAGGTGTACTGTTTTCCCTCCTTGTAAATCTCACATTTGATGATGGACCACAGGTTCTCAATGGGGTTCAGATCAGGTGAACAAGGAGGCCATGTCATTAGATTTTCTTCTTTTATACCCTTTCTTGCCAGCCACGCTGTGGAGTACTTGGACGCGTGTGATGGAGCATTGTCCTGCATGAAAATCATGTTTTTCTTGAAGGATGCAGACTTCTTCCTGTACCACTGCTTGAAGAAGGTGTCTTCCAGAAACTGGCAGTAGGACTGGGAGTTGAGCTTGACTCCATCCTCAACCCGAAACAGCCCCACAAGCTCATCTTTGATGATACCAGCCCAAACCAGTACTCCACCTCCACCTTGCTGGCGTCTGAGTCGGACTGGAGCTCTCTGCCCTTTACCAATCCAGCCACGGGCCCATCCATCTGGCCCATCAAGACTCACTCTCATTTCATCAGTCCATAAAACCTTAGAAAAATCAGTCTTGAGATATTTCTTGGCCCAGTCTTGATGTTTCAGCTTGTGTGTCTTGTTCAGTGGTGGTCGTCTTTCAGCCTTTCTTACCTTGGCCATGTCTCTGAGTATTGCACACCTTGTGCTTTTGGGCACTCCAGTGATGTTGCAGCTCTGAAATATGGCCAAACTGGTGGCAAGTGGCATCTTGGCAGCTGCACGCTTGACTTTTCTCAGTTCATGGGCAGTTATTTTGCGCCTTGGTTTTTCCACACGCTTCTTGCAACCCTGTTGACTATTTTGAATGTAACGCTTGATTGTTCGATGATCACGCTTCAGAAGCTTTGCAATTTTAAGAGTGCTGCATCCCTCTGCAAGATATCTCACTATTTTTGACTTTTCTGAGCCTGTCAAGTCCTTCTTTTGACCCATTTTGCCAAAGGAAAGGAAGTTGCCTAATAATTATGCACACCTGATATAGGGTGTTGATGTCATTAGACCACACCCCTTCTCATTACAGATATGCACATCACCTAATATGCTTAATTGGTAGTAGGCTTTCGAGCCTATGCAGCTTGGAGTAAGACAACATGCATAAAGAGGATTATGTGGTCAAAATACTCATTTGCCTAATAATTCTGCACTCCCTGTATTACACCCAAAAATTGGTGAATTTCACCCGAAAATGTAACTATTTTTTTTTATTTTTATTTTTACCTGTCTACTATGTATAGCAGTGGTACAACAGACACAAAAATTGGTGAATTTCACCAGAAAATGTAACTGACAAAGTAGTGAAATTACATCAAATAAAATACGTACAAGCAAAAGAAAAAAAAAATTAATTTATGAGGTGGAGTTCCATATGGAGTAGGAGTTTGGGGAGGAGGTGGACCTAGCAGTGTAGGCCAAAGCGGAAGTGGAGGAGGACGAGGTAGCCAACACTGGTTTTTGGTTTTACATTTTTATTTTTTGCAATTATGGAACACTCCAAAAGAGTGTGAAATATCCAAAATACAAGAATGCAGTATAAGAATGGCTGGTTAAGGCTGGTATACATGTCTATTCTACACAAGGTACGGACAAGTCCTGTGGGATACATGCCTGGTTCATTTTAATGAACGTGAGCTTGTCCCCATTGGCTGTGGATAGGTGGCTACGCTTGTCTGTGATGAACCCCCCTGCCGTGCTAAACACACGTTCAGATAATACACTGGCCGCAGGGCAGGCCAGCACCTCCAAGGTGTAAAGAGGCAAGCTCAGGCCATGTGCCCAATTTGGAGACCAAGAAGTTGAAGAGGGTAGACCCGTCATTCAGTGCGTGTAGGCGTGTGCACACATACTGCTCCACCATGTTGGTGAAATGCTGCCTCCTCCTAAGACGTTCCTTATCAGATGGTGGTGCTGGTTGTTGTGGCGTGCTGACAAAGTCTTTCCACATTTCGGCAATGGTATCCCTGCCTTCTGAGGTGCTGGCGGTGCCCCAGCTGCGTTAGCGGCCTCTTCCTCCTCCACTGCCTTCGCCTTGTGCTTTCATTGTGCTCCCGCTGTCAGGTGGGAATGCCACCAGCGTGTCTACCAGCGTGTGCTTGTACTCGCACATCTTACGTTCACGCTCCAATAACGGAATTAAGGACGGTACGTTGTCCTTGTAACGGGGATCCAGCAGCGTAGCCACCCAGTAATCAGCACAAGTTAGAATGTGGGCAACTCGGCGGTCGTTGCGGAGACACTGCAGCATGTAATCACTCATTTGTGCCAGGCTGCCCAGAGGCAACGAAAATCTGTGCTCCTGTGCTCTGTGGGAGGTGTATCGTCTGTGTCCTCTGTATCCCCCGAGCCACGCACCAGTGATGGCCATAAGCTGGTCTGGGTGCCACCCTGCTGTGAACATGGTTCCTCATCCTCCACCTCGTCATCTTCCAGAACTGTGCCCTGGCTGGACAATTGTGTACCTGGCGTTTGTGGGTGCAGGAACCCACCCTCGGAGCCACTTGTGAATGACTGTCTGGAAACCCTACAAAATGATCCCTCTTCCTCCTCCTGTGCCAGTGCAACAAGGAACACAGGTCTCGCATGGAGGCCCAGTCATTGGTGGTGAATTGGTGCTGTTCCGCCGAGCGACTCACCCGTGCGTGCTGCAGCTGAAACTCCACTATCGCCTGCTGCTGCTCGCACAGTCTAGTCAGCATGTGCAAGATGGAGTTCCACCTTGTGGGCACGTCGCATATGAGGCGGTGAGCGGGAAGGCCGAAGTTACGCTGCAGCACTGACAGGCGAGCAGCAGCATGGTGAGAACGCTGAAAGCGCGTACAGACGGCCCTCACTTTATGCAGCAGCTTTGACATATCGGGGTAATTTTTAAGGAACATCTGCACCACCAAATTCAGCACATGCGCCAAGCAAGGGATGTGCGTCAAACCAGCTAGTCCCAGAGCTGCTATGAGATTTCACCAATTATCGCTCACCACCAGGCCAGGCTTGAGGCTGACTGGAGCAAACCACTCATCGGTCTGTTGTTCAAGGCCCGTCCACAGTTCCTGCGCGGTGTGGGTTTTTTCCCCAAACAGATACGTTTAAAACTGCCTGCTGTTATTTACCCCTGGCTGTGCTAAAGTTGGTGGTGAAGGTGTTACGCTGACCTGATGAGGAGCTGGTAGATGATGAGTAAGCAATGTAGGAGGAGGAAGCAACAGGAGGCAAACTGAAGTGGCCTGCAATCCTCGGTGATGGAAGGACATGCGCCAAACTGCTATCCGCCTCAGGCCCAGCCGCCACTGCATTTACCCAGTGTGCTGTTATGGAGATATAACGGCCCTAACCGTGCTTACTGGTCCACGTATCTGTAGTGAGGTGCACCTTGCCACAGATGGCGATGCGCAGTGCATACCTGATTTTGTCCCCTACTTGGTTGTGCAGGGAAGGGATGGCTCGCCTGGAAAAGTAGTGGCGGCTGGGCACGACGTACTGTGTTACAGACACCGCCATAAGGCCTTTAAAACTATCTGTCTCCACCAGACGAAATGACAGCATTTCAAAGGCTACTCATTTAGAAAAGCTGGCATTCAGGGCCAGGGATCGCGAGTAGGTAGGGGGGTACTTCCTCTTCCTCTCCAATGTTTGGGAGATGGAGAGCTGAACGCTTCCGTGGGACTTTGTGAAGATGCTTGGTGACCCAGTTAGTGGTGTTGCTGGAAGATCCTCTGTTTGCAGGGTGGCAGGTGGCACTGTCACTCCAGAGGTCGATGAAGAGGACAAGACTGCAGCAGAAGAGGAAGCAGGAGGAGCCAGAGACCTTTCTTGGTTTTTGAGGCGTCTAATTAGCACTTAAATGCCTGGTCATGCAGGTTGTGCTCAGGTTGAGAACGTTTATGCCTCGCTTCAGACTCTGATTGCACAGCATGCAAACCACTCGTGTTTTGTCGTCAGCACATTGTCTGAAGAACTGCCATGCAAGGGAACTCCTTTGAGCTGGCTTTGCTTTGCTCGGTCCCTTGCTGCAGTGGGCAGTAGCAGGCGTACTGTCTAGAGGACGGCTGTTCCGCTTTTGCACCCTGGTCCCTCTTCTGGTGTGCCAGTGGCTCTGTGCAACCACTGTCTCTTCCTCCGAACTACATAGGTCACTCGCATGACCTTGATTCCATGTGGGGTCGAGGACCCAGTCTTCACCCCTGCTCTCCTTGTCAATCTGCACACTTTCGAAAGCCCCAGCAGTTGGCACCTGTGTTTCATCATTATCCGAGACGTGCTGCGATGGTCCTCCCATGTACTCATCTTGAAAGATAAGTGGTTGGGCATCAGTGCACTCAATCTCTTCCACTTCTGCGCAGGGCTAGGTGGATGGCCCTGGGAAACCTTGCTAACAGAGTCATCAAAAAGCAGAAGAGACTGCTGCATGACTTGGGGCTCAGACTGCTTGGCTGATTTGCAAGGGGGTGAGGTGAAAGACTGATGGACATCGGCTGCAGGTGCCAACTGTGGTCTTTCAGCATGAGACTGGGTGGGAGACAATGTGAAGAAACTGGATCCACTGTCAGCAACCCAATCTACTATCGCCTGCACTTGTTCAGGCCTCACCATTCGTAGAGCCACATTAGGCCCGACCAAATACCGCTGCAGGTTCTGTCATCTACTCACACCTGAGGAAGGGGTTTCACTTGTGCGTGTAGCTGGCACAGAACGACCACATCCTCTCCCTGCATCAGGAACTCCACCAGCAGCACCACGACCTGGGCCACGTCCCTTATTTGACGCTTTCCTCATATTTCTCGAATTTGTGATCTTGCCCTAAATGGGTGTTTAATTAATAGTAAAATAGAATCCTCCTGGAATTTCAAATGTCTTGATGCTGCAAGGGCTCAACAATTGTGAATTTTGCCCAAAAAAGGGTGTTTTATTAATAAAATAATAAAACCCCTGTATATAAAGGGTGTATTTCACACGCCCTGACCCACACTAGGCTGCAATTAAAGATTTGTGCCCAAAATGCCTTTATTTTAAATAACTGAATAGAACAGCTGTATATAAAGGGTGTATCTCACACGCCCTGACCCACACTAGGCTGCAATTAAAAATGTGTGCCAAAAATGGGTATTTGATTAATAACTGAATATGACAGCAGTATATAACCCTGGAATTTCACACGTGCTGATGGTGCAAGGCCAGGAAAATTGTGTATTTTGCCCAAAAAAGGGTGTTTTATTAATAGAACAATATAACCCCAGTATATAAAGGGTGTACTCACACGCCCTGACCCACACTAGGCCGCTATTAAAGATTTGTGCCCAAAATGGCTGTATTTCAAATAACTGAATAGAAAACCTGTATATAAAGGGTGTATCTCACACTAGGCCGCTATTAAACAATTGTGCCCAAAATGACGTTATTTCAAATAAGTGAATAGAACCACACTATGTAAAGGCTGTATCTCACAATGACATTTGCAGCAATGGCTGCAAAATAAAAGTTTTTTTCCCCAAACTCGTGTTTGTTTAATAACTAAATATGACAGCAGTATATAACCCTTGAATTTCACACGTGCTGATGCTGCAAGGCCTGAAAAATTGTGTACTTTGGCAAAAAGTGTGTTTTTAAAAACCCAGAAAATTATGGCTGTATTTCTAGCTTAAATTGCACACTGACTAATCCAGATGTTGTATATTGCCAAAAATGTTAGATTTTTTTTTACAAAGATTATTTGTGCTGTTTTTAATGCTGTTTTTAAAGCTTGGATTTCAATGTCACAAAAGCTCAGATGCAGTGCTGGTGCACTGAGCTTGCATAAAATGGCCGCCGCCGCCCACCTAACTGACTTATAAAATTTATATTTTTTCGGTCACTGGGCTCAGGGCAAGATAAAAAAATTGTGCCTTGCACCCACACAACACAATGTATGTAGATCACTGAGTTAAATTGGTGTTCTTATCACAGATTATGTCCTATTTTCTCCCTGAAAGCACCAGCAGCATCCTCTCCCTACACTTGGAACAGCAGAGTGACGTGCAGTGCTACGTGACTCCAGCTTATATAGAGGCTGGGTCACATGCTGCACTGGCCAATCACCGCCAAGCCATTAGTAGGCATGGCTTTGATGGCTTCTAAGGGCA
The DNA here is from genome assembly GCF_014858855.1 of Bufo gargarizans. Taxonomy (NCBI): domain Eukaryota; kingdom Metazoa; phylum Chordata; class Amphibia; order Anura; family Bufonidae; genus Bufo; species Bufo gargarizans. The sequence continues at coordinate 24,163,846 of NC_058080.1, read as the reverse complement.
CAGAGTTAAACGCTTGTTGATTGGCTGCTCTGCAGCCTTTCAAAAAGCGGCAAGAAAGCGCCGAACACCGAACCCGAACTTTTACTGAAATGTTTGGGTTCGGGTCCGAGGTCCAAAAATCCTAAAGTTCGGTACGAACCCGAACTTTACAATTCGGGTTCGCTCAACCCTAACAATCGTGTGCAAACCAAAAATATTTCGGCGTTCACGCCAGCCTCACTGCACTTGCCCGCTCCAAGCCACCAATTGTAGGGATTTGCTCTTGTAGGCGGGGTAAGCCGATGCAATGCAAAGGGAAAACCACGGTTGATAAACAAAAGTCAGTGTTTATTCACACAAAAAAAAAGGCAGGAAAAAACACATTTCTAGACAGGGCCCTGGTGTTCATGCACACTGCAGGAATCCTCGTGTTAATACACACAGCAAAAGTCCACAGAACTCAAAGAAACACGTCAACTGGCAGTCCACAGCAGGATTTACGGCACCTGGCCTCCAGCTTTAAGCTCTCATGCAGCTCTCAGCCTTGTAGTATGGTAGAACTCCTCAGCTCCCAAAACACAGAGCTCCACGATTACCTGGAGGTTCATTCCACACCCAGCTGAGCTGCTGGCTGGGTTTTTAAACCCCAGCCCAAAAACTGGCCTGGACGTGGGGAACAGCAACCCACCCTGATCTTTGGCTGCTCCCAATAAGAACCGGGCCGGATCGGCTTTTCAGCCACACTAAGAAAAAACTGTCTCAGCGAGCACTAGCTGCGGCTGACACACAAAATAACCGGTTCCTATCTCACCGAGGCCAGGAACCTCGGTGACACGTACCTTCCATCAATGACGGACCCTTGCGCCTTCCTACATCTGCTATTAGAAAAAAAAATTGAAATCTTAAATTGCGGCCTAGTCTGCATCTGTACATGTGATATACACCATTTAGGCTCCATTTACACGTCCGTGGTGTGTTGTGGACCCGCAAATTACATTTACACCCAATTGTAGAAAGCAGTGGCAGTCTGACCCAAAGTTCTGACCAGGAGGTTGAGGTCCCTGATAGCACCAGGCATACCCAGCCCCGTGTTGCTACACCACAGGTTGCGCAGGATCTGCTTCAAGGGCAGCAGAGTGGGGCTGGCACTGTCGTATTACGTGGTGAGGCATACACCAGCAGCGCAGCCCACCCTGGACCTAGTACCAGTACTGCCGTACAACATGGTGAAGTGGCGAGCACCAGAAGGGCAGTTGAAGCTGGTACGGTGGCACGTGCAATAGTTACCCCGTTGCAGCCACCAAACAGACAGGCCAATAGACCCCCTAGAGTCCCTGAGGTGTCGGCAAACCCTGATTGGCAGTCCCCAACTTCAGCCGCACCATTAGTTCGCCCTTTCACCGCCCAGTCTGGAATTCGGGTTGAGACAGCTCAGATCGGTTCGGCCCTGGGATTTTTTGAGCTGTTCTTGACTGCGGAGCTCTTGGACATAGTCGTGGCAGAAACAAATCTGTATGCCACTCAATTTATAGCCGGAAGCTATTATGCCCAGCCTTTCCGGTGGAAACCTGTCCAAGTTTCCGTATTAAAAAAATTCTGGGCCTTCTCCTCAACATGGGTCTAACCAAAAAGCATGAATTGTGGTCATATTGGTCCACGAACCCAATTTATCACATGCCCATGTTCTCTGCTGCCATGTCCAGGGCACGATTTGAGGCCATCCTGCGTTTCCTCCACTTTAGCGATAACACCACCTCTCATCCCAGCGGCCAACCGGCTTTTGACCGGCTCCACAAAATTCGGCCCCTCATAGACCACTTCAACAACAAATTTGCAGATTTGTATACCCCTGAGCAAAACATCTGCGTAGACAAGTCCCTTATACATTTTACCGGGCGCCTTGGCTTCAAACAATACATCCCAAGCAAGCGCGCCCGGTATGGGGTCAAATTGTATAAGCTCTGTGAAAGGGTATACCCACACATTTTGGATCTATGAGGGTAAAGATCAGACCCTGGAGCCGGTCGGTTGCCCTGACTACCTGGGGAGCAGTGGGAAGACAGTCTGGGACTTGGTGTCACCCTTATTTGGCAAGGGGTACCATATTTATGTGGACAATTTCTACACAAGTGTGCCCCTCCTCGGGCATTTGTTCCTAGAACAGATTGGCTGCTGTGGCACCGCGCGACCTAGTGGCCGGGGCTTCCCCCAATGGCTCGTTACCACCCGTCTTGCAAGGGGGGAGAGGGCTGCCTTGTGTAATGAAGAACTGTTCGCTGTGAAATGGAGAGACAAGCGTGACGTTTACATGCTCTCCTCCATTCACGTAGACACGACAATACAAATTGAACGAGCAACCCGTGTCATTGAAAAGGCCCTCTGTGTCCACGACTATAATTTGCTCATGGGAGGGGTGGACTTCAATGACCAGATGTTGGCTCTCTATTTAGTTTCCCAACGCACCAGACGCAAAAGTTTTTTGTCCCAAGTTAGCAGAAAGGGAGACTTTGTGAGAAAAAAATAATAATCAATTTCCGCTAACTTGTGCCAAAAATCTATGAACTCGCCATGTGTCTCATTGAATACCTTGGGGTGTCTTCTTTCCAAAACGGGGTCACATGTGGGGTATTTATACTGCCCTGGCTTTTTAGGGGCCCTAAAGCGTGAGAAGAAGTCTGGGATCCAAATGTCTAAAAATGCCCTCCTAAATGGAATTTGGGCTCCTTTGCGCATCTAGACTGCAAAAAGTGTCACACATCTGGTCTCGCCGTACTCAGGAGAAGTTGGGGAATGTGATTTGGGCTGTCATTTTACATATACCCATGCTGGGTGAGATAAATATCTTGGTCAAATGCCAACTTTGTATAACAAAAATGGGAAAAGTTGTCTTTTGCCGAGATATTTCTCTCACCCAGCATGGGTATATGTAAAAAGACACCCCAAAACACATTGCCCTACTTCTTCTGAGTACAGCGATACCACATGTGTGACACTTTTTTGCAGCCTAGGTGGGCAAAGGGCCCCACATTCCAAAGAGCACCTTTCGGATTTCACAGGGCATTTTTTACAGATTTTGATTTCAAACTACTTCTCATGCATTAGGGCCCCTAAAATTCCAGGGCAGTATAACTACCCCACAAGTGACCCCATTTTGGAAAAAAGACACCCCAAGGTATTCCATGAGGGGCATGGCAAGTTCCTCGAATTTTTTATTTTTTGTCACAAGTTAGCGGAAAATGAAGATTTTTTTCTTCTTACAAAGTCTCATATTCCACTAACTTGTGACAAAAAATAAAAACTTCCATGAACTCACTATGCCCATCACGAAATACCTTGGGGTGTCTTCTTTCCAAAATGGGGTCACTTGTGGGGTAGTTATACTGCCCTTGCATTTTAGGGGACAAAATGTGTGCAAAGTAGTTTGAAATCCAAATCTGTAAAAAATGGCCTGTGAAATCCGAAAGGTGCTCTTTGGAATGTGGGCCCCATTGCCCACCTAGGCTGCAAAAAAGTGTCACACATGTGATATCGCCGTACTCAGGAAAAGTTGGGGAATGTGTTTTGGGGTGTCATTTTACATATACCCATGCTGGGTGAGATAAATATCTCGGCAAAATACAACTTTTCCCATTTTTTTATACAAAGTTGGCATTTGACCGAGATATTTACAACTGAAAGTGAAAAATCTCATTTTTTTTGCAAAAATTTCGTAAAATTTTGATTAATAACCAAAAAAGTAAAAATGTCAGCAGCAATGAAATACCACCAAATGAAAGCTCTATTAGTGAGAAGAAAAGGAGGTAAAATTCATTTGGGTGGTAAGTTGCATGACCGAGTAATAAACGATGAAAGTAGTGTAGTGCAGAATTGTAAAAAGTGGTCCGTTCATTAAGGGTGTTTAAGCTAGGGGGGCTGAGGTGGTTAACTTGAAAGCTTATGCTTCAATACGTTGTCCCACATTTCAGCTCGATTACATTTAATTTTATCCATTGACCTCTTTTGGATGTGGTATCCTTTCTGAGGCTCCCTCTCTGGCCTGGAAGCCTTAATCACCGCCACCCTTAATCACCATGGTAGGCAAATAAAAGTACATCGAAAGTTGATAGAGAAGATATCCAATTGGATCGTGGACATCACGGGGATGTGCGACATGGTGGAGCACTATGTGTGCACGCGCCTACACGTACTGAATGATGGGTCTGCCCCCTTCAACTTCTGGGTCTCCAAATTAGGCACATAGCCTGAGCTTGCCCTTTACGCCTTGGAGGTGCTGGCCTGCCCTGCAGCCAGTGTATTGTCTGAATGTGTGTTTAGCACGACTGGAGGGGGTTATCACAGGTTATACACTCACCTAAAGAATTATTAGGAACACAATACTAATACGGTGTTGGACCCCCTTTTGCCTTCAGAACTGCCTTAATTCTACGTGGCATTGATTCAACAAGGTTCTAATAGCATTCTTTAGAAATGTTGGTCCATATTGATAGTATAGCATCTTGCAGTTGATGGAGATTTGAGGGATGCACATCCAGGGCACAAAGCTCCCGTTCCACCACATCCCAAAAATGCTCTATTGGGTTGAGATCTGGTGACTGTGGGGGCCATTTTAGTACAGTGAACTCACTGTCATGTTCAAGAAACCAATTTGAAATGATTTGAGCTTTGTGACATGGTGCATTATCCTGCTGGAAGTAGCCATCAGAGGATGGGTACATGGTGGTCATGAAGGGATGGACATGGTCAGAAACAATGCTCAGGTAGCCCGTGGCATTTAAACGATGGCCAATTGGCACTAAGGGGCCTAAAGTGTGACCAGAAAACATCCCCCACACTATTACACCACCACCACCACCAGCCTGCACAGTGGTAACAAGGCATGATGGATACATGTTCTCATTCTGTTTACGCCAAATTCGGACTCTACCATTTGAATGTCTCAACAGAAATCGAGACTCATCAGACCAGGCAACATTTTTCCAGTCTTCAACAGTCCAATTTTGGTGAGCTCATGCAAATTGTAGCCTCTTTTTCCTATTTGTAGTGGAGATGAGTGGTACCCGGTGGGGTCTTCTGCTGTTGTAGCCCATCCGCCTCAAGGTTGTGCGTGTTGTGGCTTCACAAATGCTTTGCTGCATACCTCGGTTGTAACGAGTGGTTATTTCAGTCAACGTTGCTCTTCTATCAGCTTGAATCAGTCGGCCCATTCTCTTCTGACCTCTAGCATCAACAAGGCATTTTCGCTCACAGGACTGCCGCATACTGGATGTTTTTCCCTTTTCACACCATTCTTTGTAAACCCTAGAAATGGTTGTGCGTGAAAATCCCAGTAACTGAGCAGATTGTGAAATACTCAGAACGGCCCGTCTAGCACTAACAACCATGCCACGCTCAAAATTGCTTAAATTACCTTTCTTTCCCATTCTGACATTCAGTTTGGAGTTCAGGAGATTGTCTTGACCAGGACCACAACCCTACATGCATTGAAGCAACTGCCATGTGATTGGTTGACTAGATAATCGCATTAATGAGAAATAGAACAGGTGTTCCTAATAATTCTTATGGTGAGTGTATTTCTCAATGTTTTTTGGTGTACCCTAATTTAAAAAAAAATAAATAAAAAAATTAAAACCAAAAAGCAGTGTAGGCTACCTCCTCCTCCTCCACTGCCGCTTCCACCTACACCGTCACATCCACCACCTCCTCAACCTCCTACTCCATATAGACCTCCTACTCCATTTGCAGCCCTCTAGCCCTTTCCATGACATTTTTACAGCCATTTTAGTGGTCGAAAGTTCGGGTCCCCATTGACTTCAATGGGGTTCGGGTCAAGTTTGTAAAGTTCGGCCTAACCCGTCGAGCCCGAACATCCAGGTGACTGCTCAACTTTACTCATAACATCCAAAATTTATGAAACCACAAATTCCTCTTTTTATTAGCCAGTACTGGTTGCGGAGCGGGCTGTGAAGGAACCACAGGAGTAACATGTCTTTTCAGCAGAGATTTATGAAAAACATCATAGATGTGGAACAAAACAGGTAACCTTAATCTAAACGACACTGGATTGATTACCTCCGTAATCTCGTATGGACCTATAAAACGAGGTGCAAATTTTTTGGGAGGCCACCTTAAGAGGCGCATTCTTAGAGGAAAGCCAAACATCATCCACAACCTGTAAATCCACCCCCCTAGAACGTCTCTTATTAGCTTTGATTTTTTGATTATTTTGAGCACAGTTCAGATGAGACCTTATCCGCTTCAGAGTTAGACGAGGAGACAGATGACCCAGAATGAAAACGAGGATGGAAACCGTAGTTTCAAAAGAATGGGGAGAGACCAGCGGAAGAATTAACATGGTTGTTAATCGCAAATTCTGCCAAAGGAAGATATTTAACCCACAACTGTTGATCACCAGAGACATATGACCTGAGAAATTGTTTCACAGACTGATTAAGTCGCTCCGTCTGCCCGTTACTCTCAGGATGATAGGCAGATAAAAAGGACAATGAGATTTGGCACCTCTGACAGAAGGCTCTCTAAAATCTTGACACAAACTGGACACCCCTATTACCCGATTAAACAAATCAAGAATCAATGGAAGGGAGTATTGATTCTTGATCTCCCTGGAGACGGGAGACGGGAGATTACAATGCCCACGCGCTGGCTCTCAGGATGACAAGGGGCGTAATCTGAAATAAAGTTTACAATTCTCTTTGAAAGAATTAAACTTTCTACGGTCACCTGAAAACGGTTCAGGAGGCTTAATCTGAGGTTCCATATGATGACTAGTGTAAGAAGGAACAAGGAGCCGTCATTGACGTAAGATACGTGTCACCAAGGTTCCTGGCCTCGGTGAGGTAAGAACCAGATTTTTTTCCTGAAGTGTCAGTTCTGTAGTGCAGTCTGACACTTCAGCTGTCAGAATGGCTGTAAAGCCAATCCGGGACGGTACTTATTGGGAGCAGCCAAAGAGCAGGGTGGGTGGCTGTTCCCCACGGTTCCAAGCCGGGTTTTGGCTGGAATATAAAAACCCAGCCAGCATGTTCAGCTGTGTGGATTATCCTCCATGACAGAGGAGCTGAGGAGTCTGTGGTTTGAGAAACTGAGGCATCTATTTGTGAGAGCCATAGGCTGGGGAAACAGGCCACTAAAGCCTGCTGCGGACTGTGGGTGAAAATCATCTGCTGACCAGATGAAGTCTTTTTGCACTGTGAACTTTGTGTGGTGTGAACAGGCACCAAAACTGAACACTTACTTTTGGCTTGTTTTCTTGCTATGTGTGAATAAACACTGAACTTTGATTTACAACCTTGTTTTTGCCTCTATACTGCGTCCGCTTACCCTGCCTACCAGAGTGAATCCTCAACACTAGATACATGCGGACACCCACCAAATTTAAATACCGGGTCGGTAAAGACACATAATGCTGAGATAAGCCTACACAAATCAAAACTCCACTAAATATTGGACTACGGCTCCTCCATATAGAAACAGAAAATTCTTTATTAAATATACATTAGACGGTAATTGTAACATATAAAATAAGCCGTAAGAAGGCATACTTCAGTGAGGAATAAAACCCTAGAGGGGACTGAGGGGTCGGCACACAGGAGTACCCAGGATACCAAGAAGGAGCCACACAGAGAGCCAACTAAGAACATATAAACCCCGGACATAAAGGTCCAATGGAAAAGTTGGTAAGCTAAGTGTGGAAATCAAAAAGCAATAATAGATACCCCAAAGTTGTGTGTCGATCCCTCAGCTGCCTCCTCCCAACGTCGTTTCGCCAGTGCAAATTAACAATAAAATCACTGCTAGGTGTGTCATGGAGACAAACTTTCCAATAAGGCATCACATAGTAGGTCAGATGGTCACAAAGAGGGCCGGTCCAACACAAAGGTGTGGAACTAAACGCGCGGCCAGCATGACGCACCGGTCACGTGGGACACACGTACCGATACGTCAATGCAGCATCACGCCGTCCACACCTACCAACATGTATAACAGAAAAACACATTCATACGGGATGCAAGGTATATTCAAAATACCGGAGGAAAAATAATAATACTGTTGATAAAAAAATACCCCTAAGAAAACATATACAGCCACCCCCGACGGGCCGATACAGAGCAAAATTACCGATTCGGTCACATGACTGATGACACTCCGGACATGTGAGACACGTGACCAGAATGTCAACATTACATCACACGAATGACCTTCAGTAAATACAACAAAGCATACACCATAAGACTATGCGATATATGAATTTGGGCCAAAAAAACTAAGGAGAAGAATAAGTGAAAAAGGGTGATAAGCGTGAATAGGTGATGAAGAGTGAAGGAAATACAGAAAGGTGAGCCAAAAGGAAAAGACACAAAAATGTGAATCAAAAATATACAAACCGGATTCCAAAAAAGTTGGGACACTAAACAAATTGTGAATAAAAACTGAATGCAATGATGTGGAGATGGCAAATGTCAATATTTTATTTGTAATAGAACGTAGATGACAGATCAAACGTTTAATCCGAGTAAATGCATCATTTTAAAGGAAAAATACGTTGATTCAAATTTTCACGGTGTCAACAAATCCCCAAAAAGTTGGGACAAGTAGCAATAAGAGGCTGGAAAAAGTAATTTTGAGCATAACGAAGAGCTGGAAGACCAATTAACACTAATTAGGTCAATTGGCAACATGATTGGGTATAAAAAGAGCTTCTCAGAGTGGCAGAGTCTCTCAGAAGCCAAGATGGGTAGAGGATCACCAATTCCCACAATGTTGCGCAGAAAGATAGTGGAGCAATATCAGAAAGGTGTTACCCAGCGAAAAATTGCAAAGACTTTGCATCTATCATCATCAACTGTGCATAACATCATCCGAAGATTCAGAGAATCTGGAACATTCTCTGTGCGTAAGGGTCAAGGCCGTAAAACCATACTGGATGCCCGTGATCTCTGGGCCCTTAAACCACACTGCACCACAAACAGGAATGCTACTGTAAAGGAAATCAAAGAATGGGCTCAGGAATACTTCCAGAAACCATTGTCAGTGAACACAATCCACCGTGCCATCCGCCAGTTGCCAGCTGAAACTCTACAGTGCAAAGAAGAAGCCATTTCTAAGCAAGATCCACAAGCTCAGACGTTTTCACTGGGCCATGGATCATTCAAAATGGAGTGTGGCAAAATGGAAGACTGTTCTGTGGTCAGACGAGTCACGATTTAAAGTTCTTTTTGGAAATCTGGGACGCCATGTCATCCGGACCAAAGAGGACAAGGACAACCCAAGTTGTTATCAACGCTCAGTTCAGAAGCCTGCATCTCTGATGGTATGGGGTTGCATGAGTGCATGTGGCATGGGCAGCTTGCAGGTCTTGAAAGGAACCATCAATGCAGAAAAATATATTCAGGTTCTAGAACAACATATGCTCCCATCCAGACGTCATCTCTTTCAGGGAAGATCCTGCATTTTTCAACATGATAATGCCAGACCACATTCTGCATCAATCACAACATCATGGCTGCGTAGGAGAAGGGTCCGGGTACTGAAATGGCCAGTCTGCAGTCCAGATCTTTCACCTATAGAGAACATTTGGCACATCATAAAGAGGAAGGTGCAACAAAGAAGGCCCAAGACGATGGAACAGTTAGAGGCCTGTATTAGACAAGAATGGGAGAGCATTCCTATTTCTAAACTTGAGAAACTGGTCTCCTCGGTCCCCAGACGTCTGTTGAGTGTTGTAAGAAGAAGGGGAGATGCCACACAGTGGTGAAAATGGCCTTGTCCCAACTTTTTGGGGATTTGTTGACACCATGAAATTCTGATTCAACATATTTTTCCCTTAAAATGTTACATTTTCTCAGTTTAAACTTTTGTTCCATGATTTATGTTCTATTCTGAATAAAATATTAGAAGTTGGCACCTCCACATCATTGCATTCAGTTTTTATTCACGATTTATATAGTGTCCCAACTTTTTTGGAATCCGGTTTGTATTTGAATATATACAAGTGAATAATTAGGATCATGACAAATCATGAAAATCATCGTAAACATATGTAACTAAATCATGAAGCAAATCATCTGCAAATATGATACCATATAAATATATAAAAATGTAAGAAGAGGTGACAATATATAAATAATGTGACCAAGTTCATATAAACATCTGTATACATAAAATACGTGACAATTCATATAATAGTACAATATTAGCATAACGATTAAAATGTTAAAAAAATTATAATAAATGTAATAATAAAGTCCCTAAATATACAAAATTCATATATCCATAAAAAAAAATGTTTTTAAACGTCCCAAGGAAATTGTTACTCTATTAGTTCAGTTAGACTTTTCTCTGCGGGGAGGAAAAAAGAAGAAAGGAAAAGTTTTTTTTGTTTTTTTCTCCAATTAACACAAAATCTTCTCCACACAGACCCAAAGGCGAAAAGGATGAAAAGAAGATTCCGCAACCCTGGTACATGGGATCAACCCAGCAAATGTCACACATTCGACTCATCAGGACACACCGCAGGTAAGTGAATACTAAAAACAAAAGGAAAAACAAAACATATTAAGAACATATGGAGTTTAAAACCATAAAAACAAAGGGCTAGGATGTGCAAAAGAACCAAAAGAACACATACCCAAAGCACCTATTGTTCACTATAGATATGAAACAAAGGACATATCTTCATTCAATCCCCTAGGTGCCATACAATGCAATTCATGTATCCATCTTACCTCCTTCTGTGCCAAAATTTTCTTCTAGTTGCCGCCACGTGCTGTAACATAAACACGGTCCATACCTCTAGCCCGGAAACTGGTACTGTCACAATCGTGAAATTGCTTGAAGTGCCTAGGGATAGGTTTGGTTACATCCTCCTCATACCTGGCTGCTTCTATGCCAAGAAAGTGTTCCTGTGTGCTTCTCTTTAACTCCCTTGAGGTCATACCAATGTACACACGTTGGCATAGACAAGTTGCCAAATAGATCTCCCCCAAGGTGTTACACATTATATTGTGAGTAATCCTGTATTGTCTATTACTTTTGATAGGATTACAGAAATGTGAAGCCCTGTCGATGTTAGGACAGGCCACACATTTCCCACACGGGAAACACCCCCACTTGGGGCCCTTAGAGCCAAAACTTCTCTGCGGGTTATGGCCAGGATGGTAACTTTTGACCAAAAGGTCTTTTAAGTTTTTGGTCCGCCTGTAAGTAATAGAAGGACAGGAGGGAAGAATCTTAGTCAAAATAGGGTCTAAATGTAATACCTCCCAATATTTAGTCAAGCCATCTTTCATCAGGCACCACTGAGGATTGTATGATGTGATAAAACGTACCTTATCATCTAGGTTTTGATTTTGTCGTCTTTGGCGGTACACTAATAGTTGGTCTTTTTTCGCTATTTTGGCCTTATTATTTCCTTGTAAGATCTTCGCTCTAGGATATCCACGATCTGAAAACCTATTCCAAAGATCCTGAGACTGTATCTCAAATGCTTTTTTAGTCGAGCAGATCCTTTTGGCTTTCAAAAATTGGCAGTATGTTATATTTTGAATGAGGTTTGATGGGTGACATGAATTTGCATGCAAGACTGAGTTTGTGGAGGTTTCTTTACGGAAAATATCAGTAGATATTTTTACTGTCTCATCAACCAGGATTTGGACATCCAGAAAATCCAGACATGTTTTACTGATCCTGTAAGTCAATTTGATATTCCGATTATTTTGGTTCAAGGCCCCCACTAATTCGGTGAATCCAGACCGTGGGCCATGCCACACAATGAAAATGTAATCGATATAGCGGGCACACATCTGGACCCCACCGATCATACCACATGCCTCGGTGAGGAAAACCTCCCTCTACCACAGCCCCAGGAACAGGATTGTGAAGGACAGAGCGCAAGCCACCCCATCGCTGCCCCTTGGAGCTGCAGGTAGAAGGTGTCCCCAAAAAGGAAGAAATTGTGGGTGAGCACAAATTCCAGAAATTCTAGGATGAATTCACCCATTTCATCATCTATATCCGCCATTATCAAAAAGAATTGAGCTGCTTCCAAGCCGTCCCCATGACGAATACTTCTATAGAGTGATTCTACATCACAGGATGCTATCCACATGTCTGGTTCTAGATATAAATCATTCAATCGGCTTAAAAGATCTGTGGTGTCCTTCACAAACGATGGTAGTTGTTCCACAAGTGGCTGTAATATAAAGTCAATAAATGTGCATGCAGGTTCACATAAATTCCCCATCCCTGAAACTATCGGGCATCCAGGAGGGCAGGTGGCATTCTTGTGGACCTTAGGGAGCATATACAGGCAGGCTACTTTTGGGTGTTCAGGAATAAGGATGTCAGCCTGTTTCTTTGTAATTATACCCCTTTCTTGAGCTCGTAGAACTAAAGTTGTTAACTCCCTTTTATATTGATCACTGGGGTTATAAGTTAATTGCTTGTAGCATGTAGAATCTCTAAACTGCCTGAAAGCTTCATACTGCTTTTTGGCCAAACCACCACGTTTCCGCCTTTGTCCGCAGATTTAAACAGTAAATCCTTTATATTTTGCAATTCCCGAACAGCCTTCCTCTGTATATACGTTAGATTGTGCTTATTTCCATAGTTGTCATTCGCAATCTTATGAAATTCCTTTGTGACTAATTGCACAAAGGCATTGATGTTAGGATATAAATTTAAAGTAGGAAATCGTTTGGACTTAGGTAATAGTGATTGCAGGAACTTACCACAACCAGCCACCACATTCGGTTCCTGTTCCTCCATTAATTCCTCCAGAATTGCCACTGCTTCTTTTTCCTGTGTGGTTGTCAAAGCCCCCTCCAAGACATCCTTATTGAAATACATCTTCCTAAAAACCAGTTTTCTGGTGAATAGATTTAAATCTTTTATTGCATTAAAGCAATCAAAGTTATTAGAAGGGACAAATGAAAAACCATAACTCAGCACCTCTAATTGCGCCCTGGAGAATTCTCTCTCCGATAAATTAATTACCTTTAGATTAGAGTTCTCCCCTCGATCCTCCATACTGCGTTTCGAATTGCTGTTTTTCTGGTGCATAAGTGGTTCCTTTCTTTTTGTCTTTCAGGAAGGATATCATGCAGGCAGTCCAAAAGATCGATTAGAATCACCACCTAGGGATACTCAGGAGGATATGGAGCTGGATCTTTACCTTACGCCAACAGATGTGTTACGCCATTTGTATACACGGTTGTTCTCGAAGTCCAGTTTATCCCTCTGAAACTTCTTACTTTTGATGGTTTTAATCTATTTCTCCGATACATCATATAGATCCTGTATCTCCTTCTCCCAGGGCTCAATTTATTTGTGGACAAACGTGAGGTCAATTGTTCCATAGTGATTTTAATTGTTTCCTCTAGTTTGCATAGTGTCTTTTAATTCAATTCAAGGATTGACTAAATCAATGATCTAGAACATGTATTGCACATATCCTCCCGTTTACTTATAAAATCCATGTATAATGAATAAATCATCTGACTGCGTTTGCCACAGTGCAGTCCGAGCCCAGAATTCCATCTCAAAAAAGTCTTGAGGAAAAAAGTCTCTGTAGAAACAAAGAACATACAACACCCACCAAATTTAAACACCGGGTCATTAAATACACATAATGCTGAGATAAGCCTACACGAATCAAAACTCCACCAAAAAATTGGACTACGGCTCCTCCATATAGAAACATAGAAAATTATTTATTAAATATACATTAGACGGTAATTGTAACATATAAAATCAGCAGTAAGAAGGCATACTTCAGTGAGGAATAAAACCCTAGAGGGGGCTGAGGGGTCGGCACACAGGAGTACCCAGGATACCAAGAATGAGCCACACAGAGAGCCAACTAAGAACATATAAACCCCAGACATAAAAAATCCAATGAAAAAGTTGGTAAGTAGAGTTGAGCGGACACCTGGATGTTCGGGTCCGACGAGTTCGGCCGAACTTGAAAAAAAATAAGTTCGGGATAACACTGCCATACCGTGACCGGATAAAAGAGTATAAGATGGCACAGTACAGGAAATGACTAGGGGCACTGCACAGGGTGTGGTAAGAGGGCAAAATGCAGGGTATAAGGGAGCACAGTACGGGGTGAGGAGCACAGTACGGGGTGGGGGGCACAGTCTCATGACCCTGTGACATTAGAAGGTCCTTATGGTGAATACGGTTCATACACCACCATAATCAGAGGCAAAGGAGTAAGACAAGGGTGTGATTATGCGGCTAGAGATAAAAAAATAAAAAATGCAACTGTTGGCCAGTACGGGCCCCAAAAATTAGCCAATAGGCATTCACCTGACAGCAAAGAACTTGGGATTCTGCGGCTAGAGGTACATTAGGCGGTCACAGGATAACTATGTAACCATATGGCCAGTAGAGGCCCCAAAAATTAGCCATACAATGGACATAAAAGGCCTTTTGTGCCGCTGTATTTGCCTAAGACAGGGATCATGATTTGTTATGGGTGGTGGCGGATATTTGTGGGCTGTCATGAGGAAATTCAATCAAACGTGGTCGACTCATCACATGTGTTGAATTCCTCCATCCATGTCTCGTCACTGTCGTGAGCTAGGCAAGTTTGTCACTATCCCCCGTGCTGCGCTGAACGTCCTTTCGGACAGGACACTGGACGAGGGGCAAGCAAACAGTTCCATGACAAATTGTGCCAGCTCTGGCCACAGGTCAAGCCTGTAGTCCAGAGGTCCAGAGGTTCATCGCTTCTCAGAGCGTCCACATCGTCTGTTAACCTGATGTAGTCGGACACCTGTCGGTCTAGGCGTTCCCTGAGGCTGGATCCGGAGGACAGCTGTCGATGGGTTGGCTGCAAGAATGATCTCATATCTGAAGTCACCAACACATCTTCAAACTGCCCTCTACTTGCATGCGCGGAAGGATTGGTACCCACAACAGTTTCTCTGTGAGTGGAAATTCCTCTGCAAACGTGCGGAAAAGCAGAATGCAGCATTTCTCGAAGCAAGGCCTGGAAGTGCTGCATTCTGACATCCCTCTGTGATGGTGGTAACATTTCTGCCATTTTGTGTTTGTACCGGGGGTCTAAGTACGTTACCACTCAGTCCTTGCCCCCTTTATGCTTTTTATACGGGGGTCCCTCTGCAAACACTGGAACATGAAGGCCCTCATTTGCACTAAACTGGAAGCGGTGGAGTGGCCTGGCTCCTGCTCATCATCCAGGATAATAGTGTCCTTGTTCTCCTTCCCCCAGCCACGGACAGCACCAGGAATCCCAGAACAATTTAGGCCCCTTTCACACGGGCGAGTATTCCGCGCGGATTTGATGTGTGAGTTGAACGTATTGCACCCGCACTGAATCCCGACCTATTCATTTCTATGGGGCTGTTCACATGAGCGGTGATTTTCACGCATCACTTGTGCGTTGCGTGAAAATCGCAGCATGCTCTATATTCTGCGTTTTTCACTTAACGCAGGCCCCATAGAAATCAATGGGGTTGCACGAAAATCTCAAGCATCCACAAGCAAGTACGGATGCAGTGCGATTTTCATGCACGGTTGCTAGAAGACGATCGGGATGGAGACCCGATCATTATTATTTTCCCTTATAACATGGTTATAAGGGAAAATAATAGCATTCTGAATGCAGAATGCATAGTACAATAGCGCTGGAGGGGTTAAAAATAATAATAATTTAATTCACCTTAATCCACTTGTTCGCGCAGGCCGCATCTCCTTCTGTCTTCATCTTATCTGAGTGCAGTAACAGGACCTGTGGTGACGTCACTCCGGTTATCACATGGTCCATCACATGATCCATCACCATGGTAAAAGATCATGTGATGGATCATGTGATGACTGGAGTGACGTCACCACAGGTCCTGTTCCTACACAGCTAAGATGAAGACAGAAGGAGATACCGGGCTGCGCGAGTTAAATTTTATTTTTATTTTTTAACCCCTCCAGCGCTATTTTACTATGCATTCTGTATTCAGAATGCTATTATTTTCCCTTATAACCATGTTATAAGGGAAAATAATACAATCTACAGACAACTGATCCCAAGCCCGAACTTCTGTGAAGAAGTTCGGGTTTGGGTACTAAACATGCGCGATTTTTCTCACGAGAGTGCAAAACGCATTACAATGTTTTCCACTCGCGCGGAAAAATTGCGCGTGTTCCCGCAATGCACCCGCACATTTTCCCACAACGCCCATGTGAAAGAGGCCTTAAAGCATGCTATTCTTTCTCCTCCTCCGCCCCGGCACCATCCTCCTCTGACTCCTCTTCAGACTCCTGTTGTTGACTTGTCTCAGATGGAGCAGCCCCCCTAGGAATTCATCCAGCATTGCGACTTCCTCATCTTCCTGCTCCTGCTCCTCGACGGCTTGATCAATGACACAACACAAAGCACGCTCCAGAAAGAAGGCGCAAGGTACGATGTCACTGATGGCGCCCTGGCTACGACTGACCAGTTTGGTGATCTCATCAAATGGCCGCAGAAGTCTGGATGCATCGCACATGAGCAGCCACTGGTGCGGTGAGAAAAAAAACAAGCTCCACAGAACCTGTCCTGCCGCAGAGTTCATACAGGTAGTCATTAACTGCATGTTTCTTTTGGAGCAGCCTATCAAGCATATACAAGGTGGACTTCCATCGCGTTGGGCAGTCACAAATCAGACGTCTGACGGGCAGGTGGTGTCACCGCTGAATGTCAGCAAGACGAGCAATGGCCGTGTAAGAACTTCTAAAATGGCCAGAGATTTTCCTGGCCTGCCGCAAGACGTCCTGGACTCGGCAACGAATCGATGCACGACGAAGTTCAGGACGTGTGCCATGCAAGGCACGTGTGTCATTTAGTCCTGTTTCAGCTCGCTCAGCAGATTGGCACCGTTGTCACACACCATTTTACCAACTGTCAAATTGTCAAATTGAGCGGGGTTAGCCACTGCTCGGCCTGTGACTCCAAAGTTGAAAGGAGTGCAGGACAGTTGTGGCTCTTGGCTTTTCAGGCACAAGAGCCACAGCACAGCATGGCAACGTCTCACCTGGCACGTCAAATAGGTTTTGGGGAGCTTGGGGGGCACATCAGAAGAGACGGTAGTAGCGGAAAAGGAGGATTCAGTCGAAGAGGAGAGAGAGGATGGAGTAGGAGGAGGAGAATAAGAGGCAGGCCTGCATGCAATCCATGGCGGTAACACCATATACACACTGGTGCCAAGGGTTGCATGCTTGACGGCCGTCAGAAGGTTCACCCAGAGGGCAGTAAAAGTTATGTATCTTCCCTGTCCGTGTTTGCTAGACCACGTGTCTGTGGTCAGAAGTATTTTGGCACCGACACTGTGTGCCAGAGATACATTCACTTGTCACTGATTGTGGCCATATAGCTCTGGGATGCCCTTCTGGGAGAAATATTTCCTTCCGGGGACCTTCCATTGCAGTGTTTCAATGGTCACCAATTTTCTAAAGGCCTCCAAGTCCACCAGTTTATATGGCAGTAGTTGGCGTGATAGCAGTTCTGACAAGCCAGCGGTCAGCCGTTGGGCAAGAGGGTTATCCGACATCATTATCTTTTTTCGCTCAAACATTTGAGGCAAGGAAGCCTGCCTTTTGCCAGATGAACGCAAGGACAGCACGTTGGAAGGTGGAGGACAAATGGAAGGAAAGAGGTGAAGAGGCAGGACGGGGAGCGCCGGGAGTGTGGCTTTGTAGGTTCTGACGGTGTTGCTCCCACTGGGCTCGGTGATGGGAGGCCAGGTGCCTTCTTAAGTCGGTCGTCCCTAGTTGAGTTTTGGGCTTACCGCGACTTATGCGTTGACAGCATAGGCTGCAGATGGCAACACTATTGTCGGCAGCAAACACATTAAAAAAAAAGCCCACACTGCAGAGCCATGTGCCGGTGTCCGGGAGCGCCAGATGTGACCATGCATGGTGGATGGCTCGCTCCAGATACATTAGCAGTCTGCTTTTTGACTCCTGTGCACTGTAAGTTCTGCCTGCTTCTTCTCCTTCTCCTCCCTATCTGCTGCTCCGTCTCTCCCTCTAAACTCCCCTCCTCTTCCTCTCTTGTAGGCACCCACGTAACATCCATCAACACATCATCAGATTTGTCACCTTCACCACCACTGATATTAGAGATCTCAGAGTAGCCAGCAACAGCGGGGACCACCCTCCTTGGGCTGATATGGGTACTGAATAGCACACTAGTGGATAGCTCACCACTCCTCCTCAGACAGAGCTGGTGCTCTAGCCTGAAGACTGATCACCCAATCAGTCAAAGGGTTAAATAATGAAAAGAAATAAAGGCTGGCACTCAAAATATGTGGGATCAAAAAGAAGTGACAATTTAATATATAAAAACCTATACAATACACAATAATATACACAAAGATAATAAAAAAAGATGCCGCAATATCAAAAAGCACTGTGGGCTGCAATCTGGAGACAGCTCTAAATGAGTCTCTTGGTTTGCTCTTATGGTCGAGCTTGAGCAAAATCTCACTGTGGTGTGAGATAGAAGTCCTCCTAACGGTAATCCTTAACTGGGATATACGCTGTAATGAAAAACGGCACTCTGGCCGGATGGTAGTGATGCGTCAGAAAGTGAAACAAGTCCCGCTTTTGTGAGTCTGTCGCACGGTCACTATAAGGCTGCAGGTGGGGAGTAAGGTATAACCGATATGTCTTACCCTATTGGATCGGGTCCGGTAGCTAGGCGATCTCTTCCTCTTACCGCTGGTAAGATACCACTACTCACCACCACGCGCCAGCTTCTCCTCACGCTGTTCGGCGTCCTCGCTCGAGACCGTTGTACGTCCTTACTCGTGGCTGTTGTATCACGTGACGTTGGTCTCGCGGGATTAGCCTTACAGGGGGTTCAGTCTGTTCTTTCCTCCGGTTACTTTCGTTTTAGATATCTAGTGGAGCGCTCCAACATCCGATAGGTTAAAGAACTAGTTTAATAATTCCAGGTCTTTCTTTGGGGGTGAACTCGCCAGACGCGTTTCGGGGACGTCTCTCCCCTTCCTCAGTGGCTCAGATATGGGTACTGTCAGACTGCTGGGTGGCGACCGTTGATACCTCCTCTTCCTGATCCGATCCAAATAATGGCTGCGCATTAGTAAGGTCTTGTAATGGATGGGAAAATAATTCCTCTGACTCGAGCGGAGGAGATTTGGTGGTGGTGGTGTCTTTGGGGGTGCACACAGCAGAGAGTGAAGAGGGTGCAGATAGAGAGAATAAGGAGGGTGCAGAAGCAGAAGACTGAGTGAGCTACTCAACCAACTCTGGTGCATCCTTTGACCTAATTGCACGCACCTTCTGCAACTTCCCACTTAGGCTCTGGCCTGGTGCACCTGCCTGACCCCTACAACCCCTGTCTCATCCTCTGCCTGTCATTTTCAAAATTACCCTGTGACAAAAGTCTCTATAGAAGAGCAGTATTTGGGGAAGAAGGTACAGTCAGGTCCATAAATATTGGGACATCAACACAATTCTAAAATTTTTGTCTGTATACTCCACCACAATGGATTTGAAATGAAACAAACAAGATGTGCTTTAACTGCAGACTGTCAGCTATAATTTGAGGGGATTTACATCCAAATCAGGTAAACGGTGTAGGAATTACAACAGTTTGCATATGTGCCTCCCACTTGTTAAGGGACCAAAAGTAATGGGAAAATTGGCTTCTCGGCTGTTCCATGGCCAGGTGTGTGTTATTCCCTCATTATCCCAATTACAATGAGCAGATAAAAGGGTCCAAACTTCATTTCAAGTGTGCTATTTGCATTTGGAATCTGTTGCTGTCAGCTCTCAAGATGAGATCCAAAGAGCTGTCACAAGCCATCATTCGGCTGAAAAAACACAACAAACCCATCAGAGAGATAGCAAAACCATTCGGCATGGCCAAAACAACTGTCAAAACATTCTAAAAAAGAAGGACCGCACCGGTGAGCTCAGCAATACCAAAAGACCCGGAAGACCAAGGAAAACAACTGTGGTGGATGACAGAAGAATTCTTTCCCTGGTGAAGAAAACGCCCTTCATAACAGTTGGCCAGATCAAGAACACTCCACAGGATATAGGTGTATGTGTGTCAAAGTCAACAATCAAGAGAAGACTTCACCAGAGTGAATACAGAGGGTTCACCACAAGATGTAACCCATTGGTGAGCCTCAAAAACAGGAAGGCCAGATTAGAGTTTGCCAAGCAACATCTAAAAAGGTCTTCACAGTTCTGGAACAACATCCTATGGACAGATGAGACCAAGATCAACCTGTATCAGAGTGATGGGAAGAGTATGGAGAAGGAAAGGTACTGCTCATGATCCTAAGTATACCACCTCATCAGTGAAGCATGGTGGTGGTAGTGTCATGGCGTGGGCATGTATGGCTGCCAATGGAACTGGTTCTCTTGTATTTATTGATGATGTGACTGCTGACAAAAGCAGCAGGATGAATTCTGAAGTGTTTCGGGCAATATTATCTGCTCATGTTCAGCCAAATGCTTCAGAACTCATTGGACGGTGCTTCACAGTGCAGATGGGCAATAACCCAAAGCATACTGCAAAAGCAACCAAAGAGTTTTTTAAGGGAAAGAAGTGGAATGTTTGCAATGGCCAAGTCAATCACCGGACCTGAATCCGATTGAGCATGCATTTCACTTGCTGAAGACAAAACTGAAGGGAAAATGCCCCAAGAACAAGCAGGAACTGAAGACAGTTGCAGTAGAGGCCTGGCAGAGCATCACCAGGGATGAAGCCCAGCATCTGGTGATGTCTATGCGTTCCAGACTTCAGGCTGTAATATACTGCAAAAGATTTGCAACCAAGTATTAAAAAGTGAAGGTTTAACTGATGATTATTATTCTGTCCCATTACTTTTGGCCCCTTAACCAGTGGGAGGCACAGATGCAAACTGTTGTAATTCCTGCACCGTTCACCTGATTTGGATGTAAATACCCTCAAATTAAAGCTGACAGTCTGCAGTTAAAGCACATCTAGTTCATTTCATTTCAAATCCATTGTGGTGGTGTATAGAGCCAAAAATTTTAGAATTGTGTTGATGTCCCAATATTTATGGACCTTACTGTATATCACACCCCTGCCTCAATCAGTTTTTTGGGGGGCAACTGGAAAATCACACCAGTAGAAATTATTTCTTTAAATAGTGTATTTCACTCTGTGTAGATGTGGTAATGCAGCAAAACCTCAGACAAATGCTGCACTACCTAAATGCACTACATAGAAAGTATATAATTGGTATATAACACCCCTGCTTCAATCAGTTTTTTAGGGGTCAACTGGTAAATCACACCAGTAGAAATTATTTGTTCCAATAGCGTTTGTCCCTCTGTGTGGCTGCGGTATCTCAGCAGAACCGCACACAACTGCTGCACAATACAATTGCACAATAATATACTTTCTATGTTAGAAAGTATATTATAAGTATATCACACTCCTTTGTGTATTGCACCTATTGATAGCACACCTATACCAGTCCTTAAAAGGACTTTTGTGGCCCTATTAGCTAACAGTCTGTCCCTGCTCCACACAGCAACCTCTCCCTACACTGGCAAAAGACTGAATGTAAAATGGCGGCCAGATCAGGTTTATTTATAAAGTAGGGGGTATGTCCATGTGCTGAAACGTCTCAATTGGCTGTCCTGTACCACCTGATGGATGTGTCATGGGTCAAAGTTCTTCACAATGTAAAAAAATATGACGGGCGCGAATATCGCCATATGTTCGCCCGTTCGACAAACAGAGAACGAGCAAAGGCTGTGACACCGATCCACAGACACAGGAAGTGAGAATAGGGGAGATGATGGAGAGATTTAGATCTAGAGGCTGTCCGTCTAAAGTTCTTGAGGAAACAAAACACTCCATCTCTCAATTGAGATTCCAGGTATTGGAGCAGGTAAAAAGACATAGGAGAGGCGGTGACATCAAACACCAGTTATTACAGAGAGAAGCTTATCGGATACACACTCTCGGTACACTACAACCTAGAGGATTAAATAGAGAGTATGAAATTGTGCATTTTGAACTAGCTATCATATGGCATATTATTGATTTTTCTAATATTTCTTTTCAGACAGCAAATCCACGATGAATCGCTGCAAGATATGTGGTATCTTTAATGTTTTGAAATTTTGCTTGATACTTTGTATTTTTTTTTCTATTCTATGTTATTTTAAGTCATTTCCCTATCCACATTGGAATGTAGGGCAATTGTCCTGCTCTTACCCCAATTTTACTTCCTTTTTAAGCCATCTAGCCCTTACTATATCTATTTTACAGCACCAAAATTCTGGTCCCCGATGACTTCTATGGGGTTCGGGGTCAAGTTCGGGAACTAACTTTTGAACAAAACCCATCCACGGGTTTGCTCATCCGCAGTGTTGACCACCTATATGCTGATTTAATTAAATTGAACAAGTCCTAATAAAATATATTATTCCAACAATGTGGAAACTGAATATATGGAAATGGAAACGCACAGTTTTCACCCTAGTGTGTATTGGTGTACTGATCTATATGCTCTTTTAATTTAATTCAATAACGCCACAAAAAATAAATAAAAAAATTGGAATTGGACTGTGTATGTGAGTGTAGAGATATCAAATGGATTTAACCATAATATTTGGCTTTCAATCGCTTATGTATATGGTTTTTCAAACTAAGCTGCAGTTCTGCTAGCGGGCATTCCCTGCTTGTCCTTGTTCTACACACACAATTCTTATTTTTCTTCCCTGACTCCCTAAGATCATTTTTCCCTGACCTAATTAGTGTTAATTGGTCTTCCAGCTCTTCGTTATGCTCAAATTTACTTTTTCCAGCCTCTTATTGCTACTTGTCCCAACTTTTTTGGGGATTTGTTGACACCGTGAAAATTTGAATTAACGTATTTTTCCTTTAAAATGATACATTTACTCGGATTAAACGTTTGATCTGTCATCTACGTTCTACTACAAATAAAATATTGACATTTGCCATCTCCACATTATTGCATTCAGTTTTTATTCACAATTTGTTTAGTGTCCCAACTTTTTTGGAATCCGGTTTGTAAGTTTTACACAGTGATTTCATTTTTGAAAATAAAAATTATGTTTTAGAGTTTCCATAGTCTGAGAGCCATAGTTTTTTTCAGTTTTTGGGCAATTATTTTGGGTAGGGTAAGATTTTTACGGGATGAGATGACGGTTTGATTAGCACAATTTTGGGGTGCATATGACTTTTTGTTCGCTTGCTATTACACTTTTTGTGATGTAAGGTGACAAAAAATGGTTTATTTAGCACAGTTTTTATTTTTATATTTTTTACAGTGTTCACTTGAGGGGTTAGGTCATGTGATATTTTCATAGAGCTGGTCAATACGGATGTGGCGATACCTAATATGTATTCATTTGATTTATTTATGTAAGTTTTACACAATAACATCTTTTTTTAAACTAAAAAAAATGATGTTTTAGTGTCTCCATATTCTGAGCCATATTATTATTATTTTTTTTCAAATTGGTACCATTTTGGTTGGAAAACGCCTGTTTTATCACTTGCTGTTGTACTTTTTGTGATGTAAGGTGACAAAAAAATGGTTTATTTAGCACAGCTTTATTTTTTATTTTTTACGGTGTTCATCTGAGGGGTTAGATCATGTGATAGGTTTTTAGAGGTGGTCGATATAGACGCGGCAATACCTAATATGTCTACTTTTTTTCCCCTATTCAAAAAAAATAATAATTAACTTTATTTGGGGAAAATGACATTTTTGTTTATTTTTACTTGAAACTTTTAATTTTTGGGGGGCAAACTTTATTTTTTCACTTTTTGTCTAACTTTGGGACTTCAACTTTTGGGGGTCTAATCCTTTACAATGCATTCTAATACTTCTGTATTGGAATGCATTAGCTGTATGAGTAATACAGTGTGCATTACTCATACAGCTTCCGGCCTGTGAGATCCAGGGGGCTGGATCTCACAGGCTCGTCACAGGAAGGCAGCACGGATGCTTAAGGAAGGCATTGCGCCGCCTTCCATGCCATCGGGTCCCCCCTACAGCCGCATGGGGACCCGATGGCACTGCCGCCGCCGCACCAGGTAAAAGCCGCAAACCGCAGGTCTGAATTGACCTGCAGTTTGCGACGATCGCCGACACAGGGGGGGTCAAGGGACCCCCCCCCCCGCACATTTAGCCAAGGGGCCTGCTCAATGTTTGAGCAGGCACCGGGTTCCGATCACCGCCAGCCATGCGGCGGTGATCGGAAATACACAGTACGTACCTGTACGCCCTGTGTCCTTAAGTACCCGGACATCAGGGCGTACCGTTACGCCCTGTGTTTGGAACAGGTTAAAGGGGTTACCCCATAATTAATGTAAAAAATGAAAATCAGGCATCATACAGCTCATAATCTCTTTCTAAACAAAGCTAGCACCAGCCCTGTACCTCACATAGATCCAGAGATCTCCCCATTCATTGCTCTGCTAGATTTATATTAAGCTGACAGCTCAAGGGTGTGTCAAATCTGCTGCAGCTCAGGGGGCGTGTCCATGCTCTCCCTATCACAGCTCAGGAGGCAGTTGAAGGATGAAACTGACCATGTGCGGCCATCTCAGTGAGCAGGACAAAGAAAAACAAAAACAGCAGGTGTCGCTATACAGATACAATTTAGTGAATAACTCAGTGGCTATGCAAAAAATTTTATTACATGCAATTACGAAAATATTCACATCCAGGTGCTGGTTTGTAAACTGTAGAATATTTTTCGTGGGACAATCGTATAAATATATAATATGCCAACTGTATGGATATATTATAGACAGAAATTGGCAATTGAGGGCTGACCCTTAATAACACATATTCACTCATAGGTAAATTATTGCCCTATCCTGTATATTGTGTACTGTTCACCTTTATGCTGGTTTAATTCAATTGAACAACTCCCAAAATAAAATAATTCCAACCGTGTGGTGATACAATAAACTAAAACGGATCATTGAGGACCAGTCTTGACCCTTAGTATCACATTATCACTCACGAGCAAAATATTGCCATACCCTGTATATTGGTGTATGCTGATTTACTTAAATTCAATAGCCCCCTCCCCCCTGACAAAAACTTGGAACCTTGTGTGTGTGGAGATAATAGACGGATTTAGCCCTAATATTTCGTTCTTAATCACTGATTTATACCGTTTTTCAAACTAAAGTAAAAAAATAATAATAATGAGATTACTTGACACAGAGTTCTCACTTGCATTCAATATTCTATGTTAGATTGATGGCAGACCATGTGTTGTACCCCCCCCCCCCCCACCCCACCACCACACCACACACAAAAAGTATTTCTGTGGAAATAGCAAAAAAAATAAAAATAAATGAAAGGATATTGTTGCAGGTAGCTGCTTTTCAGACTTGTAGCAGCTGCAGTTCTGCTTGAAGGTGCAACCAGCCTTAGCTCCTCACTTCCCACTCCCTGCATGTCCCTATTCTACACACACACTTCATCTCATTTGTAATTCTAACCTTTCCCTTCACTGTCCCTGGCAGTAGAATACAAGCTTGATTGATTCCGACTGTCCCTGACTCCCTAACTTGTTTTTTTTCTGGAAGATACTGTAAGACCTACCCTCATCCACAACCCTGCACAGAATGAGGTTCTGCTCATTCTGCTAGGGTACCTCTTCCCTGCCTGCTGCAGCACTGATGGGCTCATCCAGGCTGGAAGCCAATCGGTGCAAGCCCCACACACGTCCTTGTGAAAACCCTTTTTCTGTAGTGCTTTTTTCTTGCTGATATGGGCATTAAACTGCGCTACGTGCCAAGGTTTGGGTTCATCTGCCAGCCCGAATATAGCAAATGTCAGATCTCACCCGGTTCTGTATGAACTGGTTCACTCATCTTTAGCTATTACATCAAGCAACAAACAACCTGCTGGCTGTCATCCAGCCAACTCCAACTGGGCAAGATGGTCAGCGACACCATGCTAAACCTGGGGGAAATAACACATGCTTCCTGCATGGTGCATGTGATTAACCTGCAATGCTTTTTTGTTTAAAAAACAAACAATGTTTTTGGCAATGTGGCAGCAATGTCCAGGAGTCTGTTCTTGCATTTCATCCATTCTTGTTGCAAGGTGTGTTCTCCTGGACTTGCAGAGACAGAACATTTCAACGCTTAATCTGCGATGTTAGAACACGCTGGAATTCAACATTCACATACTAGAGAATCTGTACGAGCAATGAAAAACTATACATTTTGTAAAGCACCAAACCACCTCTGCAAGGAGCAAGTGTTGTTTTGAGGTGACGCAGTGATAGTGCATCCAAGACGTCAGGTGCTAAATAGTGGTGAGCATGAATATTCAAATTACGAATATTTATCGCAAATATCACAATTTCGAGAATTTGCAAATATTTTGAATATAGTGCTATATATTCGTTTTTCGAATATTCAGCATTTTTTTAATTCGAATATTTCGCGATCAATACAGGTGTGGGTCCAAAAATGTATATAGTGCTTAAGCAGGAAGGAATATCTGATGAATAGTCGACAAAATTTTTGTGAAATATTGCAAATTCGAATATGACCCCTGCCGCTCATCACTAGTGCTAAAGCCATTCAAAGAGGCTGCAGCTCCTCGCGGGTAATACCCTATTGCCACCACTACTTCTACGACGACTACTACTACTTCTACCCATAGACTCCAATCTACTGTCTTGTACTGTATGTTTCATGCTATGCTGCTTCTGTTACTATTATGGCCATGTGCCTCTAATATCCTACCCTTTCCACATCCACACTGCACTGCTAATAATTTGTGCAGTCTTGGTCTCAAAAAGTCAGTCTTTCTTCTTACAAGTAGCACTTATGATTGTTGTATGGGCAGGCAGCCTGACCTCATCAAGGCATCATTTTTGGACTTTTGGTCCCACAACAATCCCGTTTTTTATATCCTATAAACATCATCTCCCCAGAAAAAGGACAATTTTTGGGAGCTTTTGAATGTATAAAAATCAAAATGCATGCCATGGTGCGGTGTGTTTTTAAACACTCTCTTTCAGAGGGGCGGGAGCATGCGTGCGGACGCATGCAGGTGACGTGCGCACCTCCCTTCTGGCCGCCAAGCTCCCAGCCTGATGCGAGATGAAGTAGACGCCGCTCTGCCGTCTCATCCGCCGCGCTGTCGCCTTGCTCACCTGCCGCTTGGCCGCCCTTCCTCCCTGCGTGTGAGACACCGCCTAGTTGTCCTCTGACTCCTCTGGAGAGTGGAAGCACAGACAGGAAGATCGAAAACGAGGGATGAAGACCGCCGCAACGGCATAAGAGCCTGTTCTTCCTCCCTATCCCCCCCTCTCAATGAAAACCGGAACCGAGGTGAGATGCGCATATCCCAGTGCCTAACTGGAGCTCTGGCTTGTAAATAACCCAATACAACATAGAGGTGAAACAAGAGGGGCTAAGTGGGGGTGGTAGCTGAGGAGCATCGAGGCTACCATAAAACCGGCCCTAAAGCATATGTATGGCCCATACATGGGAACCGGGTGGTGCCCCCCCCTGATAGCTGGCACCTAGAAGACAGGACCGTACAGTGGTAGTGGGGGGAGGGCTACTGCTTGCTAGTGGAAAGAGCGCATGGCAGTACAAACGCCTCAAGGTCTGTGAGAGGGAAGAGTTAATCCTGATATCGTGCCTGGTGGGAAGAGGGGGAAATAACAGGGGGTAAGATGGAAAGCATGCTTTTGGAGGGTGCAGTTCCCTGAGTTGCCCTGAGCTGCCCCCCCCCCCTCTCCTCCAGTGTATAAATAAAAGAACTGGCTTCTTTCTCCATGGCGCATAACCCCAAGGTTAAAATACAGTTAATATATTCAACAGAGTGGACTTTCTATGACATGCGAGGAATGTACTAATCCAACTAACGCTGTGTTTAAAAAAGGGGAAGGAAAAAGGAAAAAAAACAGCATAGATGTGATGTGACGCGCTATATGATTGGCGGACATACTACAAATTACCTAACGTAACTAATCATAACAACTGGATTGGAGCATAGCGATGCATATTAACATTAACTGACCGACTTAACCGCATTAATTATACCACCGTATTGAATGAACAGGCCGCTCACTATATAGGTGAAAAAAAGCTGCTGTGTCCTATTGCTTCTGGACTCTGGACCTTCTGATGATATTTTTCCCTGCAGGTCAAATAGAGCTAACCATATCAATGGGCTAGCGATATTAGAATACCGCTATATGAATGGGAATCTGAATCTACTTGAGTTAAATATATTAACTATACTAACAGCACGGTATGAACTAACTCATGGACTAACAGGCATTGAGCTGTGATGAAGAGGCCACTAACGGATGCGCTTGAATTTTGAATTTAGTCAACTGACTTAATATACCAACCTGAGACTTATTTATAACTGGCCTATTTGTTGAAGTGCATTGTATGTGTTGAATGGACTGTTAGTAGGTTCATTGTGTACATATAAATGTAGCCTCCTCCTCTCGCGTACACGGGTAGCACAATAGATGAAGAGAGAGTGGCCTGCTTTTAAAGACCAATACATCTTCTAAAACTTAACTGAATCAAAGGTGTGAAAAACGGCTAGAGTGAGGGGCATCTGTATGGGGGTAGGAGGACGCGAACACCAAAACTATGGAACTAATGTAAAAAGCTGAATACTTTTACTGTAAGCTAGGCCAGTGGGATACTAATTGGTGGGACGCTAAGAGGAATTTAATGCCTGGCCGTCTCATGGTTGGATAGCTTTTGAGCCGAGCAGCTACGTTAGGATAAGATGGCCAGACAGGGAGCTGGGAAAAAGGGCGGGGGCAACTGGAATTAAACACTTCAATTTCCCCAGGGCTTAAAAAAACAGAAAGAACTAAGCAACAAGTCTTGACCAATATGAGAATTCAGAGGTCCCCCCCCAAGAAAAACAAAGAGGACATATCCCATGATCTAGAGGTGGAGGGGGAATGCTTCAGGTCGATGGAAAACATCGACCTGAAGATCTTGAATGAGGATTCCCAGACTGGAGAGAGAAGTATTAATCAGACAAAGGAGGCGGCTGAATGTAATACTAATAAAGGAGAGCAAGCGCCTAGTCTGCAAGACATATTCCAAGAAATCAAGAATTGTAGTCTGGCAATAAAAGACCTCTCTCTGCAGACTGGGAATATTGAGGAGGTGGTTGGGCTATTAAGAACTGACTTACAAAAATATAAAGATAGACTGACAGAGGCAGAGAAAATAATATCGGATTCAGGGGATCTCTTACAAATTACAGCCAAGGAGAAAAACATCTTAAAGGCAGAGAATATAGAACTAAAAACAGGTCCAGAAGAGCTAACTTGAGATATCTAGGGATCCCGGAGGGGGTAGAAGGACGAGACCTTCGCAATTATATGCAAACTTGGCTGAGGGCACAACTGGGCCAAGATATCTCAGATCACAAAAATTATGTGGAAAGGGCCTATAGAGTGTCGGCGAAACTACCCCCTCCTGGAACAAGACCGAGATCAATAATTATTAATTTACTATCAGCAAGGGATAAGGAGGAGATTGCACGTAGGTCTAGGAAAAAAGGGAGTCTCGAGTGTGAGGGTGCAGCAGTGATGCTATTTCCGGACTACGCTAGGGAGACTGTAAGAGAAAGGAGTCAGTTCATTGATATAAAAAAAAAAAAAAATGTGTTTACATAACGCCTAAAGTATTCAATGAGGTTTCCAGCTAAGCTACGGGTCAAATGGGAAGATAAAACTTGTTTTTTTTTTATACTGCAGAGGCGGCAGGTGAATGGATCAGAGGAAAAATAAAAAGCTGAGGCGAAAAATGGACTGGGGAGGGGCTGGGAGAGAGTAATGCTAAGTAAGAGAGCCAGGGCTAGATGCCATTCTGGGTCATTCGTCAAGGGTGGGATAGGGGTTGGGTTGTTATCTGCCTGTGGTATTTTATTTTTTTTTTCTCTCTTCTCTCTCTCCCCCCTTCCTCCCGGTTACCTTCTCCCTGCCCCCTCTCTTATCGGATTAGACAAATCGGGTAAAAGATAGTTAGTATTAACTAGCTGTTATGAGAATAGTCTCATGGAACATTAAGGGCTTGAGTAGGGGCATAAAGAGAGTCACTGTGTTTGATGCAATCCAAAGGGCATTACCTGCCAAAATTTGTTTACATTAAATTAATGCTAGGGTTTGTGCATGAGGACCAGGTGGGATTTATGTTGGGCAAAACCACAACTAAAAATATTATGAGGT
This sequence comes from Bufo gargarizans, assembly GCF_014858855.1. NCBI lineage: Eukaryota > Metazoa > Chordata > Amphibia > Anura > Bufonidae > Bufo > Bufo gargarizans. The sequence goes on along the minus strand of NC_058080.1, from coordinate 24,133,603 downwards.
TTTGAATATCCAAATGGAGCCCACAAATAGCGGTGAGAGAATGATCCTAACTTGAGACGCCTCAAAAGCCTTCGATACCATAGAATGGCCCTTTTTAATGGCAACTCTGAAGAAAATGGGATTTGGTGAAATATTTATCTCCTGGGTTAAGCTACTATATACTGATATACCTTCGAGGGTGATTCTGAATGGAGAACACTCTGAAGGCATACCTATTTGCAGGGGGGTTAGACAGGGTTGCCCCCTCTCCCCCTGCTATTTGCTATAGCTATGGAACCCTTGGCAGACTTGATTAGGCAAGATAAAGATATTGAAGGATTTAGGTATGGATCTCATGAAGAAAAAAATGCTTTGTATGCAGACGATATTATCCTGTTTGTGGGCTCCCATGGATCGCTTACCAGGATCTTTGAGATTTTTGAAGAGTACAGCGAATATACAGGACTCAATTTAAATTGGTCTAAACAGGTATGCATCCAGATTGATCCCTTGAATGGGTTAATACCGGGTCGACTGGAAATCAAGAGAATAGATGAACCCGTAAAATATCTAGGGATTCAAATAATGCCTAATCCTAAAGACTATGTCCAGTTAAATGTAATACCTAAAATACAAGAAATTCAGAAGAAAGTAGAAGTATGGACAAAACTATATGTTTCAATGGCAGGCCGAATTTCACAAGTGAAAATGTGTATTCTACCCTCCATGAATTATATATCTTATGGAATGTGCCGGTAATAATTCCTACAAAGGTTTTTTTTAAAATAACTTCCTTACTGGCGAACTTAATATGGCGTGGAAAAAAAACGCGAATAACACCACATATATTGCAGATTCGGGAGAAAGAGGGTGGATAATCGACCCCGGATATGGAACTATATTTCCTTTCTGGCCACATTAGAAATATGATAATATGGAGTAATTCACAAAGATATAAGAACATGGTGACAGGTATTAATAAAAAACTGGATAAATGTAGTATTTTTCAAGTGGTGGAAGCCGACATTTTGTCACAGCAGCAAATTAGTAAAATACCGCTATTTGGGCTATGGATAGGGATGAGCGAACTCGAACTGTATAGTTCGGGTTCGTACCGAATTTTGGGGTGTCCGTGACACGGACCCGAACCCGGACATTTTCGTAAAAGTCCGGGTTCGGGTTCGGTGTTCGTCGCTTTCTTCGCGCTTTTGTGACGCTTTCTTGGCGCTTTTTGAAAGGCTGCAAAGCAGCCAATCAACAAGCGTCATACTACTTGCCCCAAGAGGCCATCACAGCCATGCCTACTATTGGCATGGCTGTGATTGGCCAGAGCACCATGTGACCCAGCCTCTATTTAAGCTGGAGTCACATAGCGCCGCCCGTCACTCTGCTCTGATTAGCGTAGGGAGAGGTTGCGGCTGCGACAGTAGGGCGAGATTAGGCAGATTAACTCCTCCAAAGGACTTGATTAACTGATCGATCTGCAGCTGTGGATCATTGAGCTGCTGATCCTCAATTGCTCACTGTTTTTAGGCTGCACAGACCGTTTGTCAGTCACATTTTTCTGGGGTGATCGGCGGCCATTTTGTGTCTTGTGGTGCGCCAGCACAAGCTGCGACCAAGTGCATTTAACCCTCAATGGTGTGGTTGTTTTTTGGCTAAAGCCTACATCAGGGTGAAGCTGTCACACCAAGTGCATTTAACCAGCAATAGTCTGTTCATTTTTTGGCCATATACAAAATCAGGGGCAAGCTGCGCCTGTCACCAAGTGCATTTAACCCTCAATGGTGTGGTTGTTTTTTGGCTAAAGCCTACATCAGGGTGAAGCTGTCACACCAAGTGCATTTAACCAGCAATAGTCTGTTCATTTTTTGGCCATATACTAAATCAGGGGCAAGCTGCGCCTGTCACCAAGTGCATTTAACCCTCAATGGTGTGGTTGTTTTTTGGCTAAAGCCTACATCAGGGTGAAGCTGTCACACCAAGTGCATTTAACCAGCAATAGTCTGTTTATTTTTTGGCCATATCCCAGTCTAATTCTGTCACTAAATCCATACCGGTCACCCAGCGCCTAAATACTAGGCCTCAAATTTATATCCAGCTAAATCTGTCCCTAGTGCTGTAGCTGGGCGAGTTATTTAGTGTCCGTTCAAGCACATTTCTTGTTCTGGGTTGAAATACAATTCCCAATTTAGCAATTTCATAATTTAGTGGTTTCTGCTATATCAGAGCTATTTGAAATCTATCCCTAAAAGGGTATATAATATTCAAGGTGCACATTGGGTCATTCAGAATAACTTCACACACACCCGCTACTGTGTATTTCCAAGTCTAATTCTGGCACTAAACCCATACCTGTCACCCAGCGCCTAAATACTAGGCCTCAAATTTATATCCCGCTAAATCTGTCCTTAGTGCTGTAGCTGGGCGAGTTATTTAGTGTCCGTTCAAGCACATTTCTTGTTCTGGGTTGAAATACAATTCCCAATTTAGCAATTTCATAATTTAGTGGTTTCTGCTATATCAGAGCTATTTGAAATCTATCCCTAAAAGGGTATATAATATTCAAGGTGCACATAGGGTCATTCAGAATAACTTCACACACACCGCTTACTGTGCATTTCCAAGTCTAATTCTGTCACTAAATCCATACCGGTCACCCAGCGCCTAAATACTAGGCCTCAAATTTATATCCAGCTAAATCTGTCCCTAGTGCTGTAGCTGGGCGAGTTATTTAGTGTCCGTTCAAGCACATTTCTTGTTCTGGGTTGAAATACAATTCCCAATTTAGCAATTTCATAATTTAGTGGTTTCTGCTATATCAGAGCTATTTGAAATCTATCCCTAAAAGGGTATATAATATTCAAGGTGCACATTGGGTCATTCAGAATAACTTCACACACACCCGCTACTGTGTATTTCCAAGTCTAATTCTGGCACTAAACCCATACCTGTCACCCAGCGCCTAAATACTAGGCCTCAAATTTATATCCAGCTAAATCTGTCCTTAGTGCTGTAGCTGGGCGAGTTATTTAGTGTCCGTTCAAGCACATTTCTTGTTCTGGGTTGAAATACAATTCCCAATTTAGCAATTTCATAATTTAGTGGTTTCTGCTATATCAGAGCTATTTGAAATCTATCCCTAAAAGGGTATATAATATTCAAGGTGCACATAGGGTCATTCAGAATAACTTCACACACACGCTTCTGTGCATTTCCAAGTCTAATTCTGTCACTAAATCCATACCGGTCACCCAGCGCCTAAATACTAGGCCTCAAATTTATATCCAGCTAAATCTGTCCCTAGTGCTGTAGCTGGGCGAGTTATTTAGTGTCCGTTCAAGCACATTTCTTGTTCTGGGTTGAAATACAATTCCCAATTTAGCAATTTCATAATTTAGTGGTTTCTGCTATATCAGAGCTATTTGAAATCTATCCCTAAAAGGGTATATAATATTCAAGGTGCACATAGGGTCATTCAGAATAACTTCACACACCCGCTACTGTGCATTTCCAAATCTAATTCTGTCACTAAACCCATACCTGTCACCCAGCGCCTAAATACTAGGCCTCAAATTTATATCCAGCTAAATCTGTCCCTAGTGCTGTAGCTGGGCGAGTTATTTAGTGTCCGTTCAAGCACATTTCTTGTTCTGGGTTGAAATACAATTCCCAATTTAGCAATTTCATAATTTAGTGGTTTCTGCTATATCAGAGCTATTTGAAATCTATCCCTAAAAGGGTATATAATATTCAAGGTGCACATAGGGTCATTCAGAATAACTTCACACACCCGCTACTGTGCATTTCCAAATCTAATTCTGTCACTAAACCCATACCTGTCACCCAGCGCCTAAATACTAGGCCTCAAATTTATATCCCGCTAAATCTGTCCTTAGTGCTGTAGCTGGGCGAGTTATTTAGTGTCCGTTCAAGCACATTTCTTGTTCTGGGTTGAAATACAATTCCCAATTTAGCAATTTCATAATTTAGTGGTTTCTGCTATATCAGAGCTATTTGAAATCTATCCCTAAAAGGGTATATAATATTCAAGGTGCACATTGGGTCATTCAGAATAACTTCACACACACCCGCTACTGTGTATTTCCAAGTCTAATTCTGGCACTAAACCCATACCTGTCACCCAGCGCCTAAATACTAGGCCTCAAATTTATATCCCGCTAAATCTGTCCTTAGTGCTGTAGCTGGGCGAGTTATTTAGTGTCCGTTCAAGCACATTTCTTGTTCTGGGTTGAAATACAATTCCCAATTTAGCAATTTCATAATTTAGTGGTTTCTGCTATATCAGAGCTATTTGAAATCTATCCCTAAAAGGGTATATAATATTCAAGGTGCACATAGGGTCATTCAGAATAACTTCACACACCCGCTACTGTGCATTTCCAAGTCTAATTCTGTCACTAAACCCATACCTGTCACCCAGCGCCTAAATACTAGGCCTCAAATTTATATCCCGCTAAATCTCTCGTTACCGCTGTCCTGTTGTGGCTGGGAAAGTTATTTAGTGTCCGTCAAAGCACATTTTTTGTTCTGGGTTGAAATACAATTCCCAATTTAGCAATTTCATAATTTAGTGGTTTCTGCTATATCAGAGCTATTTGAAATCTATCCCTAAAAGGGTATATAATATTCAAGGTGCACATAGGGTCATTCAGAATAACTTCACACACACGCTTCTGTGCATTTCCAAGTCTAATTCTGTCACTAAATCCATACCGGTCACCCAGCGCCTAAATACTAGGCCTCAAATTTATATCCCGCTGAATTTGAATACAATACATTGCGCCAAATAATATATTTGTTGTTGTGGTGAACCATAACAATGAGAAAAACATCTAGTAAGGGACGCGGACGTGGACATGGTCGTGGTGGTGTTAGTGGACCCTCTGGTGCTGGGAGAGGACGTGACCGTTCTGCCACATCCACACGTCCTAGTGTACCAACTACCTCAGGTCCCAGTAGCCGCCAGAATTTACAGCGATATATGGTGGGGCCCAATGCCGTTCTAAGGATGGTAAGGCCTGAGCAGGTACAGGCATTAGTCAATTGGGTGGCCGACAGTGGATCCAGCACGTTCACATTATCTCCCACCCAGTCTTCTGCAGAAAGCGCACAGATGGCTCCTGAAAACCAACCCCATCAGTCTGTCACATCACCCCCATGCATACCAGGGAAACTGTCTCAGCCTCAAGTTATGCAGCAGTCTCTTATGCTGTTTGAAGACTCCGCTGGCAGGGTTTCCCAAGGGCATCCACCTAGCCCTTCCCCAGCGGTGAAAGACATTGAATGCACTGACGCACAACCACTTATGTTTCCTGATGATGAGGACATGGGAATACCACCTCAGCATGTCTCTGATGATGACGAAACACAGGTGCCAACTGCTGCGTCTTTCTGCAGTGTGCAGACTGAACAGGAGGTCAGGGATCAAGACTGGGTGGAAGACGATGCAGGGGACGATGAGGTCCTAGACCCCACATGGAATGAAGGTCGTGCCACTGACTTTCACAGTTCGGAGGAAGAGGCAGTAGTGAGACCGAGCCAACAGCGTAGCAAAAGAGGGAGCAGTGGGCAAAAGCAGAACACCCGCCGCCAAGAGACTCCGCCTGCTACTGACCGCCGCCATCTGGGACCGAGCACCCCAAAGGCAGCTTCAAGGAGTTCCCTGGCATGGCACTTCTTCAAACAATGTGCTGACGACAAGACCCGAGTGGTTTGCACGCTGTGCCATCAGAGCCTGAAGCGAGGCATTAACGTTCTGAACCTGAGCACAACCTGCATGACCAGGCACCTGCATGCAAAGCATGAACTGCAGTGGAGTAAACACCTTAAAACCAAGGAAGTCACTCAGGCTCCCCCTGCTACCTCTTCTGCTGCTGCCGCCTCGGCCTATTCTGCTGCTGCCGCCTCGGCCTCTTCCTCCGCCTCTGGAGGAACGTTGGCACCTGCCGCCCAGCAAACAGGGGATGTACCACCAACACCACCACCACCACCTCCGTCACCAAGCGTCTCAACCATGTCACACGCCAGCGTTCAGCTCTCCATCTCACAAACATTTGATAGAAAGCGTAAATTCCCACCTAGCCACCCTCGATCCCTGGCCCTGAATGCCAGCATTTCTAAACTACTGGCCTATGAAATGCTGTCATTTAGGCTGGTGGACACAGACAGCTTCAAACAGCTCATGTCGCTTGCTGTCCCACAGTATGTTGTTCCCAGCCGGCACTACTTCTCCAAGAGAGCCGTGCCTTCCCTGCACAACCAAGTATCCGATAAAATCAAGTGTGCACTGCGCAACGCCATCTGTGGCAAGGTCCACCTAACCACAGATACGTGGACCAGTAAGCACGGCCAGGGACGCTATATCTCCCTAACTGCACACTGGGTAAATGTAGTGGCAGCTGGGCCCCAGGCGGAGAGCTGTTTGGCGCACGTCCTTCCGCCGCCAAGGATCGCAGGGCAACATTCTTTGCCTCCTGTTGCCACCTCCTCCTTCTCGGCTTCCTCCTCCTCTTCTTCCACCTGCTCATCCAGTCAGCCACACACCTTCACCACCAACTTCAGCACAGCCCGGGGTAAACGTCAGCAGGCCATTCTGAAACTCATATGTTTGGGGGACAGGCCCCACACCGCACAGGAGTTGTGGCGGGGTATTGAACAACAGACCGACGAGTGGTTGCTGCCGGTGAGCCTCAAGCCCGGCCTGGTGGTGTGTGATAATGGGCGAAATCTCGTTGCAGCTCTGGGACTAGCCAATTTGACGCACATCCCTTGCTTGGCGCATGTGCTGAATTTGGTGGTGCAGAAGTTCATTCACAACTACCCCGACATGTCAGAGCTGCTGCATAAAGTGCGGGCCGTCTGTTCGCGCTTCCGGCGTTCACATCCTGCTGCTGCTCGCCTGTCTGCGCTACAGCGTAACTTCGGCCTTCCCGCTCACCGCCTCATATGCGACGTGCCCACCAGGTGGAACTCCACCTTGCACATGCTGGACAGACTGTGCGAGCAGCAGCAGGCCATAGTGGAGTTTCAGCTGCAGCACGCACGGGTCAGTCGCACTACAGAACAGCACCACTTCACCACCAATGACTGGGCCTCCATGCGAGACCTGTGTGCCCTGTTGCGCTGTTTCGAGTACTCCACCAACATGGCCAGTGGCGATGACACCGTTATCAGCGTTACAATACCACTTCTATGTCTCCTTGAGAAAACACTTAGGGCGATGATGGAAGAGGAGGTGGCCCAGGAGGAGGAGGAGGAGGAGGAGGAAGAGGGGTCATTTTTAGCACTTTCAGGCCAGTCTCTTCGAAGTGACTCAGAGGGAGGTTTTTGGCAACAGCAGAGGCCAGGTACAAATGTGGCCAGCCAGGGCCCACTACTGGAGGACGAGGAGGACGAGGATGAGGAGGAGGTGGAGGAGGATGAGGATGAAGCATGGTCACAGCGGGGTAGGCACCCAACGCAGCTCGGGTCCATCACTGGTGCGTGGCTGGGGGGAAAGGCAGGACGATGACGATACGCCTCCCACAGAGGACAGCTTGTCCTTACCCCTGGGCAGCCTGGCACACATGAGCGACTACATGCTGCAGTGCCTGCGCAACGACAGCAGAGTTGCCCACATTTTAACCTGTGCGGACTACTGGGTTGCCACCCTGCTGGATCCACGCTACAAAGACAATGTGCCCACCTTACTTCCTGCACTGGAGCGTGATAGGAAGATGCACGAGTACAAGCGCACGTTGGTAGACGCGCTACTGAGAGCATTCCCAAATGTCACAGGGGAACAAGTGGAAGCCCAAGGCCAAGGCAGAGGAGGAGCAAGAGGTCGCCAAGGCAGCTGTGTCACGGCCAGCTCCTCTGAGGGCAGGGTTAGCATGGCAGAGATGTGGAAAACTTTTGTCAACACGCCACAGCTAACTGCACCACCACCTGATACGCAACGTGTTAGCAGGAGGCAACATTTCACTAACATGGTGGAACAGTACGTGTGCACACCCCTCCACGTACTGACTGATGGTTCGGCCCCATTCAACTTCTGGGTCTCTAAATTGTCCACGTGGCCAGAGCTAGCCTTTTATGCCTTGGAGGTGCTGGCCTGCCCGGCAGCCAGCGTTTTGTCTGAACGTGTATTCAGCACGGCAGGGGGCGTCATTACAGACAAACGCAGCCGCCTGTCTACAGCCAATGTGGACAAGCTGACGTTCATAAAAATGAACCAGGCATGGATCCCACAGGACCTGTCCGTCCCTTGTCCAGATTAGACATTAACTACCTCCCCATAACCATATATTATTGGACTCCAGGGCACTTCCTCATTCAATCCTATTTTTATTTTCATTTTACCATTATATTGCGAGGCTACCCAAAGTTGAATGATCCTCTCCTCTGCCTGTGTGCTAGGCCTAAATATATGCCAATGGACTGTTGCAGTGGTGGCTGACATGAAGCCTGATTCTCTGCTATGACATGCAGACTAATTCTCTGCTGACATGAAGCCAGATTGTCTGTTACGGGACCTCTCTCCTCTGCCTGGGTGCTGGGCCTAAATTTATGACAATGGACTGTTGCAGTGGTGGCTGACGTGAAGCCTCATTCTCTGCTATGACATGCAGACTGATTCTCTGCTGACATGAAGCCAGATTGTCTGTTACGGGACCTCTCTCCTCTGCCTGTGTGCTAGGCCTAAATATATGCCAATGGACTGTTGCAGTGGTGGCTGACGTGAAGCCTGATTCTCTGCTATGACATGCAGACTGATTCTCTGCTGACATGAAGCCAGATTGTCTGTTACGGGACCTCTCTGCTCTGCCTGTGTGCTAGGCCTAAATATATGCCAATGGACTGTTGCAGTGGTGGGTGACGTGAAGCCTCATTCTCTGCTATGACATGCAGACTGATTCTCTGCTGTCATGAAGCCAGATTGTCTGTTACGGGACCTCTCTGCTCTGCCTGTGTGCTAGGCCTAAATATATGCCAATGGACTGTTGCAGTGGTGGCTGACGTGAAGCCTCATTCTCTGCTATGACATGCAGACTAATTCTCTGCTGACATGAAGCCAGATTGTCTGTTACGGGACCTCTCTCCTCTGCCTGGGTGCTGGGCCTAAATTTATGACAATGGACTGTTGCAGTGGTGGCTGACGTGAAGCCTCATTCTCTGTTATGACATGCAGACTGATTCTCTGCTGACATGAAGCCAGATCCTCTTTTACGGGACCTCTCTCCTCTGCCTGGGTGCTGGGCCTAAATTTATGACAATGGACTGTTGCAGTGGTGGCTGACGTGAAGCCTCATTCTCTGCTATGACATGCAGACTGATTCTCTGCTGACATGAAGCCAGATCCTCTGTTACGGGACCTCTCTCCTCTGCCTGGGTGCTGGGCCTAAATTTATGACAATGGACTGTTGCAGTGGTGGCTGACGTGAAGCCTGATTCTCTGCTATGACATGCAGACTGATTCTCTGCTGTCATGAAGCCAGATTGTCTGTTACGGGACCTCTCTGCTCTGCCTGTGTGCTAGGCCTAAATATATGCCAATGGACTGTTGCAGTGGTGGGTGACGTGAAGCCTGATTCTCTGCTATGATATGAAGACTGATTCTCTGCTGACATGAAGCCAGATTGTCTGTTACGGGACCTTTCTCCTCTGCCTGGGTTCTGGGCCTAAATTTATGAAAATTGACTCTTACAGTGGTGGGTGACGTGAAGCCTGATTCTCTGCTATGATATGAAGACTGATTCTCTGCTGACATGAAGCCAGATTGTCTGTTACGGGACCTTTCTCCTCTGCCTGGGTTCTGGGCCTAAATTTATGAAAATTGACTCTTACAGTGGTGGGTGACGTGAAGCCTGATTCTCTGCTATGATATGAAGACTGATTCTCTGCTGACATGAAGCCAGATTCTCTGTTACGGGACCTCTCTCCTCTGCCTGGGTGCTGGGCCTAAATTTATGACAATGGACTGTTGCAGTGGTGGCTGACGTGAAGCCTGATTCTCTGCTATGACATGCAGACTGATTCTCTGCTGACATGAAGCCAGATCCTCTGTTACGGGACCTCTCTCCTCTGCCTGTGTGTGTGCTGGGCCTAAATATATGCCAATGGACTGTTGCAGTGGTGGCTGACGTGAAGCCTCATTCTCTGCTATGACATGCAGACTGATTCTCTGCTGACATGAAGCCAGATTCTCTGTTACGGGACCTCTCTCCTCTGCCTGTGTGTGTGCTGGGCCTAAATATATGCCAATGGACTGTTGCAGTGGTGGCTGACGTGAAGCCTCATTCTCTGCTATGACATGCAGACTAATTCTCTGCTGACATGAAGACAGATTCTCTGTTACGGGACCTCCCTCCTCTGCCTGGGTGCTGGGCCTAAATATATGCCAATGGACTGTTGCAGTGGTGGCTGACGTGAAGCCTCATTCTCTGCTATGACATGCAGACTAATTCTCTGCTGACATGAAGACAGATTCTCTGTTACGGGACCTCCCTCCTCTGCCTGGGTGCTGGGCCTAAATATATGCCAATGGACTGTTGCAGTGGTGGCTGACGTGAAGCCTCATTCTCTGCTATGACATGCAGACTGATTCTCTGCTGACATGAAGCCAGATTCTCTGTTACGGGACCTCTCTCCTCTGCCTGTGTGTGTGCTGGGCCTAAATATATGCCAATGGACTGTTGCAGTGGTGGCTGACGTGAAGCCTCATTCTCTGCTATGACATGCAGACTAATTCTCTGCTGACATGAAGCCAGATTCTCTGTTACGGGACCTCTCTCCTCTGCCTGTGTGTGCTGGGCCTAAATATATGCCAATGGACTGTTGCAGTGGTGGCTGACGTGAAGCCTCATTCTCTGCTATGACATGCAGACTAATTCTCTGCTGACATGAAGACAGATTCTCTGTTACGGGACCTCCCTCCTCTGCCTGGGTGCTGGGCCTAAATATATGCCAATGGACTGTTGCAGTGGTGGCTGACGTGAAGCCTCATTCTCTGCTATGACATGCAGACTGATTCTCTGCTGACATGAAGCCAGATTCTCTGTTACGGGACCTCTCTCCTCTGCCTGTGTGTGTGCTGGGCCTAAATATATGCCAATGGACTGTTGCAGTGGTGGCTGACGTGAAGCCTCATTCTCTGCTATGACATGCAGACTAATTCTCTGCTGACATGAAGACAGATTCTCTGTTACGGGACCTCTCCTCCTCTGCCTGGGTGCTGGGCCTAAATATATGCCAATGGACTGTTGCAGTGGTGGCTGACGTGAAGCCTCATTCTCTGCTATGACATGCAGACTGATTCTCTGCTGACATGAAGCCAGATTCTCTGTTACGGGACCTCTCTCCTCTGCCTGTGTGTGTGCTGGGCCTAAATATATGCCAATGGACTGTTGCAGTGGTGGCTGACGTGAAGCCTCATTCTCTGCTATGACATGCAGACTAATTCTCTGCTGACATGAAGACAGATTCTCTGTTACGGGACCTCCCTCCTCTGCCTGGGTGCTGGGCCTAAATATATGCCAATGGACTGTTGCAGTGGTGGCTGACGTGAAGCCTCATTCTCTGCTATGACATGCAGACTGATTCTCTGCTGACATGAAGCCAGATTGTCTGTTACGGGACCTCTCTCCTCTGCCTGGGTGCTGGGTAGTGTTGAGCGCGAATATTCGAAAAGCAAATTTTTTTCGCGAATATCGCAACTTCGCGATTTCGCGAATATTTCGAATATAGTGCTATATATTCGTAAAAACGAATATTCGTTTTTTGTTTTCCCCCCCCCCCCCACAAAATTACAGTACACATATAATTGATTGTTTCCCAAAGGTCCAACAGCTCAGATCTTACTCACATTGCCTAGAAAGTGATTGAGGCGCGAATCTTCGTAAGGCGATTTTATTAGCGCACATGCGAATATCGGCACGTCCCAGAACAGAGGCAAAGGGCTTTGCATTCATACATTAGTGAATTGAGTTGCGAATCTTCGTAAGGCGATTTTATTAGCGCACATGCGAATATCTACACTTGTCCCAGAACAGAGGCAAAGGGCTTTGCATTCATACATTAGTGATTGAATTGAGCTGCGAATCTTCGTAAGGCGATTTTATTAACGCAAATGCAAATATCTACACTTGTCCCCAGAACAGAGAGGCAAAGGCCTGTGCATTCATATAGTATAGCACCATATTCGCGAATACGTAGAACTTCGTAAAATTCGATTAACGAAAATTCGTATTTTTTATTTTACTTTCCACCTTACAGATTACATTGATCTGTACTCTGTCAACTACTGTCATCACCCCCCACTGTATCTCGATTGATTCCCAAAAGTCTCACATTCCCTAGAAAGTGATTGAGGTGCGAATCTTCGTAAGGCGATTTTATTAGCGCACATGCGAATATCTACACTTGTCCCAGAACAGAGGCAAAGGGCATTGCATTCATACATTAGTGATTGAATTGAGTTGCGAATCTTCGTAAGGCGATTTCATTAGCGCACATGTGAATTTTGCATAGCATATGTATTATGCGATGCGAAAATTCGAATTATCGCATATGCGAAATAATAACGAATTTGAATAATCGCGAATATTTTACGAATATTCTTTCGAATATTCACAAAATTTCGCGAATTCGAATATGGGACATGCCGCTCAACACTAGTGCTGGGCCTAAATTTATGACAATGGACTGTTGCAGTGGTGGGTGACGTGAAGCCTGATTCTCTGCTATGACATGCAGACTGATTCTCTGCTGACATGAAGCCAGATTGTCTGTTACGGGACCTCTCTCCTCTGCCTGGGTGTGTGCTGGGCCTAAATATATGCCAATGGACTGTTGCAGTGGTGGCTGACGTGAAGCCTCATTCTCTGCTATGACATGCAGACTAATTCTCTGCTGACATGAAGACAGATTCTCTGTTACGGGACCTCTCTCCTCTGCCTGGGTGCCGGGGCCTAAATATCTGAGAATGGACTGTTCCAGTGGTGGGTGACGGGAAGCCAGATTCTCTGCTATGGAACCTCTCTCCAATTGATTTTGGTTAATTTTTATTTATTTAATTTTTATTTTAATTCATTTCCCTATCCACATTTGTTTGCAGGGGATTTACCTACATGTTGCTGCCTTTTGCAGCCCTCTAGCTCTTTCCTGGGCTGTTTTACAGTCTTTTTAGTGCCGAAAAGTTCGGGTCCCCATTGACTTCAATGGGGTTCGGGTTCGGGACGAAGTTCGGATCGGGTTCGGATCCCGAACCCGAACATTTCCGGGATGTTCGGCCGAACTTCTCGAACCCGAACATCCAGGTGTTCGCTCAACTCTAGCTATGGACTAAAATCTATAAAGAAGCAAGAGAACTGTGGCCCCAGACTAGATTACACACAGACACCTTACTGTGAGATAACATACTTCTCACAGAATTGAAGTCAATTGAACAGAAAATTTGGTGGAAATACAGACTCTTCAGACTGGGACAGGTATGGAAGGAGGGAGACATAGTCACATACTCAGATCTTAAAAATAAAGGCGGGTTTGAGAATAGCGACTTGAGTCTCTTTTACTTACAACTGAAACAAGCTCTACGAGTGTAGTTAGGTAGGGGAACACAAATAGATGGGAAAAAAAGCAAGATTTGATGGGCTCTGGCAGAAATGGCTAAAAATGACTTGAGACAGGAGGTTGGAGGGAGGGGTGAGGGTGAGGAGGCGAGAGTGAATTAATTTCTTTTTTTTAAATCTTTTTTGAACAAGCAGTGGGGTGGGGCGGTAATATTATATCTATGTATATTGTGGATATGCTGTTGCTCATTGTAAAGCAAATTAGGCTGTCTATTGTATTCAATTTGTGAAAAACAATAAAGATTAAGTATGAAAAAAAAAAAAAAAACACTCTTTGTCAACACTGCCAAACATGTATATCATGGGTTATTATTGCTGTCATTGTGTTTAAGAGTTTAGGGAAAGGGGGGAGTAGTAATATATTTTATTAAAAATTCGTAGGACACTAAAGGGTGCTATCTACAGTACCAATTTTCAGAGTAATTACCGTAACTTGGTTTGGGTACAATCATTTGGGTCTGAAGTGAACTTTTTCTACAATTTTGTGAATCGGACCCGGACCGAATCTCAAAAAGTTTGTTCACTTCTAACAGGCACCGGTATGTCTGGCATCAGCACCAAGAAATGTTGTGACCGGGAATTCTGTGAAGAATGGGGTGACTTCAAATTGACAATAATTTGAGTAGTACAGCTTTATACAACATTGGCTAACACCATAGTAGCCACAGACTCCCTGATGCAGCATGACCGTGTGTGATTGCGAATTATGTGATAAAGATTTGGCTCTTGGGGCGATTCATTTGAGCACCCTATCTTTACATGTTAAAGTTCTCAATAAAATAGTTGTCAGACTGCTGAAGTCAGAGTAAGTTACACCATGACACACTGACTCCTGTTCTGTCCTATGGCCTCATTCACATGACCGTATTTTCTCTCCGTGTCTGTTTTTTTTTTTCGTAAACCATATGTGGAACCACTAACTTCAATGGGTCAGCAAAAAAAAAAAGAAAAATGGAAGTTACTCCGTGTGCATTCTATTTCCATATGTCCGTTTCGCAAAAAAATAGAACATGCCCTATTACTACAGACAAGCATAGGACTGTTCTATTAGGGGCCAGCTGTTCTGCAAAATATGGAAAGCACACAGATGTCATCCATATTTTTTGCAGATCCATGATTTGCAGACTGTAAAATACATACGGCCGAGAGCATGAGGCCTAAAACCTATCTGACTAGCTATTGTCTTCTCTCTTTGAAAGAACCTCTCTGACCCTAAACCATTCGTATTCTGCGTTTTATGATCTCTTTCCTCTGTCTAAGGGCTCACTTCAATGGTTCCGCAATCTGGGAGATGCGGAACGGAGGCATGGATCAGAAGCCCACTGAAGCACTACGGAGTCCTTCCGTGGGTTTACTGTATGTGCCTCTGCACCCCAAAAAAGTAGTGCATGCACTACTTTTTTGCGCTGCGGATCGTAGGATGCAGATCGCAAACCCTGTTCAAATGAATGGGTCTGCGATCCGCATGCGGCTGCCCCACGGCCAGTGCCCATGCATTGCAGATCGCAATTTGTGGTCCACAGCATGGGCACCGAGCCCTTAAGTCCAGAAAAACATGACAGATCCTGTCTGGGATTTATAGACAGTAGTGCCTGTGCCCACTAACACCATAGCTATAGGCCCTCGTGATGTGCTGAGGCTGTCTGCAAGGCATTATGGGCAAGTCTGCTGGGATAGGATTGATTTGTGCTGGCTGAATCCCACTATCTTTGGGTTAGCAGGAAACAAGTATTTTTTGGAAAATGCAATGACTTTATTTTAGAGCTGATTTGCTGACGCTAGAATCTCCATATCCTTCTACTTCTGAAGGCATCTTTATGGGCTGTCAATTTCGTCTCTATACCTGATAATATCTGGAAATGCAATGCAATAACTGTAAATGCTGTAATACTGTACTTACCTGTACCTACACAACAGTGACCAGTGTGAATTATTATTTTATTTCTACCTTTTTTCATTTCTGAACCTTTACAAGGATTTCTGTCACAATAAGTTAACAGGGTTGTTCGGGTTCAGAGCTGAACCTGAACATAACCCCTTCTCCGCCCAGGAAGCCCATCTGAGTTGACCATCGGAGCATTTCATGCTCTCCCTAGCCCAGAGCTGAATTGAGCAGGGCAAAGGCTTTTTTAGCAGATCGGGTGACGTACTGGATCTCACTATGGTAATGCTTCTGCCTAGCAGTAAGCCCGGTAACATCACTGGCACAAATGGGCGAGCTTTAGCACTGCCCTAGTCTGTAGAACAGGCATCCTCAAACTGCAGCCCTCCGGCTGTTGTAAAACTACAACTCCCACAAGGCTCTGCTGTAGGCTGATATCTGTAGGCTGTTCGGGCATGCTTGGAGTTGTAGTTTTGCAACAGCTGGAGGGCCAGAGTTGGAGGATGCCTGCTGTAGAACATGCTAAAGCAGCACTAGAACCCACTCATTAATGATGGTGACGTCACCTGGAACACCGCTAGGTGGAGGTCTCCGTCTAGCAGTTTAAAAATATAAACAAAACACCCCTTGACCTGAACAATGCAGTGCAAGGCAAGGGAGAGCATTGGAGCTCCACTCAGAGGGGCTGCCTGGGTGAAGAAGGGGATATGTTCAGGTTCAGCTCTGAACTCAGACAACCAGTTTAATAATTATAATGTATCCCTGTACAATACAATAAGAGGTGATCGCCTCACTGATACCTGTGATTTTCTTTTAAATTTTCTGTGTGAATTCCAGCTCTGCAGAACTAACATTTGTACTGACCCTGAACACATCCGGTTGTAGTCGTTGCTCCCTATCCATTGCCATTGTGTCACCCAGGAATGTACAGTGAAGATCCCTCCGATAATGATGTCTCCTTCCTGAGAATATTCATACTCAAAGGTGTAATCCTTCATTACAAGATCACATTGAGCTGCAGGGTCCTGTATCTCAGAATCACAGAAGGTCACACACAAAACCAGCAAAAGGAAAGTTTCCAGAAAATAACACAAAATGATGGGAATTATCTTCTGCATGTTCATTGCTTCCATGGTATCTCTGGCACACTGGTGTCTGCACAGGCCTGCATCACTGGGAATTATTCAGCAGTAGATCAAGGGATGAGACAGGGAGAGGTTTATATCTTATCACCGGTCAGGTCTGTACCGAGAAATAAGTTCAATGTCCTCCTGTGTATTATCTAGAAAAAGACAGAAAATGGGAAAAAAAGTCACAACCACCAGGGACCTCTCAGAACTGCAACAAGTAGATGAGAGCTTCATTTATATTATCTCTTTACTGTAAAAAAATTAAAACTTTTCATGTGCCATAGTGACAGATCAAAGGTATTGATCTATTGGGGTCCGAGAGCTGAGACCACCACCGGTGGCTAGAATGAGTGAAAGAAAGAAGCGATCACACATTGCCCTGTCTCTGTTTCAGGGCTGCCAAATGTCGAGAAATTCCTGGATAGTCCATACAAATTGAAAATTTTTCTAAAAATTAGATGTGTCCATGATTTTTTTAAGCTGATGGCACCTAGATCATTTTGCATCATATTACAGCTCACAGTGAATACTGGTGATGAGCTCACTGTATTAGTGCTTTAAAGGTCCTGTCATCTCAAACATCAGTGGCATATCACTAGGATAGGCCACCAATGTCACATAGGTGCAGGTCTCAACTCTGGGTGGCATGGGTATACAGTTTGATCAAAGAGCACAGGCCCACTTACCACAACAAGGTTGCCTCTTCAAGTGGGGAACTACTCTAACTTTGGCGCTGCACTGTGCAGCGACCACCTGGCGCCCCTGCATTGCACCAGCAGGTGACGGGACCCAGTAGCCACACATCGCCCTCACTGTGTGGCAAAGCCACCTTGGCACTGGGACCCATGACTCCACCAGCACAAAAGCAGCAATGGCCACTGCTCAGCACCGCATAATGGGAACAGGTGCAAAAAGCTCACCTGTTCACAGACTCTCAGGAACTCCAACTGAGAGGGAGTGATGGCCAGTTCGCATTGTTCGCCACCTGTGCCTGTGCCGCGAGCAGGTCTGAAATCAAATGCGGGGCCTTCATCGGGCTGTTCTCGGAACTGCCTGCTCCCGCTGACCGCATTTCTTTCAGACCGGCTCGCGGCACAGGCACAGGTAAGTAGAGATGTCGCAAACATAAAATTTTCCGTTCGCGGACGGCGAACGCGAATTTCTGCAAATGTTTGCGAACGGGCGAACAGGGCGAACCGCCATTGACTTCTATAGGCAGGCAAATTTTAAAACCCACAGGGACTCTTTTTAGCCACAGTAGTGATGGAAAAGTTGTTTCAAGGGGACTAACACCTGGACTGTGTCATGCCGGAGGGGGATCCATGGCAAAACTCCCATGGAAAATTACATAGTTGACGCAGAGTTGGATTTTAATCCATAAAGGGCATAAATCACCTAACAATCCAATTTTTTTTTGAACAACGTGGTTTAAAACATCCAGTGTGTGTATACGATCAGGTATGATGTTGTATCGATCAGGTAGTGTAAGGGTTACGCCCGCTTCACAGACATTGACAGACCAAACTCCCCTTTTAATGCACCGCAAACAACCGCAAACAGTCCATTTGCCCAACAGCAAACTTCCCATTTGCACAAGGTTGGATACCAAGCTAGCCATGTCCCGTTGATGTCATTGAAGGTTTCTTCCTCCACCCAGCCACGTACAACACCAAGGGTCCCCAAAAGGTGAATTGAATAGATTTTTCGAATGGGGAGATGGTTAAAAAAACGCTGGCTCCCTCCCCTTTGTTTGAATCAACGCCACGGTCACTGCGTCTGTGCCGTGCAATTTACTGTCACACCCGATATGAGTGGTATTTTCTGTAGTACTATTCTCATCAGTTTAATCCCTCTTACGTAACGTCCCCAATCTGGGGTCCATTTATTATATTGATTTTTCGAACGGGGAGATGGTTAAAAAAACACTGGCTCCCTCCCCTTTGTTTGAATCCACGCCACGGTCACTGCGTCTGCGTCGTGCAATTTACTGTCACACCCGATATGAGTGGTATTTTCTGTAGTACTATTCTCATCAGTTTAATCCCTGTTACGTCCCCTATCCGGGGACGTGTGTCGAATTGATTAATCATTGTCGAATTAACGACATCCTGAAATAATTTTGTTCTGAGCTCTGTACTTCCTTTGTATTGGAATTGATGGGGATTTTTTAAATTGTCTGCATTATTTCTAATAAAAAAATCATAATAAAGTCTCTTAATAGTTTATTTTATGTATTAAAAACCCATACAACTTAAAAAAAGAAATAAAATTAATGTTTTTTCTATGAAAAATTATCCAGCCGCTTTTAGTCTGATCATAATGAAGCAACAGCCTTATCTGGCGTGTGGCAACATTGCCAAAACACTCATAGAGGTGATGATCGCTTCATTATGATACGCAAGCCCCTTCACCACAACAAGGTAACGATCACGAAGGGGAATTGACACATGTATGTGCCTTTCTTTTGTTTTGTTTTTGCAGCCACAGTGCAGCACTAGAGGCCAGAAAAATTAGGCATGTACACATGCCTGAAAAATTAGGTATTGTTGCAGCCGCTGATGTAGCAGCGGCTGGAAAAATGTATGTTTTCCAGGCAGAAAGGTGACTAAAACATTGCGGCTTGAACCCTAGTTGGTGGCGGAGAATTCACAAAAGTCATCCGGTATGCAGACATTAAATACAGCAGCGTGGGGACCATTTTGAGCTAAGGCATGTCATCAGGCCTTTTGTTAGTCAAACGTATCCCCCACTGTCAGTCCCTTCGGGATCCATGCCTCATTCATCTTAATGAAGGTGAGGTAATCAACACTTTTTTGACCGAGGCAACTTCTTTTGTCAGTGACAATGCCTCCTGCTGCACTGAAGGTTCTTTCTGACAGGACACTTGAAGCGGGGCAGGCCAGAAGGTCTATCGCAAACTGGGATAGTTCAGGCCACAGGTCAAGCCTGCACACCCAGTGGTCAAGGGGTTCATTGCTCCTCAGAGTGTCGATATCTGCAGTTAAGGCGAGGTAGTCTGCTACCTGTCAGTCAAGTCAAGGCTGGATCCCGAAGGGCTGTGGCGATATGTAGGACTGAAAAAGCTCTGCATGTCCTCCATCAACAACACATCTGTAAAGCGTCCTGTCCTTGCTGCCGTGGTCGTGGTAGGAGGAGGATTACTTTCCCCTCTTCCCCTGTTAGATTCCTGTTGTGCTGTGACATCCCCCTTATAAGCTGTGTAAAGCATATTTTTTTTGTTTGGTTTTGAACTGCTGCATCCTTTCTGACTTTCGGTAATTTGGTAACATTTCTGCCACTTTCTGCTTATACCGGGGGTCTAGTAGCGCGGCCACCCAGTACAGGTCGTTCTCCTTCATCCTTTTTATACGAGGGTCCCTCAACAGACATGACAGCATGAAAGACCCCATTTGCACAAGGTTGGATGCTGAGCTACTCATTTCCCGTTCCTCCTCCTCACTGATGTCATTGACGGTCTGTTCTTCCCCCCAGCCACGTTAACACCACGGGTCCCAGATAGGTGACAACGAGCACCCTGGGATGCCTGCTGTGGTTGGTCTTCCTCCTCCTCAAAGCCACATTCCTCCTCTGACTCCTCTTCCTCATACTCCTCTTGCAGCGTTGCCGCAGGTCCGGCAAGCGATGATGACAAGGCTGTTTCTGGTGGTGATGGTGACCACAACTCTTTGTCTTCCTCTTCACGATCATCTACAGCCTGATATACAGCACTCTTCGCAGGGCACGCTCCAGGAAGAAAACAAATGGGATGAGGTTGCTGATGTTGCCTTCGGTGCGACTGACTAGGTTTGTCACCTCCTCAAAAATATGCATGAGCCTACAGGCATTGCGCATGAGCGTCCAGTAACGTGGCAAAAAAACTCCCAGCTCCGCAGAGGCTGTCCTAGCACCCCGGTCATACAAATAATCGTTGACGGCTTTTTCTTGTTGGAGCAGGCGGTCGAACATTAGGAGTGTTGAATTCCAACGCGTCGGGCTGTCGTAAATCAAGTGCCTCACTGGCATTTTGTTTCGGCGCTGAATGTCTGCAAAGTGCGCCATGGCCGTGTAGGAAAGCCTGAAATGGCCACACACCTTCCTGGCCTGCTTGAGGACGTCCTGTAAGCCTGGGTACTTAGACACAAAGCGTTGTACGATGAGATTCAACACATGTGCCATGCGCGGCACATGTGACAACTTGCCCAAATTCAATGCCGCCAACAAATTGCTTCCATTGTCACACACCACTTTGACAATCTCCAGTTGGTGCTGGGTCAGCCACTGATCCACCTGTGCGTTCAGGGCAGACAGGAGTGCTGGTCCGGTGTGGCTCTCTGCTTTCAGGCAAGTCAACCCCAAGACAGCGTGACACTGTCGTTTCTGAGATGTGGAATAGCCTCTAGGGAGCTGGGGGGATTCAGTTGATGTGCAGCCAGATGCCGCAGCAGAAGAGGACTCAGCCGAGGAGGTTATGGAAGAGGATGGAGTAGGAGGAGTAGAGGAGGTGGCAGTAGGCCTGCCTGCAAGTCGTGGCGGTGTCACCAACTCCGCTGCAAAGCCACGCATTCCATGCTTGGCAGCCGTCAGCAGGTTGACCCAATGCACAGTGTAGGTGATATACCTGCCCTGACCGTGCTTTGCAGACCAGGTTTCAGTGGTCAGATGTACCCTTGCCCCAACACTGTATGCCAGAGATGCCATGACTTCCTTTTCAATCACTGAGTAGAGGTTTGGGATTGCCTTATTTGAAAAAAAAATTTGTCCGGGTACCTTCCACTGTGGTGTCCCAATAGCGACAAATTTTTTGAAGGCCTCAGACTCCACCAGCTGGTATGGTTAAAGCTGGCCGGCTAAGAGTTCCGTCAAGCCAGCTGTCAGACGCCGGGCAAGGGGGTGACTCTGTGACATTGGCTTCTTACGCTCAAACATTTCCTTTACAGACACCTGACTGTGGGCAGATGAGATGGAACTGCTGAAGGTAAGAGGCGGAGTGGCGGGTGGTTGAGAGGGGGCAAGGAGGACAGCAGTGGTTGACGTGGCTGAAGATGCTGGACCAGGAGGAGGATGGTGGCTTTGAGCTTGTGTGCTGCTTCTACCCGTCATCATGTGTTGATCCCATAGGCGTTTGTGATGTGCGATCATGTGCCTTCGCAAAGCAGTTGTACCTAGGTGGGTGTTGGATTTCCCACGACTCAGTTTATTTTGGCACAGGTTGCAAATGGCATCGCTGTTGTCAGAGGCAGACACACAAAAAAAATGCCACGCTGCTGAGCTTTGCAATGACGGCATTCTGGTGGTGACAACAGCATGCGTTGATTGGCGTGCTGTCTGGCTGACCCCGGTTGCCGATACATGCTGTCTGACTGTGTCACTAGCTCCTTGCGACGACCTCCCCCTGCTTCCAACTCGTCTCCTCCTTCTCTCTGTCTCCCCTTCTGAACTTTCCCCCTCTTCTTCTTCTCTTCGAGCAGGCACCGACGTGGCATACACGGACACATCGTCATCATCAACCACTTCACTTGTATCTGACACCTCAGCAAAGGAAGCAGCAGCGGGTACAACATCATCATCACACTGTACGTCCATGTGTGTAATGCTGCCTGACTGAGACATATCCCTGTTATCTACATCCCCTGGCAATAA
Organism: Bufo gargarizans; assembly: GCF_014858855.1. Taxonomy (NCBI): domain Eukaryota; kingdom Metazoa; phylum Chordata; class Amphibia; order Anura; family Bufonidae; genus Bufo; species Bufo gargarizans. The sequence continues at coordinate 24,111,341 of NC_058080.1, read as the reverse complement.
TGGTTGTGCATCACTAATTTCATCCAACTGATGTGTAAATAACTCCCCTGAGGGATCAAGTGAAGCGGCTGTGGTGGTAGTGGTGGTGGTGGCGGGCGGGAGAGTGGTGACCAAAGCTGAGCTGGAGGAGGATGGCACTTCAAGGTTCTTATTCCAGGGCCAGTGGAAATCACAGCACCACGACCATGACGGACCCTGCGGGGTGACCTGCCTCTGCCTGTAATTTTTTTTAGATAAGTGGTTTATGCGTGCAAGGTACTGTGCCACCCTATATAAGTTGTGGGCAGTGGGCACAGTACAGTCTGTGTGGGCCTGACACACACGGGCTTGCAATTTTCAAAAGTGATAATATCACAGAAATATTTTTAATAGAATTTTTTTATCTGCAAGGTATTTGAGTGAATGACACCCTGTAACGATATGAGTGGAGGCCTAGCCACTCGCCAGTGGCCACAATACAGTCTGTGTGGGCCTGACACACACGGGCTTGCAATTTGCAAAAGTGATAATATCACTGAAATATTTTTAATAGAATTTTTTTTATCTGCAAGGTATTTGAGTGAATGACACCCTGTAACGGTATGAGTGCAGGCCTAGCCAGTGGCCACAATACAGTCTGTGTGGGCCTGACACACACGGGCTTGGAATTTGCAAATGTGATTATATCACAGAAAAAAATGTTATTGCATTTTTTTTAATTTGCAAGGTATTTGAGTGAATGACAGCCTGTAACGGTATAATTGGAGGCCTAGCCAGTGGCCACAAAACAGTCTGTGTGGGCCTGACACACACTGGCTTGCAATATGTCACGGAAAAATAGCCAGGCAACTGCAATATATATATATATCTATATATATATGAAAAAAAAAAAAAGCAGACTGATGTACCAGCCCTGAAAAGGGCTTTTTGGGGTGCTGTCAGGACGCTGTCCTTACAGCAGATGAGTCTGTGGACACAGAACAGTGCCCTAGCTAACGCTTTTCCTATTGAATCAGCAGCAGCAGCACTGTCCCTCCTCTCACTGTGAATGCAGCTTCCAAATTAATCTAAAATGGATGCTGTCCTGGAGGTGGGAGGGTCTGGGAGGGAGGGTCTGCTGCTGATTGGCTGGAATGTGTCTGCTGACTGTGAGGTACAGGGTCAAAGTTTACTCAATGATGATGTATAGGGGGCTGACCGAACATCGCATATGTTCGCCTGCAGTGGCGAACACGAACAAGCAATGTTCGCCGGGAACTATTCGCCGGCGAACTATTCGGGACATCACTACAGGTAGGGGCTTACCTGTGCCTTGCCAGACTTATGAGAAAAGATGGCAGCCCGCATGTGTTCGCAGGTGAACAATGCAAACTGGCCATCACTGCTGAGAGGTGGTAGGAATTTATAGACCCTTTGCAGACTCCTGCCGATTAAAAACACCTGGGCTGAATAGGGAGGAGTGCTGATCCAGAAGGAGGGGGAAACAGAGAAAAGAAAAAAGTATTTAACATGTGACAGTGAATCTAGATCGCACATCCTCAATGCTATGCTTTTCATATGTCAACAGTTTTTCAGCAAAATAAAACATGGCTTCTCAGCACAATTATTAATAAATATAACCCTATGCTATGCACTAAAATATCAGTGGTCATATAAAAAGCATAGCATTGAGGATGTGCGACCCAGATTCCCTCACATGTTATATAACAAGTCCTGAATATCTTCGACCTGTCCTCCCAGACAGGTCACAAGCATGCATCCAGGCACAAGCACATTAGCACAAACAGACCTACTGCACTCCAGCTGCCTTTTAAGACAGTTAGGTGTCCATAAAGCCCAAACTGGCATTTGAGATCAGGTCCGGTGCTTGACCTCACCTGGCTGTCAATCAGTCTCAGCAGAACATGCTAGGAGGTATCTCCCATATACCAACCAACCCCTCATTGTGACACAAGGCCCACTCGGTGGTGAAGTGGTGCTGTTCCGCAGACTCACCCATGCATGCTGCAAGTGAAACTCCACAATCACCTGCTGCTGCTCGCAAAGTCTCTCATTGTAGATACCTCGCAATGAGGGGAGGATGATAGAAAAGTGAGGAAACTAAGATGTCTGTGTGTTAAACTCTGCAGAAATAAGACACAGCTGGAAGAAATTGTCATGGCGGTCTGATCTCCAAAAGGAGAAGATGAGGAAAGATAATATCTACATCACTGAGGGGCTCTGTAGGCCCACACCGCCACAGCCTGGCCCCAGGTCAAACTGCCTGTTCTGAATTCTAGCGCCTGTCACCACGACAATGCAGACAATTTTCACTGTGTGCATTGCTGGGGTGGGCAGGCCCAGAACTCATAACAGGCATAAGCCATGGTGTGCACAATGCCCTTGTCTTAACATCCTGAGTCTAGCCAGCATCATATCTGTACTCACAGCATTATCACTGTATTATCTGCGATGTTACATAGGATTGCAGGTTGGTAAAAAGGGGGGTGTCCACTGGTTGGGGGGCACAATACTAGGCTTTCCCCGGGAGCTGGAAACCCCTGCTATGCCACTGATGTCGAGTTCTCTTAGGGGTAACTATTCCCCTTGCCACGCTCAACAGAGACTGAAGTTCATGGATATGGATCTGCTTCTGCTGCCAACCCCCAGTCATGGCAGTGGAGCGTAAGTGCAAATGTTCCCCCCGGTCAGACCGTCCTGAGTATGGGCGATGGCGCTCATAGGCAGCAACTAACTGACTACAAGGCATGTCTCTATAGTAGTCCATTTTTGCATCCCTCTCAAAAGGTCAGAAAAGTGCACCCATTATTGACAGGTAGCAAGGGTCAACAATGTGGAAAGCCAGTAGTCATCCCTCTGCTGAATCCTGACAATGCGGCAATGACTACACAAACATTTTAGCATGCATCTGGCCATTTGTGCAAGGGACTTGAAGGGACTCCCTGCCTCGATCTCCACTACACACTACCACGGTCTGTCGGGCTGATCTGCATTGTCTTTGTTGTCGCACTCCAGATCATCCTGGCCCTCTCCTGTCATTTAGGCAGATAGACCACCTAGTTTTGTAAAAAAAAAAAAAAATCCTGGGCGTTTATGTCCTCATCCTCCTCCTCTGCCAGTTTATCCACCTCTGGGCTCAGGCAGCAGTGAAATGTAGGTGCCATGTCTTCTGTCTCCTCCAATCAGATTTGTCAGCATGTCCTCCAGGATGTGAAGGAGTGGAATGACATCATTCATCCTGTAGTTCTGCTAACTGAAAAATAAATTGACCTCCGTAAGCCACTTGCTAACGTGGAAGTTACACCAGGCAGTAGACCTGTTCGTCTGCTGCATTAAGAAATTGTTGACCTCCTACCTCTGCTCGTACAAATAGTTTAAAATATGGAGCATAGAGTTCAAACTGGTGGAAACATCACATATCGGGTGATGTTGGGAAAGTGAATTTTCCCTTTGCAGCTCAAGGAGGGCATGTTTTGCACGATAAGGGTGGTTGAAGTGCATGCACAGTTTCCTTGATTTTTTTTGCAGCTCTTGCAGTCTCAGTGGAAGACTTGAGGAGCTGGGTGACAAGGACATTGGAGATATGCACTATGCAATAACCATGGTTCCCATCTAAATTTTTCGAGGAGACAGCCAATGTTCGATTTCTTTATTGATGATGCAGAGCAGTTCCTCCCCAGTGTGGCTCCATTCACCAAAGCTGAACAAGTGCAGAACTGCGTGACAATGTCTAGATTTGCATAGGTGATATGCTGGAGAAATACTGTGAACTATGCCTAGAGGGGAGGGTGAGGACAAGGAGGAGGATAAGGAGGCAGAGGAGTACATTGGCACATAAATTCCAGCATTACAATGTAGAGGCGGCAATGCCATGACCTGGCCAAGTTACTGGTGTGCCTGGTCCATAATCACATTTACCCAGTGGGCTGTGAATGGCACTTATTGTTCTTGACTATAGTTAGAACTCCTTACATCGGCATTAGCATGAACTCTTTCAGACATCAAGAGGCCCAAGGACTAGCCCACCATTTGCTTAACGTACATATGCAGGGCTGGTACAGATTTTTTGGAAAAGTAATGTCGGCTTGGGACTCTCCACCGTGGCTGAGTACAAGCCATCAGTTCTCTAAAATGTGCAGAGTCAACTACATGGAAAGGGAGGAACTGTAGTACCAGCAACTTGGTCAGGTGCACATTCAGCTTCTGTACACATATACTGTTGCCTTTTTGCAATCACCTTAGTGCTGTCGAAACAAGTGTTGAGGAGTAGAAGGAGCATCAGGGGTAATAGACAACATTGAAGTCAATGGGAAGGAACAACAGCTTTCTGCCATCCTCGCCCCCTGATAATTATGCCCAGCCTTCACCCAGCTCCCACATATGATCGGTTACATCATTTACACATGTTTGCAACCTTTTCTTTCAAGTCTGTGCTGGCTTTAAACTGCTGACTGTCCACACAAAGGTCATTGTCACCGAAAATTGGAGCACTACTTGGCTAACAGATGAAGCAGCAAAAGCAGGAGGCAGATTCAGGACAGGTTGACTGCATAGAAGCAGTTTCTGGGCAATGCCAAAAGAGCATGGTGTCAGATCAACCAACCGATTGCTGGCTTTATAAATCTGTTATAATTTGAGATGATTGTGAAGAGCGAGTCAACCATTACAGTCCATGAATTGTTGTTCAAAACACAACCGCTAGAGGACAGTGGCACCTAACTGTCTGTTGGCCGTCGTTTATAGCAACTGTATTACTAACAGAAGGTATTTGATATAATCAATTTAGCTCCACTGCACACATGTACAAGGTGAAATATTTAACCGTGGCCTAATACTGTTGTGACTTTTCATAAGTACATAATATCTATATCTAAATATCCTAATTATAGTGGATTTGATTAGAGCTATAAGAGGCCATATTGTTTTATGTTATGTATTTTAAGGATGGCCGAGAGAAGTTCATTGAAAGGACACAAATAATTTATTTTCTAAAGATGTACCAGTCTGAGAAGAGGCATTCTTGTTTCCTTATAGATTTATGACAGGAGATAAGGGTGTTCTCTAGACGCGGCTGGTGCTAATTACATGTACAGGGCAAAATATTTAACTGTGGCATCATACTGATGCTATGTAACGCAATAGCTAACAGAAGGTATTTGCTATAATCAATCTAGTTCCACTTCACACATGTACAGGGTGAAATATTTAACCATGGAGTCATACTGACGCTACGTAACACAACAGATAACTGAAGGCATTCACTATAATCAATTTAGTTCCACTGCACACATGTAAAAGGCAAAATATTTAACCATGGCTTCATACTGACTCTATGTAACAAAAACACTAAAAGAGGGCATTCACTTTAATCTATTTAGTTCCACTGCACACATGTACAGGGCAAAATATTTAACCATGACTAGAGTTGAGCGGACACCTGGATGTTCGGGTTTGACGTGTTCGGCCAAACTTCGGAAAAAAGTTTGTGTTCGGGACCCGAACTTGACCCAAACTTGACCCCGAACCCCATTGAAGTCAACGGGGACCCAAACTTTTGAGCACTAAAATGGCTGTAAAAATGTCATGGAAAGGGCTAGAGGGCTGCAAATGTTGTCAAAATGTGGTGAAGAGCATGGCAAATGCTCTGCAAACAAATGTGGATAGGGAAATGACTTAAAATAACATAAAATACATAAAAGTAAAAAATAATAATCTTGATTTAGGAGGACCAGGTCCATATGGAGTAGGAGGTTGAGGAGGCAGGGGATGTGGCGGTGTAGGTGAAAGTGGCGGTGGAGGAGGAGGAGGTAGCCTACACTGCTTTTTGGTTTAAAATTTATTTTTATTTTTTAAAATTAGAGTACACCCCAAAACATTGGGAAATATAACCCTCCAGTCGTGCTAAACACACATTTAGACAATACACCGGCTGCAGGGCAGGCCAGCACCTCCAAGGCGTAAAGGGCAAGCTCAGGCGATGTGCCCAATTTGGAGACCCAGAAGTTGCAGGGGCTGACCCCTGTCAGTTAGTTTGTGTAGGCGTGTGCATACTTAATGCCCCACCATGTCGCACGTCCCCGTGATGTTCACGATCCAATTTAATATCTGCTCTATCAACTTTTGATGTTCTTTTATGTGCTTACCATGGTGATCACGGGTGGCGGGGAATCAGGGTTCCAGGCCGGAGAGGGAGCGTGAGAAAAAGAGACCAAATTTAAAGGAGGTAAATGTATAAAAAAAAATTGGGATCGAGCAGAAATGTGGGAAAAGCTATCGAGGCGCAAATGTGGGACAAATTTCAGAAGTCCAAATGTGGGCCAAAAGAGTAAAGTGGAATTGTGGGAAAAGCTATTGAGGCACAAATGTTGTCCAAAAGTGTATAGCGGAAATGTGCGACAAAGTATTTATCTTAAATGTGGTACAACTTTAAGCATTGAATCAAAGGAGGTGGCGCACATCAATTAAAGAAGCATTTCAGAAATTGTATTCCCTGTCACCTATGCAGAGCAGGGGTTTATTCACGTCTAAAATTGTATAATGTCAATCCAAAAATGTAACAGAAAAATTACAGAAATTAATTAATCTGTTTACTTGGTAGAGCAGGGGTCTATGACAGAAAACAAATGTTTATTGTCACCCGAAAATGTAAAATAAAAAATATTGAAATTTATTAAGCTGTCAACTAGGTATAGCAGTGGTACATCACACCAAAAAATTGCTGATATTCACTAGAAAATGTAAATGCCATTTTTTTTTTGTTAACCGGCCTACTAGGTATAGCAGTGGTACTACACACCCAAAAATTTGTTAATTTCACCCAAAAATTTTACTGACAATTTTATTATTTTTTTTACCAGCCTACTAGGTATAGCAGTGGTACATCACACCCAAAAATTGTTGAATTTTAACTGTAAATGTAAATGAATTTTTTATTTTTTTTGTTAACCGGCCTACTAGGTATAGCAGTGGTACCATACACCCAAAAATTGTTTAATTTCACCAGAAAATGTTAATGACAATTATTATATATTTTTTAAACGGCCTACTAGGTATAGCAGTGGTACTATACACCCAAAAATTGGTGAATTTCATCCGAAAATGTAAATGACAAATAAGTGAAATGATATCAAACAAAACATGTACAAAAATATATATATATATATATTTATGAGGTGGCGTTCCATATGGAGTAGGAGTTTGAGGAGGCGTTGGACGTAGAGGAGTAGGTGGAAGCGGCGGTGGAGGAGGACGAGATAGCCAACACAGGTTTTTGGTTTTATTTATTTTTAAATTAAGGTACACTCCAAAAGAGTGTGAAATATCCAAAATACAAACATGAGCAATTGCGCTGCAGTATAACAATGGCTGATTAGTACCGGTATACATGTCTATTCTGGACAAGGTATGGACAAGTCCTGGGGGATCCATGCCTGGTTCATTTTAATGAACGTGAGCTTGTCCACGTTGGCTGTGGACAGGCGGCTGCACTTGTCTGTGATGACGCCCCCTGCCGTGCTAAACAAACATTCAGATAATACACTGGCTGAAGGGCAGGCCTGTACCTTCAAGGCGTAAAGGGCAAGCTCAGGCCATGTGTCCAATTTGGAGACCCAGAAAATGAAGGGGGCAGACCCGTCATTCAGTACATGTAGGTGTGTGCACACATACTGCTCCACCATATTGGTGAAATGATGCCTCTTGCTAAGACATTCCATATCAACTGGTGGTGCTGGTTGTTGTGGCGTGCTGACAAAGCTTTTCCACATTTCGGCCATGCTAACCCTGCCTTCTGAGGTGCTGGCAGTGCCCCAGCTGCGTTGGCGACCTCTTCCTCGTCCTCTGCCTTCACCTTGTTCTTCCACTGTGCCCCCACTGTCAGGTTGGATTGCCACCAGCAGCGAAGTCTACCAGCGTTTGCTTGTACACGCGCATCTTCCGATCACGCTCCAGTAACGGAATTAAGGACGGTACGTTGTCCTTGTAATGGGGATCCAGCAGCGTGGCCACCCAGTAATCAGCACAAGTTAGAATGTGGGTAACTCGGCGGTCGTTGCGGAGACACTGCAGCATGTAATCGCTCATGAGTGCCAGGCTGCTCAGAGGCAACGAAAATCTGTCTTCTGTGGGAGGTGTATCGTTTGTGTTCTCTGTATCCCCCCATCCATGCACCAGTGATGGCCATTAGCTGGTCTGGGTGCCACCCTGCTGTGAACATGGTTCCTCCTCCTCCATCACCTCCTCCTCATCCACCACCACCTCATCCTCCAGAACTGTGGCCTGGCTGGACAATTGTGTACCTTGAGTTTGTGGGTGCAGGAACCCACCCTCGAAGCCACTTGGGAATGACTGGCCGGAAACCCTACGAAATGATTCCTCCTCCTGTGCCACATCCTCTTCCATCATCGCCAGAAGCGTTTCTTCAAGGAGGCATAGAAGTGGGATAGTTATTATGAGAACTGCGTTATTTGCACTGGCCATGTTGGTGGAGTACTCGAAACAGCGCAACAAGGAACACAGGTCTCGCATGGAGGCCCAGTCATTGGTGGTGAAGTGGTGCTGTTCCGCAGAGCGATTCACCCGTGCGTGCTGCAGCTGAAACTCCACTATCGCCTGCTGCTGCTCGCACAGTCTGGCCAGCATGTGCAAGGTGGAGTTCCACCTTGTGGGCAAGTCGCATATGAGGCGGTGAGCGGGAAGGCCGAAGTTACACTGCAGCGCTAACAGGCGAGCAGCAGCAGGGTGAGAACGCCGAAAGTGTGCACAGACGGCCCGCACTTTATGCAGCAGTTCTGACATATCGGGGTAATTTTTAAGGAATCTCTGCACCACCAAATTCAGCACAAGCGACAGGCAAGGGATGTGCGTCAAACCTGCTAGTCCCAGAGCTGCTACGAGATTTTGCCCATTATCGCACACCACAACGCTGTGCTTGAGGCTGACTGGCACCAACCACTCATCGGTCTGTTGTTCAAGGCCCGTCCACAGCTCCTGCGTGGTGTGGGGTTTGTCCCCCAAACAGATAAGTTTAAAAACTGCCTGCTGTTGCTTACCCCTGGTTGTGCTGAAGTTGGTGGTGAAGGCGTTACGCTGACCGGATGAGGAGCTGGTAGAGGATGAGAAAGCAGAGTAGGAGGAGGAAGCAATAGGACGCAAACTTAAGCGCCCTGCAATCCTCGGTGGTGGAAGGACATGCGCCAAACTGCTATCCGCCTCAGGCCCAGCCGCCAATGCATTTACCCAGTGTGCTGTTATGGAGATATAACGACCCTGACCGTGCTTACTGGTCCCCATATCCTTAGTCAGGTGCACCTTGCCACAGGTGGCGTTGCGCAGTGCACACCTGATTTTGTCCCCTACTTGGTTGTGAAGGGAAGGGATGGCTCGGCTTGAAAAGTAGTGGTGGCTGGGCACGACATACTTTGGGACAGCCACCGCCATAAGGCCTTTAAAATTATCCGTCTCCACCAGACGGAATGACAGCATTGCAAAGGCAAGTAATTTAGAAATGCTGGCATTCAGGGCCAGCGTTTGGGATATGGAGAGCTGAACGCTTTCGTGGGACATTGTGGAGATGCTTGGTGACCCAGGTGTTGGTGTTGCTGGCAGATCCTCTGGTTGTGGGGTGCCAGGTGGCACTGTCACTCCAGAGGTGGATGAAGAGGCCGCGACTGCAGCAGAAGAGGAAGCAGGAGGAGCCAGAGACCTTTCTTGGTTTTTGAGGTGTCTACTCCACTGCAGCTTGTGCTTTGCACTTAAATGCCTGGTTGTGCTCAGGTTGAGAACGTTTATGCCTCACTTTAGGCTCTGATTGCACAGCGTGCAAACCACTCGTGTCTTGTCATCAGCACATTGTCTGAAGAATTGCCACGCCAGGGAACTCCTTCGAGCTGGCTTTGGTGTGCTCGGTCCCTTGCTGCGGTGGGCAGTAGGCGTACTGTCTAGAGGACGGCCGCTCCGCTTTTTCACCCTGTCCTCTCTTCTGCTGTGCTGGTGACTCTGTGCGACCAGCGCCTTTTCCTCCGAACTACATAGGTCACTCGCATGACCTTGATTCCATGTGGGGTAGAGGACCTCATCATCCTCCACATCATCTTCCACCCAGTCTTCCCCCCTGCCTTCCTTGTCGGTCTGCACACTTTCGAAATCCCCAGCAGTTGGCACCTGTGTTTCGTCATCATCCGAGACATGCTGCGATGGTCCTCCCATGTACTCATCTTGAAAGATAAGTTGTTGGGCATCAGTGCACTCAATCTCTTCCACTTCTGGGGCAGGGCTAGGTGGATGGCCCTGGGAAACCCTGCTAACAGAGTCATCAAAAAGCAGAAGAGACTGCTGCATGACATCGGGCTCAGACTGCTTGGCTGATTTGCAAGGGGGTGAGGTGAAAAACTGATGGACATCGGCTGCAGGTGCCAACTGTGGTCTTTCAGCAGAAGACTGGGTGGGAGACAATGTGAAGGAACTAGATCCACTGTCAGCAACCCAATCAACTATCGCCTGTACTTGTTCAGGCATCACTATTCGTATAGCAGCATTAGGCCCGACCAAATACCAGGTTTTGTCGCCTACTCGCACCTGAGGAAGGGGAATCATTTGTTTGTGTAGCTGGCACAGATCGACCACGTCCTCTACCTGCAACAGAAGCTCCACCAGCAGCACCACGACCTAAGCCACATCCCTTACTTGATGCTCTCCTCATATTTTTAGAATTTAGGATCTTTCACTAAAAGGGTGTTTAATTAATAGTAGACTAGAACGACAGTATATAAAGGTTGTATCTCACACGGCCTGAACCAGACTAGGCCTCAATCAAAGATTTTTTTTGCCCAAAATGGCTGTATTTCAAATGTCTTTATTTTAAATCCCTGAATCAAACCCCTGTATGTAGAGGATGTATCTCACACGGCCTGAACCAGTGTAGGCTGAATTCAATATTTAAGCACCAAATGACGGCATTTCAAATGCCTGAATCAAGCCCCTGTATGTAGAGGGAGTATCTCACAGGGCATGAACCAGTGTAGGCTTAAATTAAATATTTCTTTGCCCAAAATGACTGTATTTCAAATTTCTGAATAAAACCCCTGTATGTAGCGGGCGTATCTCACAGGGGCTGAACCAGTGTAGGGCTGAATTCAATATTGGTGCATCAAATGGCGGTATTTCAAATGCCTGAATCAAACCCCTGTATGTAGAGGTTGTATCTCACACGGTCTAAACCAATGTAGACCTGAATGAAATATTTCTTTGCACAAAAAGGCTGTATTTCAAATGGCTGTATTTCAAATGGCTGTATTTGATGCATGAATCAAACCCCTGTATGTAGAGGGGGTATCTCACAGGGCATGAACCAGTGTAGGTGTAAAATAAATATTTATTTGCCCAAAATGGCTGTATTTCAAATGCTTGAATCAAACCCCTGTATGTAGAGGGGGTATCTCACACGGTCTGAACCACTGTAAGCCTTAATTAAATATTTCTTTGCACAAAATGGCTGTATTTCAAATGGCTGTATTTCAAATGCCTATTTTAAACCTCTGTATGTAGAGGGGGTATCTCAAAGGGCATGAACCATTGTAGGCCTAAATAAAAAATGTATTTGCACAAAATGGATGTATTTCAAATGGCTGAATTTCAGATGCCTGAATCCAACCCCTGTATGTAGAGGGGGTATCTCACATGGCCTGATCCAGTATAGGCCTGAATTCAATATTGGTGCACCGAATGGCTGTATTTTAAATGGCTGAATCAAACCCCTGTCTGTAGAGGGTGTATCTCACAGGGCCTGAACCAGTGTAGACCTAAATTAAATATTTCTTTGCCCAAAATGGATGTATATCAAATGGCTATATTTCAAATGCCTGAATCAATCCCCTGTATGTAGAGGGGGTATCTCACAGGGCCTGAACCAGTATAGGCCTGAATTCAATATTGGTGCACCAAATGGCTGTATTTAAAATCTCTGAATGTAACCCAAATGTATTAAGGGTGTATCTCACAATGACATCTGCATCAAAGGCTGCCAACTAAATTGAGTGTTTGTTTATCAACTGAATTTGACAGCAGTATATAAGCCTGTAATTTCACACGTGCTGATGCTGCAAGGCCTGAAAATAGTGTTTTTTGTCAAAAGAGTGTGTTTTTAAAACCCTAGAAAATGATGGGTGAATTTCTAGCTTAAATTGCACACTGACTAATATAGATTTTGTAGATTGCCCAAAAAGTATTTTTTTTGCTAACAGAATATGAAAGCTGTATATATTAACCTCTTCAGGATACAGGGCATACAGGTACGCCCTTATGTCATGGTACTTAAGGACACAGGGCGTACCTGTACGCCCTGTGTATTTCCAATCACCGCCGCGCAGCGGCACCTTGGCTAAATGCCCAGGGGGTGTCGTGACCCCCCCATGTTGGCGATCACCGCAAACTGCAGGTCAATTCAGACCTGCGGTTTGCGGCTTTTACCTATTGTAACGGCGGTGGCAGGCGGTGCCATCGTGTCCCCATGGGGCTGTGGGGGGGACCATGGCATGGAAGGCAGCGCAATGCCTTCCTGAGGCATCTGCGCTGCCTTCCGGTGAAGAGCCTGTGAGATTCAGCTCCCTGGATCTCACAGGCCCTGGAAGCTGTATGAGTAATACACAGTTTTACTCATACAGCTAATGCATTCCAATACAGAAGTAAAGGATTGGACCACCAAAAGTTCAAGTCCCAAAGTGGGACAAAAAAATTAAGTGAAAAAAAGTTGAAAAAATAAAGTTTCCCCCCCAAAAATTTAAAGTTTCAAGTAAAAATAAACAAGAACGTAATTTTCCCCAAATAAAGTTGAAAATAATTGGTAAAAAATAGGGAAAAAAAAGGTATACATATTAGGTATCGCTGCATTCGTATCGACCGGCTCTATAAACATATAACATGACCTAACCCCTCAGATGAACACCTTAATAAATAAAAAATAAAAACTGTGCTAAATAAACAATTTTTTTGTCACCTTAAATCACAAAAAGTACAACAGCATGCAATCAAAAAGGCGTTTGCAAACCAAAATAGTACCAATCTAACCGTCACCTCATCCTGCAAAAAATTAGCCCCTACCTGAGACAATCACCCAAAAAATAAAAAAAATTATGGCTCAGAATATGGAGACACTAAAACATCATTTTTTTGTTTGTTTCAAAAAAGCTGTTATTGTGTAAAACTTACATAAATAAATAAAAAGTATATATATTAGGCATCGCCACATCAGTATAGACCGGCTCTATAAAAATATCACATGACCTAACCTCTCAGATGAACACTATAAAAAATAAAAACTGTGCTAAATAAACCATTTTTTGTCACCTTACATCACAAAAAATGTAATAGCAAGCGATCAAAAAGTCATATGCCCCCAAAATAGTGCCAATAAAACCGTAATCTCATCTCGCAAAAACCATACCGAAGATAATCGCCCAAAAACTGAAAAAACTATGGCTCTCAGACTATGGAGACACTAAAACATGATTTTTTTTGCTTCAAAAATGAAATCATTGTGTAAAACTTACATAAATAAATAAAAAAGTATACATATTAGGTATTGCCACGTCCGTGGCAATCTGGTCTATAAAAATACCACATGATCTAACCTGTCAGATAAATAACAAAAAATAAAAACGGTGCCAAAACAGCTATTTCTTGTTATCTTGCCTCACAAAAAGTGTAATATAGAGCAACCAAAAATAATATGTACCCTAAACTAGTCCAAAAAAACTTCCACCCTATCCCGTAGCTTCTAAAATGGGGTCACTTTTTTGGAGTTTGTACTCTAGGGGTGCATCAGGGGGGCTTCAAATGGGACATGGTGTCAAAAAAAAACAGTCCAGCATAATCTGCCTTACCAAAAACCGTATGGCATTCCTTTCCTTCTGCGCCCTGCCATGTGGCCGTACAGTAGTTTACAACCACATATGGGGTGTTTCTGTAAACTACAGAATCAGGGCCATAAATATTGAGTCTGGTTTGGCTGTTAACCCTTTCTTTGTAAAAGTAAAAAAAATATTAAAATGGAAAATCTGCCAAAAAACTGAAATTCTGAAATTGTATCTCTATTTTCCATTAATTATTGTGGAACACCTAAAGGGTTAACGACGTTTGTAAAATCAGTTTTGAATATCTTGAGGGGTGAAGTTTCCTAGATGGGGTCACTTTTTGGGAGTTTCTACTCTAGGGTTGCATCAGGGGGGCTTCAAATGGGACAGGGTGTCAAAAAAAACAGTCCATCAAAATCTGCCTTCCAAAAAGCGTATGGCATTCGTTTCCTTCTGCACCCTGCTGTGTGCCCGTACAGTAGTTTACGACCACATATGGGGTGTTTCTGTAAACTACAGAATCAGGGCCATAAATGTTGAGTTTTCTTTGGCTGTTAACCCTTGCTTTGTAAAAGTAAAAAAAAAAATATTAAAATGGAAAATCTGCCAAAAAAGTGAAATTTTGAAATTGTATCTCTATTTTTCATTAATTCTTGTGGAACACCTAAAGGGTTAACAAAGTTTGTAAAATCAGTTTTGAATACCTTGAGGGGTGTAGTTTCTTAGATGGGGTCACTTTTATGGAGTTTCTACTCTAGGGGTGAATCAGGGGGGTTTTAAATGGGACATGGTGTCAAAAGAAACAGTCCAGCAAAACCTGCTTTCCAAAAACCGTATGGCATTCCTTTCTTTCTGCACCCTGCTGTGTGCCCGTACAGCGGTTTACGACCAAATCTGGGGTGTTTCTGTAATCTACAGAATCAAAACAATAAATATTGAGTTTGGTTTGGCTGTTAACCCTTGCTTTGTAACTGAAATTAAATTATTAAAATGGAAAATCTGCCCCAAAAGTTAAATTTTGAAATTGTATCTCAATTTTCCATTAATTCTTGTGGAACACCTAAAGGGTTAACAAAGTTTGTAAAATCATTTTTGAATACCTTAAGGGGTGTAGTTTCTAGAATGGGGTCATTTTTGGGTGGTTTCTAATATGTAAGCTTCGCAAAGTGACTTCAGACCTGAACTGGTCCCTAAAAATTGGGTTTTAGAAAATTTCAGAAAAATTTCTAGATTTTCTTCTAAACTTCTAAGGCTTGTAACATCCCCAAAAAATAAAATATCATTCCCAAAATGATCCAAACATGAAGTAGACATATGGGGAATGTAAAGTAATAACTATTTTGGAGGTATTACTATATATTATAGAAGTAGAGAAATTGAAACTTGGAAATTTGACATTTTTTTAAAAAAATGTTTGCTAAATTTGGTATTTTTTTATAAATAAAAATTATTTTTTTTTACTTCATTTTACCAGTGTCATGAAGTACAATATGTGATGAAAAAACTATCTCAGAATGGCCTGGATAAGTCAAAGCATTTTAAAGTTATCACCACTTAAAGTGACACTGGTCAGATTTGCAAAAAATGACCTGGTCCTTAAGGTGAAATAAGGCTGTGTCTTAAAGGGGTTAACACTTGCAGATCTGGAAATACTGTTTTTCGGAAAAAAAAAGAAAGTGTTTTTAAAACCCCAGAAAATGATGGGTGTATTTCTACCTTAAATTGCACACTGACTACTCCAGATGTTGTAGTTTGCCCAAAAAAATGGTGATTTGCAGTGTTTCAAAAGCTCAGATGCAGTGCTGGTGCATTGAGCTTGCATAAAATGGCTTCCGCCATTATTTTTTGGTTAATGAGCTCAGAGCAGGGTAAAACGATTGTGCCCTGCACCCACACAACTATTTGTCTGTGGATCGCTGAGTTAGATTCTCTCCTATTCTCTCCCTGAAATCACCAGTCCAGCAGCATCCTCTCCCTACACTTGTAACAGCAGATTGGCGTGCAGCTCTACGTGACTCAAGCTTATATAGAGCCTGGGTCACATGCTGCACTGGCCAATCACAGCCATGCCATTAGTAGGCATGGCTGTGATGGCCTCTTGGGGCAAGTAGTATGACACTTGCTGATTGGCTGCTGTGCAGACTTTCAAAAAGCGCCAAGAAACCGCCAAACACCAAACCCGAACTTTTACGGAAATGTTCAGGTCCAGGATCCAAAAATCCTAAAGTTCGCTCAACCCTAATTATGAATATTTGAAAAAAACAAATATATTCGATATAGTGCTATATATTTGTTTTTTAGAAAGTACAGACTCTGCCGCCAGCGTTGTCAGATGGAAAATTGTGGAGCAATTTTCTAACAAGGATCTTTTGGTATTGCACCATTTTGCTCATCCTCTCCACCACAGGAATGAGAGATGAGAAGTTCTCTTTGTAACGGGGATTGAGAAGGGTGAACAACCAGTAATCAGTGTCATCTAAGATGCATATAACTCGAGAGTCACGGGAAAGGCAGCCTAAAATGAAGTCAGCCATGTGTGCCAGAGTACCAACAGGCAAGGCGTTGATGTCGAGAACAGGATGACTCTCCATCTCCTCATCCTCCTCTTCTGCCCATCCACGCTGAACAGATGGAATTAAAGTTCCATGGGTACTACCCTCTGTAGCAGAGGTAACTGTCTCCAGCTCCTCCTCATCCTCTTCACTGTCAAATTTGCGCTGAGAAGACGAACTGAGGGTGGGCTGGCTATCAACCTGTGTAATGTCCTCCCCCATTTCCTCATCTGGCACATTCACAGCGTTGTCCTTAATTGTGAGCAGCGATTGTTTGAGTAGACACAGCAGTGTGATGGTTACGCTGATAATATCGTTATCACCACTAACCATCTGTGTGGATTCATCACATTTTTTTAAACCTCACAGAGGTCTGACATCATTGCCCACTCCTCGCTTGTGAATAGTGGCAGTTGACTCGAAAGGCGACAACAATGTTGCAGCTAGTATTTCACAACTGCACTCTACTGCTCACAAAGCTGGCAAACATGTGGAACGTAGAGTTCCAGGTCGTGCTCATGTCGCACAACAGTCGGTGAACTGGAAGCCGCAAGCGATGCTGCAGCATTGTGTCACGGCCATGGCTATGAACGTGACTCTTTAACCGCATGCGGTTGCCTGCGGTTTCGTGTGGGTTTAAACCACAGGTGAGGGCCGCTGGTGTGTGGCTTAACTTGTGGTTGCCGCGGGCAACTGTTTGTCTCATGTGTATGTGTCAGCAGCAGCCTGAGCGTGGTTAGGCAGCTTGCTGCAGTTGCATGCGGTTGCACCTAACAACCTTTCTGTTAGGTGCGTGTGTATTTTTGCACTTTTGTATGTCTGTGTGCACTGTGTTGTTTTGGTGTGCACTGACATCATTCCCCTCACTGTGGTTGCCCGTTGCAACGTTTGGTGGTATTGTGTACATGTGATGGCACTGTCCTGGCCTTCGGGCTGACTCCCAGGACATGGTTGCCACCCATGTCGTTGCCAGCGGCAACAGCCACAGTGTGTGACGTTAGTTGGACACTTCCTCTTTAAGTTGGTGTTTTCCCTTCTGTGGTGCTGGAAGGGTTAACTCCCTTCCCAGTGTGTGTGTGATGTCACTGGGTGTGTCCGGCTGTGGGGTGTGGCCTCTTGGCCTATAAAGCCTCACTGTTAGCATGGCTCAGTGGGTTGCTTCAGCCATGCTTGCTGGAGCAGCCTCCTGTGACCTCCATCTTCCTTGCCAGTGAGAGCCACCCCTGTGGTCATAAAGTATCGTTGCTATGTTTAAGTTTGGCTGTGTGTTTATGTAGTATGTCATATTCTGTTGGGACCTTCTTATGTATTTGGTGCAGCGTACGGTTCTGGATTCCTGTCTGCTTAGGGATCCAGTCAGCAAGGCTGTGGCAGGTTGGTGGAACTTCTCGTTCGCCTGCCATTCCCGTATTGCTGTTTGTGTTCCCCTTTTCCCAACAGCTTGGCCATTGAGACTCCTGCTCCTCCATGCTTAGGAGGAGTAGGTCGTCTTACCCAGCTCCTAGCGCAGGGATCTGCGGAGGGTAAGACAGGGCTCCGAGGTTCCTGAGCATGGGTCCTCCTACCTTTAAGGTCGGCCCGTGCAGGTTAGGAGTTAGGGTCAGGGTAGGGACGCTGTAGGAGGTGACCTGCTCCCTATCCTGTTCGCATGGCCGAGTAGCCTTTACAACACCTGGCATCGCACGGCCGAGGATTTTCCCCCATCCTCAGCCGTGACACATTGACAGACTGGCTGAAGCTGTGGACAACTTGTGGAAATGAGCACACACGCGGCGTGCCTTCACTAGTAGCTCTGGCAAATTGGGGTATGTTTTGATAAACCACTGAACTACTAAGTTTTAAGACTGTCACGGCCATGGCCATGGTCGTGACTCCTTAACCGCTTTCTGTTGCCTGCGGTTTGGTTGCTTGTTCAATCACAGGTGAGGGCCGCTAGTTTGTTGCCTCACTTGTAGTTGCCGCTGGCAACATTAGGTATGTGGCAGTAGAGCAGCTGGAGCTGGTTGCTTGGCTGCTCGCTGTCATAGCAGGTGGTTGTCTCTGGCAACTTATGTGATAGGTGTGCACTTTCCATGTTTGGTGTGCACGGGGTTGTTTGTGTGTTCACTTACCCTTTAAGTTGCTGTCTTCCCTTGTCTGGTGTAGGAAGGGTTAAATCCCTTCTGTGTGTGTGAGCACTGGGTGTTTCTGTGTGTGGGTGTGGCTACATGGGCTATAAAGCCTCAGTTAAGATCAGTAGTCTGAGGGGTACTTCAGCCTTGTTTGGAAGCTGGAGGCACCCTTCTGGTCTCTAATACCATCTGCCAGTGAGGGCCACCCTTGTGGTCATAAATGTTATGTGATGTTAAGTTTATGTTTAGGTGGTGTCTGTTATTATTGCAGCTATGGTTCTGGCTTCCTGTGTGTTTATGTGTGCTGTGTCCTTTTATGTCTGTGTGTGGACTTCAGCACTTGTCTCCAGGGATCCAGTCAGTGTGTCTGTGGCAGGTAGGGGTGGAAGTCTTTCACTCTCCTGCCATATCCATAGTCTGTTTATGTTTATATCCCCTTGCAGCTCAGCGAGTTTAGACTCCTGTTTCTCCACATCCAGGAGGAACAGGTGGTCTACCCAGCTCCTAATTCAGGGATCGGCGGAGGGTGAGTAGGGATCCGAGGTTCCTGAGCATGAGCCCTCCTACCTTCAAGGTCGGCTCATGCACCTAGGAGTCAGCGTCAGATTAGGGATGCGTTAGGAGGTGACCTGCTCCCTTATTCTGTTTTCCTGGCCGAGCAGCCAAAAACATCTTGTGGTATCGTACGGCTGAGGGTTTTCTCCATCCTCAGCCGTGACAAAGACGTGGGCTAGGCATGGGATGTGTGTCTGGTTGCCGAGCTCCAAAGCTGCCACCAAGTTACAGCCATTGTCAGACACAACCATGCCTTGGTTTTGTCCCTTATACCCTGCCACAGCTTTGCGGCAGTGTGTTGTCTGTCCCCTAAACAGATCAACTTCAGCACGGCCTGTTGACACTTACCCACAGCAGTGCTACACTGCTTCCAGCTAGCGACTGATGGCTGACTGCTGCTGGAGGTGGAAGTGGAGGAGGAGGTGGCGGAGGAGGAGGTGTAGGGGTTGGAGCCAGTAATATAGCTGCTTGCGGAGACCCTGATTGACGTAGGGCCTGCAATCCTGGGCGTGGGTAGCACCTGTGCCACCCCAGAGTAGGACTCACTCCTGGCCTCCACAACATTTACCCAGTGTGCGGTCAGGAAAATGTAGCGTCCCTGGCCATCAGCACTTGTCCATGTGTCTGTGGTTAAGTGGATCTTCCCAGTAACTGCGTTGGTCAGGGCTACGGTGATGTTCTGAGACACATGCTGGTGTAAGGCAAGCACGGCACACCGTACAAAATAGTGGCGGCTGGAGACTGCATTGCCTAAATGGCAACATTTCAAGGGCTAGTAATTTTGAAAGTTGCACATTTAGTGCTATGGCCTGTGGGTGGGTGGGTGGATATTTGCGCTTGCGTTCAAATCACTGTGTTATGGACATTTGGACGCTGCACTGGGACAGTGAAGTGCATGTTGTTGCTGATGGTTCATGCGAAGGACCAGATGCAGGGCGAGGGGCATCCGGAACTGTGCCTTCAACAAGGGATTGGACAGCAGTGCGTAACACAGGGGAAGAGGAGGCAGTGGTGTGACCCGCAGACCCAGATTGTGGACCCAGGGATTCGGCCCACTTGTTAGGGTGCTTGGATGCCATGTGGCAGATCATGCTGGTGGTGGTGAGGTTGCTAGTGTTCACGCCCCGGCTCATTTTGTTGTGGCACAGGTTGCAAACTACCACTCTTTGGTTGTCTGCACTTTCCTCAAAAAAGCGCCATACTGCGGAACACCTTCCCCTTGGCAAGGTAGATTTACTCATGGGGTGCCCGGTGTAACGGATCTGGGCCTGTTTGCTGTGGGCCGACTTCTCTCTTTTGCAACCCCACTGCCTCTTCCAGCCTGTTGCGGTGCTGCGGATCCCTCCCCCTCTGTACTGCTTTCCTCGCTCAGCTTTTCATCTTCCCATTTTGGGTCAGTGACCTCATCATCAACCACCTTCTCTTCCACTTCCTGACTCTGCTCATCCTCCTGACTTAACCTAACCACAACCTTAGTGATTGGTAACAGTGTCTCATCATCATCCACCTTATGAACGAATGATTGCCGTTCACCACCGTCATCTTCTTGAGACTGTGAAAGCTCAAGAGGTTGGAAATCAGGGCACAATATCTCAGGTCCCTCTTCAAGCGTGCTGGGCGCGAGGGCCAAATGTAATAGTAGCGCTGGATAGAGCTCCTCAGAATATCCAAGTGTGGGATCACTCGTTTGGCAAGCCTCTTGATGATGGGAGGAAGAATGATCAGAGAGAGGATTCGGTTAACCAGACTCTTGGCTACAGAGACTGGACTTGGTGGAAGAGAGGGTGGTGCTTAACCGACTGGAAGCATTATCTTCAGCAATCCAACCGACCAACTATTCACACTGGTCCAACTTGTACATTGTTGTCCTGCGCCGCCCAGCTAAGTTGGACATGAAGCTGGGTACGGTGGATGTTTTTTTTTTTTTCTGGTGCACTGGCAGCAGGCACAGTTTCATTGCGCCCAGGGCTACGGCCATCAGCATCATGCCCACTTTCCTGTCCCTTAGTGCTCACCTTCTTCATATTAAGGGTTTTGTCACTAGATGTGGCACAGATTGTTTTACAGTCCGCTAAAGACACCGTTTTCTGATACAGGACAGTATATGTCACAGAAACACACAGAATATGGACACTAGATTAGGCCCAAATTATTGGAATTTGCCCTAAAGAAACAGTTTTTGGATGCAGGACAGTATATGTCACAGAAACACACAGAATATGAACACTAAATTAGGCCCAGTTTATTGGAATCTGTGGTACAGACATTGTTTTATGATGTAGTTTATATTTATAATTATATTTTTCCCTATATCTGGGCCTGACAACCACACAATTCACGGATTGCACCATTGACAGCAAAAATGTGGATTAATTTTTTTACTAATATTCTTCCAATCTCTGCCCCTGACACACAGAAGGTATTGCTGCACAGATATCACAAGTCACTGCAAACATCTTCTATATAGCAAAAGAATTGCTATTTCGAAAAGTATAAAAAAATAAATAAATTTGAGTACAACATGCACAATTAAATTGCTGCCACCACACACGATAGTCATTAAAAGGACTTTTGGGTCTTTGAAACGTTATTCACTTGAATATATTGCCATCACAATCTCCCTACACTATCTGTCCCTTCCTAACCGCAGCTCTCCCTGACTCACAATGAGCCGAACCCGCGTTATGGGTGCTATATGACACCCGATGACATGTTCCGGCCAGCCAATCCCTCTAATGCCAGCAGCTAACAAGGTTACTGGCATTACAGTGAGGGCGGGACTTACCTGCACGTCTATTGGCTGCTTATCAGCCGTGAAACGTGCGGGGAGGAGACTCGAGCATGGCGCTCAAACACATGTGGTACTGTGTGATGTTCACAATCCAATTTGATATCTGACCTATCAACATTTGATGTTATTTTATGCGCCTACCATGGTGATCATGGGTGGCGGGGAATCAGGGTTCCAGGCCGGAGAAGGAGCGTGAGAAAAAGAGACCAAATTTAAGGGAGGATCCATTTTTTCAAATTTAAAATTAGAGAGTTGAAATATGGGAGAAATTAGTAAAGCATAAAAGTGTGACAGCTTTTCAAAGTTTAAGTATTGAATGTAAGCATGTGGTGCACATTAATTACTGAATAATATATTACATTTTATTCCCCTTCACCTATGCAGAGCAGGGGTTTATTCACGTCTAAAATTGTATAATGTCAACCCAAGAATGTAACAGAAAAATTATTGAAATTTATTAAGCTGTCAACTAGGTAGAGGAGGGGTATATTACACCCAAAAATTGGTGAATTTCACCAAAAAATGTAACTGACAATCATTTTATTTTTTTCGGGCTACTAGGCATAGGAGTGGTACATCACACCCAAAAATTGTTGAATTTAACTAGAATATATAACTGACATTTTTATTTTTTTTTAAACCTGTCTACTAGGTATAGCAGTGGTACTATACACACCAAAATTGGTGAATTTCACCCTAAAATGTAAATGACAATTTATTTATTTTTTAACCGGCCTACTAGGTATAGCAGTGGTACTATACACCCAAAAATTGGTGAATTTCACCCGAAAAAGTAAATGATAAAGCAGTGAAATGATATAAAATAAAACGTACACGTAAAAAAAAAAATGGGTTTATGAGGTGGAGTTCCATATGGAGTAGGAGTTTGAGGACGCGATGGACGTAGCGGAGTAGGTGGAAGCAGCGGTGGAGGAGAATGAGATAGCCAACACAGGTTTTTGGTTTTTAATTTAATTTTGTAAAATTAAGGTACACTCCAAAAGAGTGTGAAATATCCAAAATACAAACATGAGCAATTGCGCTGCAGTATAACCATGGCTGCTTAGTGCCGGTATACATGTCTATTATGCACACGTTACGGGCAAGTCCTGAGAGATCCATGCCTGGTTCATTTTAATGTACGTGAGCTTGTCCACATTAGCTGTGGACAGGCGGCTGCACTCGTCTGTGATGACGCCCCCTGCCGTGCTAAACACACGTTCAGATAATACACTGGCTGCAGGGCAGGCCAGCACCTCCAAGGCGTTAAGGGCAAGCTCAGGCCATGTGCCCAATTTGGAGACCCAGAAGTTGAAGGGAGCAGACCTGTCATTCAGTACGTGTAGGTGTGTGCACACAAACTGCTCCACCATGTTGGTGAAATGCTGCCTCCTGCTAAGATGTTCCATATCAGCTGGTGGTGCTGGTTGTTGTGGCGTGCTGACAAAGCTTTTCCACATTTCGGCCATGCTAACCCTGCCTTCTGAGGTGCTGGCAGTGCCCCAGCTGCGTTGGCGACCTCTTCCTCGTCCTCTGCCTTCGCCTTGTGCTTCCACTGTGCCCCCGCTGTCAGGTGGGAATGCCACCAGCAGCGCGTCTACCAGCGTGCGCTTGTACTCGCGCATCTTACGATCACGCTCCAGTGACGGAATTAAGGGCGGTACGTATGTAGGCAACTCGGCGGTCGTTGCAGAGACACTGCAGCATGTAATCGCTCACGTGTGGCAGGCTGCCCAGAGGCAACGAAAAGCTGTCCTCTGTGGGAGGTGTATCGTCTGTGTCCTCTGTATCCCCCCATCCATGCACCAGTGATGGCCATGAGCTGATCCGGGTGCCACCCTGCTGTGAACATGGTTCCTCCTCCTCCATCTCCTCCTTCTCATCCTCCAGAACTGTGCCCTGGCTGAACAATTGTGTACCTTGGGTTTGTGGATGCAGGAACCCACCCTTGGAGCCACTTGGGAATGACTGGCCGGAAACCCTACAAAACGATCCCTCTTCTTCCTCCTCCTCCTCCTGTGCCACCTCCTCTTCCATCATCGCCAGGAGCGTTTTTTCAAGGAGGCATAGAAGTGGGATAGTAACGCTGAGAACAGCGTTATCGGCACTGACCATGTTGGTGGAGTATTCGAAACGGTGCAACAAGGAACACAGGTCTCGCATGGAGGCCCAGTCATTGGTGGTGAAGTGGTGCTGTTCCGCTGAGCAACTCCTCCGTGCGTGCTGCAGCTGAAACTCCACTATCGCCTGCTGCTGCTTGCTCGTCTGGCCAGCAAGTGCAAGGTGGAGTTCCACCTTGTGGGCACGTCGCATATGAGGCGGTGAGCGGGAAGGCCAAAGTTACTCTGCAGCACTGACAGGCGAGCAGCAGCAGGGTGAGAACGCTGACAGCGCGCACAGACGGCCCGCACTTTATGCAGCAGCTCTCAATTGTCAGGCAAATTTTTAAGGAATCTCTGCACCACCAAATTCAGCACATGCGCCAGGCAAGGGATGTGCATCAAACCGGCTAGTCCCAGAGCTGCTACGAGATTTTGCCGTTATCGCACACCACCAGGCCGGGCTTGAGGCTGACCGGCACAAACCACTCATCGGTCTGTTGTTCCATGCCCGTCCACAGCTCCTGCGCGGTGTGGGGTTTGTCCCCCAAACAGATAAGTTTTAAAACTGCCTGCTGTCGTTTAAACCTGGCTGTGCTGAAGTTGCGCTGACCGGATGAGGAGCTGGTAGAGGATGAGGAATCAGAGTAGGAGGAGGAAGCAACAGGAGGCAAACTGAGGCGCCCTGCAATCCTCGGTGGTGGAAGGACATGCGCCAAACTGCTATCCACCTCAGGCACAGCCGCCACTGCATTTACGCAGTGTGCTGTTATGGAGATATAACGGCCTTGACCGTGCTTACTGATCCACGTATCCGTAGTCAGGTGTACCCTTCCACAGATGGCATTGCGCAGTGCACACCTGATTTTGTCCCCTTCTTGGTTGTGAAGGGAAGGGATGGAAAAGTAGTGGTGGCTGGGCACGACGCACTGTGGGACAGTCACCGCCATAAGGCCTTTAAAACTATCCGTATCCACCAGACGGAATGAGAGCATTTAAAAGGCAAGTAATTTAGAAATGCTGACATTCAGGGCTAGGGATCGTAGGTGGGTAGGGGGGTACTTTCTCTTCCTGTCCAGCGTTTGGGATATGGAGAGCTGAACGCTTCCGTGGGACATTGTGGAGATACTTTGTGACCCAGGTGTTGGTGTTGCTGGCAGATCCTCTGTTTGCGGGGTTGGCAGGTGGCACTGTCACTCCAGAGGTGGATGAAGAGGCCGCGACTGCAGCAGAAGAGGAAGCAGGAGGAGCCAGAGGCCTTTCTTGGTTTTTGAGGTGTCTACTCCACTGCAGCTCGTGCTTTGCAGTTAAATGCCTGGTCATGCAGGTTGTGCTCAGGTTGAGAACATTTATGCCTAGCTTCAGGCTCTGATGGCACAGCGTGCAAACCACCCGTGTCTTGTCATTCAGCACATTGTCTGAAGAACTGCCACGCCAGGGAACTCTTTGGAGCTGGCTTTGGTGTGCTCGATCCCTTGCTGTGGTGGTCAGTAGGAGGCGTACTGTCTAGAGGACAGCCGCTCCGCTTTTGCACCCTGCTCCCTCTTCTGCTGTGCTGGTGGCTCTGTGCGACCACCGCCTCTTCCTCCGAACTACATAGGTCACTCGCATGACCTTGATTCCATGTGGGGTCAAGGACCTCATCGTCCTCCACATCATCTTCCACCCAGTCTTCCCCCCTGACTTCCTTGTCGGTCTGCACACTTTCAAAAGCAGTTGGCACCTCTGTTTTATCATCATTCAAGATGTGCTGCAATGGTCCTTCCATGTACTCATCTTGAAAAATCAGTGGTTGGGCATCTGTGCACTCAATCTCTTCCACTTCTGGGGCAGGGCTAGGTGGATGGCCCTGGGAAACCCTGCTAACAGAGTCATCAAAAGCAGAAGAGACTGCTGCATGACTTTGGGCTCAGACTGTTTGGCTGATTTGCAAGGGGGTGAGGTGAAAGACTGATGGACATCGGCTGCAGGTGCTAACTGTGGTCTTTCAGCAGGAGACTGGGTAGGAGACAATGTGAAGAAACTGGATACACTGTCAGCAACCCAATCTACTATCGCCTGTACTTGTTCAGGCCTCACCATTCATAGAGCAGCATTAGGCCCGACCAAATACCGCTGCAGGTTTTGTCGCCTACTCGCACCTGAGGAAGGGGTTTCACGACCTGGGCCACATCCCTTATTTGAAGCTATCCTCATATTTTTCTAATTTAGGATCTTTCCCTAAATGGGTGTTAAATTAATAGTAAAATAGAACGACAGTATGTAAAGGGTGTATCTCACACGGTCTGAACCAGTGTAGGCCTGAAGAAAATATTTATTTGCCCAAAATGACTGTATTTCAAATGGCTGTATTTCAAATCCCTGATTCAAACCCCTGTATGTAGAGGGTGTATCTCATAGGACCTGAACCAGTGTAGGCCTAAATTCAATATTTCTTTGCACAAAATGGTTGTATTTCAAATCCCTGAATCAAACCCCTGTATGTAGAGGGAGTATCTCACAGGGCCTGAACCAGTGTAGGCCTGAAGTAAATATTGGTGCCCCAAATGCTGGTATTTTAAATCTCTGAATGTAACCCAAATGTATTAAGGGTGTATCTCACAATGACATCTGCATCAAAGGCTGCCAACTAAATTTTGTTTTTAACAACTGAATTTGACAGCAGTATATAAGCCTGTAATTTCACACGTGCTGATGCTGCAAGGCCTGAAAATACAGTTTTTTGTCAAAAAAGTGTGTTTTTCAAACTCCAGAAAATGATGGGTGTATTTCTAGCTTAAATTGCAAACTGACTAATCCAGATGTGGTAGATTGCCCCCAAAAAATTGTGATTTGCAATGTCCCAATAGCTCAGATGCAGATGCTGGTGCACTGAGCATTGCATAAAATGGCCGCTGCCGCCGCCCACATAACAAAATTATAAAAGTTTTTTTTTTTTTTTTTTGTCAATGGCCTCAGGGCAGGGTAAAATGATAGTGCCCTGCATCCACACAACTATTTCTAGGTCGATCGCTGAGTTAGATTCTCTCCTAGTCTCTCCCTGAAATCACAAGTCCAGCAGCATCCTCTCCCTACACTAGTAACAGCAGAGTGACGTGCGGCGCTACGTGACTCCAGCTTATATAGAGGCTGGGTCATATGCTGCTCTGGCCAATCACAGCCATGCCATTAGTAGGAATGGCTGTGATGGCTTCTAAGTTCAGACAGTTAACCGCTTGTTGATTGGCTGCTCTGCAGCCTTTCAAAAAGCGCCAAGAAAGCGCCGAACACCGAACCCGAACTTTTACAGAAATGTTCGGGTTCGGGTCCGGGGTCCAAAAATCCTAAAGTTTGGTACGAACCCGAACTTTACAGTTCGGGTTCACTCAACCCTACTGGTGGGCCAATGAGTCATTAGCCCACAAGCAAGAAGCAGGGAGGAATCATGTTCAGATGGAAAAAAAAGATGAATATTCATCATTATGACTATACATGACTATATTCTAAAGTGCCTATATTTGAGATTTTAATTTGTAATTTGAATATTCACGCTTAACACTAATTTCCACCTTTTCACCTCGCTACTATCTCCTTTGGGCTAAAATAATGTAATTCTATGTATTTATTTCCAGGTCCTGTACAATGTGCATTCATAAACTTGTTATGTAACTGTTCACTTGTAATATGCCTGGTTCACCAGCGGGTGGCAGCATAAATGGCAGAGCTATCTTACATAGAATGCAGCTTTCTATTCCATTCTAACACCCCTCCCCTCCCCCGTGGTGTAGTGGGTGTGTCCCACTTGCTGCAGGGAGGGTGGAGCTAGTTAGGAGTCAGTTTAGAGTACCCCATGCTAGGGGAAGGGAGCAGGAGCATGTCTCTGTTGGACAAGCCCTGTCTAGGCCAGCGGGAGCACCTTCAGCTCTGCTGGACATGGAGGCCACAGTTGTAAGCCTCAGAAACCAGGAGTAAAGTGATCCCTGAACAAAGCTAGAGACAGACCAGATGACAAAGTTACATACAGCCTAAAGAAGAAGCTGAGTTCCATAGCCAGCCTGTCAGCACAGCAGAGTCAGAGAGCAACAGACACAGCAGAAAGGAGTTGCCTGCTACAGTTAATGCCAAAGCCTGCTAGGGAACCAAGACAAAGCCTGTAAATCATTTGGAGGAACGTTTATTGAAAATAAAGCTGTTATGAACTTCATCACAAGGTCTGGACTTATATCTTCAATCCCTCAATTATTCCCCCTATTTTTCTGCTTTCAGAGGGCTCAGCGTATCCAGGAGGAGCACCGTGACACGTGCACAAAACAATAAGGGACATTATAGGCTAACCTACACCACTCTGGCATTCCTACATCTGGGTACCAACTACCATATAAAAGGGGCCCTGTGCCCTTGTTGCATCACTGCAACTGGCGTCACGACAAACATGTACTTTAAGGGACCACAAGTAGTGCACCCAACAACTGCAGATCAACACCATATTGCTAAAGTACAGGCATAATTTAAGAAATAAACCTTTCATCTCCTTTTTACAGTTCCCGGTGATCCCTGGTGGATGTGACTTTTTTCAATTTTCAGTCTTTTTCTAGATAATACACAGAGGACATTGTGGTTATTTCCCGGTACAGACCTGACCGGTGATAAGATATAAACCTCTCCCTGTCTCATCCCTTGAGCTACTGCTGAATAATTCCCAGTGATGCAGGCCTGTGCAGACACCAGTGTGCCAGAGATACAATAGAAGCAATGAAAGTGCAGAAGATAATATCCATCATTTTATGTTATTGTTTTCTGGAAATCTTCCTATTGCTGGTTTTGTGTGTGACCTTCTGTGATTCTGAGATACAGGACCCTGCAGCTCAATGTCATCTTGTAATGAAGGATTACACCTTTGAGTATGAATATTCTCAGGAAGGAGATATCATTATCGGAGGGATCTTCACTGTACATTCCTGGGTGACACGATGGCGGTGGAAAGGGAGCAGTGACTACAACCGGATGTGTTCAGGGTAAGTACAAATGTTAGTTCTGCAGAGCTGGAATTCAAACAGAAAGTTACAGGGATCTGTGAGGCAATAAACTCTTATTCTATTCAGTCTATACAGGGATATATTTATTAACTATGATTAGTGATGAGCGAACCGGTGGATGTTTGGGTTCGACAAGTTCGGCCAAACTTTGTTTCAAAGTTTGGTCCGGGACCCGAACTTGACCCGAACTTGATCCCAAACACCGGCCCCCATAGAAGTCAATTAGGACCCAAACTTTAGGGCTGAAAAATGGCTTTAAAAAAATCATAGAAAGGGCTAGAGGGCTTCAAAAGGATCCAAAAAAGGGGTAAGAGAAACCGTAGTGTTGAGCGAGCATGCTCGGCCCAACAGCTGTTCGGCTCGAGCATCGCTATGCTCGGCACATGGCGGTACTCAGGTCTCCTCCTATGCAGCCAATAAACGTGCAGGTAAGTACTGCCATCACTGTAATGCCGTAGCCTTGTTGGTTACTGGCATTACAGTGATTGGCTGGCCGAGATACACGTGATCGGGGGCTATATAGCACCCAATGGAGCATATTTGGTTCATTATTAGTCAGAAAGAGCTGCGCTTAGGAAAGGACAGATAGTGTAGGGATTGTGATCGCAATCTATTTAGTTGAAAAACGTTTCAAAGACCCAAAAGTCCATTTAAGGACTATTGTGTTTGGTGGCAGCAATATAATCTAGCCATCAATTTTTTCCCCCCCATACTTTCTATAGAAGGTGTCTGCAGTGACTTGTGACATCTGTCCAATACCTTCTGTGTGTGTCAGGGCCAGAGGTAGAAAAAATATAAGTAAAATCTAGTATATATTTTACATACTTTTACGTACTTTTCCTATAGAAGGGTGTCTGCAGTGACTTCTGACATCTGTGCAATACCTTCTGTGTGTCAGGGCCAGAGATGAAAAAATATAATTGAATCTAGTATATTTTGTCCATACTTTTATGTACTTTTCCTATAGAAGGGTGTCTGCAGTGACTTCTGACATCTGTGCAATACCTTCTGTGTGTGTCAGGGCGAGAGATGAAAAAATATAATTGAATCTAGTATATTTTGTCCATACTTTTATGTACTTTTCCTATAGAAGGTGTCTGCAGTGACTTCTGACATTTGTGAAATACCTTCTGTGTGTCAGGGCTAGAGATAGAAAAAATATAAGTGAAATATAGTATATTTTTTACATACTTTTACGTACTTTTTCCATATACTGTGCTTGCTGTGAACTGTAACATCCGTGTCACATCTTGTGTGTCAAGCGTGC
Organism: Bufo gargarizans; assembly: GCF_014858855.1. Classification (NCBI taxonomy): domain Eukaryota; kingdom Metazoa; phylum Chordata; class Amphibia; order Anura; family Bufonidae; genus Bufo; species Bufo gargarizans. The sequence goes on along the minus strand of NC_058080.1, from coordinate 24,081,125 downwards.
ATATAACATTAAATATGAAGAAGGCGAGCATTAAGGTGCAGGGAAGTGGCTGTGATGCTGATGGTTCACGCAGAGACCGTGGCCCTGGGCTTGTTGAAACTGTGCCTGCTGCCAAAGCACAAGAAAAAAAATCATCCACAATACCTAGATTCATGTCCCAGTTTTCAGGGTGTCGCAGGACAGCACTCTTGAAGTCAGACCAGTGCGACCAGGGGGCTGGTTGTATTGCAGCAGATAATGCTTCCAGTCGGTTAAGCACCACCCTGTCTTTCACCAAGTCCAGTCTCAGTAGCCAAGAGTCTGGTCAACAGAATCCTCATCCTTCCTCCCACCATGTACAGTCTGGCCAAACAAGTGATTCCACACTCTAATATTCCGAGGTGCTCTTTTCATCGCTATTACTTGATTTGGCCCTCTCGCCAAGCACGCTTGAAGAGGGACATGAGATCTTGCGCCCCGATTCCCAACCTCTACATCACCCACAGTCACAAGAAGATGACGGTGGGGAATGGCAATTAGTGTGTAATGAGGTGGATGATGATGAGACACAGGTGCCATTGAGTCAACCGGAATTACTGTTTCAAGAGGTTGATGAGGAGGATGATACAGAGTTGTGAATCACTGAGGTTATGGTTGGGTCAACAAATCAGGAGGATGATCAAAGTGAGGAAGTGGAAGAGATCTTGGTGGACGATGAGGCCACTGACCCAACCTGGTAAGGTAGAAAGCCGAGCAAGGACAGCAGTACAGAGGGGGAGCGATCTGCAGCACCGCAACAGGCTGGAAGAGGCAGTGGGGTGGCAAAAGGAAGAATGCAGGCCACACCAAACAGGCCCGCAACTGTTCCACAAAGCACCCCATTGCGTAAATCTCACTTGCCAAGGGGTAGGTGTTTTGCAGTATGCCGCTTTTTTAAGGATAGTGCGGACAACAAAAGAATAGTAGTTTGCAACCTGTGCCACAACAAACTGAGCCAGGGTGTGAACACTAGCAACCTCACCACCACCAGCATGATCCGCCACATGGCATTCAAGCACCGTAATAAGTGGGACGAATGCCTGGGTCCACAATCTGTGTCTGTGGGTCACACCACTGCTTCCTCTTCCCCTGTGGTACATGCTGGCCAATCGCCTGTCGAAGGCGCAGGTGATGATGCCTCCCGCCCTGCCCCTGGACCTTCGCAAGCACCATCAGTGACCACATCTACTTCCCTGTCCCAGTGCAGCATCCAAATATCCTTACCCAGGCATTTGAACGCAAGAGCAAATAACCAGCCACCCACCCACAGGCCATAGCACTAAATGCGCACCTTTCAAAATTACTGGCCCTTGAAATTTGGACATTTAGGCTTGTAGACACTGAGGCCTTCCACAGCCTGATGTCGGCAGCCGTCCATCGTTACGCAGACCCCAGCAGCCACTGTTTTTCATAGTGTGCCCCACCCACCTTACAACAGCATGTGTCCTGTAACATCAACCATGCCCTGACAAAAGCAGTTACTGGGAAAGTCCACTTAACCACTGACACATGGACAAGTGCATTCGGGCAGGGACACTACATTTCCCTGATGGCACACTGGGTGAACGTTTTGGAGGCCGGGAGAAAATCATACCCTGGCATGGCACAGGTTCTACCGACACCGAGGATTGCGCACCCTACATCGATCAGGGTTTCCACCAGCACATACATTAGTGGCTCCGACCCCCACTTGTCCTCCTCCTCCACTTCCATCTCCGAATTATCCTCATGCATCACTAGTCAGACATCAGCCGCTAGCTGGAAGCAGTGTAGCACTGCAGTGGGGAAGCGTCAACAGGCTGTGCTGAAGCTGATATGCTTAAGGGACAAACAGCACACCACCACATAGCTGTTGCAGGGGATAAAAGACCAGACTGAGCTGTGGCTCTCACCACTTAACCTCCAACCAGGCAAGCATTGTTTGATAATGGCCGTAACTTGGTGGCGGCTTTGAGCTCTGCAACTTCACACACATCCCATGCCTAGCCCACGTCTTAAACTTAGTGGTTCAGCAGTTTCTCAAAACCTACCCCAATTTGCCTGAGCTACTGGTGAAGGTGTGCAGCGTGTGTGCACATTTCTGCAAGTCATAGACAGCTTCAGCCAGTCTGTCAACAATGCAGCAGCGCTTGAAATTGCCAGCTCACCGGCTGTTGTGCGACGTGAGCATGCGCTTGAATTCCACGTTCCACATGTTGGTCAGGCTTTGTGAGCAGCAGAGGGCAGTAGTAAAATACCAGTTCCTACATGGTTGTCGCTAATCAGAAGCGAGGAGTGGGAATGGATGTCTGACCTCTGTGAGGTTTTAAGAAACTTTGAGGAATCGACACAGATGGCGAGTGGTTATCAGCATAACCATCCCACTTCTGTGTCTACTCAAACGCTCGCTGCTCACAATTGAGGCCGACGCTTTGCATGTGGAAGAGGTGGAAATTGGTAAAGAAGACATTACACAAGGTAATAGCCAGACCATCCTCCATCAGTCTTCTCAGTGCGAATTTGACGATGAAAAGGAGAAGGAGCAGGAGACGGTTGCCTCCGCTACAGAGAGTAGTACCCATGGAAGTTTAATTCCATCTGTTCAGCGTGGATGGGAAGAAGAGGAGGAAGTGGATGAGGAGATGGACAGTCATCCTCCTGATGACGACAGCGAAGTCTTGCCTGTTGGTACTCTGGCACACATGTTTGACTTCATGTTAGGCTGCCTTTCATGCGACCTGCGCGTTATACGCATTTTAGACAACACCGATTACTGGGTGTTCACCCTTCTCGACCCCCGCTACAAGGAGAACTTCTCATCTCTCATTCCTCAGGTGGATAGGACGAGCAAAACGGTGCAACACCAGAAGGTCCTTGTTGAAAAATTGCTCCAAAAATTTCCATCTGACAACGTTGGCAGCAGAGTCCGTACTTCCTTGGGCAACTGAGGAGGGGAGACAAGGGGAAAACACAGCAGTTCCAACAGAAGCAAGGCAACACTCTGCAAGGCCTGGGACAGTTTCATGACACCCCGTCAGCACCCTCACCCTGATGCGCGGGCTCGTGTCACAAGGAAGGAAACGTTTTGGAAGATGGTGAAGGAATACGTAGCAGACTGTGTCAGCATCCTCAGTGATCTGTCAGTGCCTTACAACTACTGGATGTCCAAGCTGGACATGTGGTACGAACTGTCGCTCTACGTCTTGGAGGTGCTGGCCTGCACTGCCGCCAGCGTTTTGTCTGAGCAGGTAACTGAAAATGCTGATAGGTTGACTCTTATAAAAATGAACAAGGCCTGGCTTGCCCCTGACTTCTCGACTCCACCAGAGGAAATTAGATGAACATAAAGGCACTTTAAATGTGTTATTTATAATGTAATGAATATTCTGTATTCCTACGCACCCCTTCCACCACATAAAATGGTATATGGTTGAATCTTCCTTTTCTCCTCCTCCTCTTCCATCATATCAACATGCTTATTTGTCGCATATAATGCCCTCGTATATATGCCCTTGCATATAATTTTTTACAGGGTCAGCTCACCCGCAGGCCTTCTCATATAATTTTTTACAGGGTCAGCTCACCCACAGGCCCTTTCATTTAATTTGTTACAGGGTCAGCTCACCCACAGGCCCTCTCATTTAATTTTTTACAGGTTCAGCTTACCCACAAGCCCTCAGCGAAAATCTTTTAGAGGGTCAGCTCACCAGCATGCCCTTACCCATAATGTTTTCGAAGGTCAGCTCACCAGCAGGCCCTCACTTGTAATCTTTTAGAGGGTCAGCTCACCTACAGGCCCTCGTATATCTGTGAGATACAGTGTACCTTTGCAGTAGACGCTGCGAACAGTGTCATTATCTGTGGTACCTCTCCTGTATAACGTTTCCTCATCCTAAATACCTATGACATTCCCTGTAATTTTTTTGTACTAATTCCAATGACACGGTCTCTTAAGAGTTCTTTATTGTTATTTATCTTCACTACCTCCCTGAGTCGGGAGTAATTTGCATGCCCCCACCTTCCTTACTTGGAAGTGGTAGCCATAGCGGTTACTCAGGCTCCCTCTCCAGAAGCAAATCCTGATTAACCTTTACCCGTGGTCGCCATGCTAGGAGCATAAAAGAACATCTAAAGTTGATAGGGCAGACATCCAAATGGATCGTCGACATCACGGGGACGTGCGATCACCTGTCAACAAAGCGGCAGCAGGCCCTTGCACATAATGTTTGAGAGCATCAGCTCACCAGCAGGCCCTCACCTACAATCTTTTACAGGGTCAGCTCACCAGCAGGCCTTCATCTACAAGTCCAGTTTCACTATCCAAGAGTCTGGTCAACAAAATCCTCACCACCACTACTTAGCACGGAGGAGTATAGTTGGTTATCGGAATGAACCACACAATTTGTCTCAATCCACCCGCTCACAACGGCCATTCACCACCACTCACAGAATTGAGAAAGAGGTATCAATCTGTCAATCCTTTCAGTGTCAGGGCCGGGTGAGGTTTCCCGTGCGTAGTAAAATTAAGCCGCAGGCTCCACTACTGGTGGTGTCCTTCCATCAATTAGTTTAAGTTTCAGCTTTGCAACCATACTCCCCCTGGAACTCAAAGAGTTTGTTTTCCCAGAAAATGCTCAGTGGGTAATGGGAATAACGCCGCCGGATCGCCTGTAGGATTGTCTTCGAACCTCTGACTTTATTTGTTGATTAATGAAAACATTTGTGGCAACAAATGCTTTGGCTGTGGTTCGTCTTGCGCTGGTCAAAAAATTTCACCTGTAGCGGTACAATACGAATGCCACCGGCCATCCCTCTTAATCGGGTCCCCAGTTCCGAAAATCAACAAGATTTTTGGCGGAACTTGCACTTTATGTATAAGTAAATATACAGGAAAGAATGTTTCCTAACAATTTTTACTCTACAATCGATTTTATCTTTGGTTTTGTGCGTATTATTGTCAGTCTAAAAGTGGCGTACTACTCGGACAGCATCGCTATCAGCAGAGACATGGGAGTCCAAGATGCATCCAGACATCCTCTCCATGCTGTTCCAGAACCGTTTCTGTGTTATTTTTTTCATTAATTTCTGAACTTTTCATATGAACCAGGCACCCTCCCCTCTTCAGAGCAGAGGGTGCCTGGTTTAATGCTTCGGTCCTCCCATTGACTTCCATTATACTCGGGTAGATGTGCTCGGCCAGAGCACCCAAGCACTAAGGCGCTCGATCATCACTAAGCAGCGCAATTGGCTACAAACAAATGTGGATAGGGAAATTATTTAAACTAACATAAAATACATGAAAAAAAATAATAATAATCTTGAACCAGGAGACGGAAATGGAGTAGGAAGTTGGAGAGTCTGTGGCGGTGTAGGTGGAAGAGGCGGAGGAGGAAGCCAACACTGTTTATAATTTTTTTATTTTTTTTATTTGTCTGTTAATTCTGTGTCACTACTCTGCCAATATAACACATAATAATCTTGAGCCAAGAGGTAGAGGTCTTGGTAGAGGAGGAAAGAGGCAGGCGTTTTTTGGTTTGTGGAGGCCCCAAAACATTGGGAAATGGCAAAGAGAACGTACAAACTGCACTGGAGTATAACAATGGCAGGGTACGACCTGTATAATTATTTACTCAGCCAATATAAGACATAATAATCTTGAGCCAAGAAGCGGAGGTCTGCGCGGTGGAGGAGGCATATGTGATGGTGTAGGCGAAAGAGCTGGAGGAGGCAGATGAGATAGTCAACATTTTTCTATTTTAATTTAGTTTTTTATTTTTTGTTTTGTGGAGGCCACTTGGGAAATGGCAAAGAGAATGCACAAACTGCACTGGAGAATGGCTGGATGTGGGCGGTAAACTTCTCTACTCTGCCCACAATTAACAGACTGATTACCAATTGAATTTCCATGTCAGACATGCAGATGAAGTGTATCTCCCTGCCAAAAAAGGCTTTATGTCACCGTGTCATAACATCTAATTAACTGTCTTATAACAGTAAGGCCTCTTTCACATGGGCGAGAATTCCATGTGGGTGCAATGCGTGAGGTGAACGTATTGCACCTGCACTGAATCCGGACCCATTCATTTCTATGGGGCTGTGCACATAAGCGGTGATTTTCACGCATCACTTGTGTGTTGCGTGAAAATCACAGCATGCTCTATTTTGTGCCCTTTCACGCAACGCAGGCCCCATAGAATTGAATGGGCTGCGTGAAAATTGCAAGCATCCGCAAGCAAGTGCGGATGTGGTGCGATTTTCACGCACGGTTGCTAGGAGACGATCAGGATGGGGACCCGATCATTATTATTTTCCCTTATAACATGTGTGAAAGAGGCCAATACTAGGCATGACTGTGATTACTTCAACGTTCCCACAGCTTAAAAGCTTGTAGATTGGCTACATTGCAGTCTTTCATCAAGTTTTTTTTTTTTATCATACAAACCTGAACACGACTTCTGCGACGAAGTCCGTGTTCTGGTTCGGGTGCCCAACTCATAACCCTATTCATAACCTGAAAACAACAGAAGCAGATCTTGATTCTGGCAGTTTTTTGGAGATTTTGGTTGTACATTGCCTCTGCTTTTAGTTGCTAAAGCTGCCACTAACCTTCCTCCTCTGATGTCACCTCCTCCTCAGCACACCAAATGAGCTCCTAGTTCCTGCCCAACACAAAATCATCATATTAGTCCTTAAACTCCCAGCTACTGTTATCATACTGTAAAATACCATTTTTGGCTCTGCCTTTGCCACTACCACCATCAGAGTGGCTACAATGCCTCTTTTTCTACCACTACCACAAACATAGTTATAAATGGGGTCCCTCATCTCTCCCGATCCTCCTCCTCTTGATGTCCAAATGCTCATTGTTCCCAGAAAAGTCATCTGAGTCATCTTAAGTATGAAAGTTTTGTTGCCTCTTCTTTGGATAAAAAAGGCACTTAGTAGAAGGGGCAGTAAAGGCAGAGATGATGGAACTGAAAAACCTTTCTGGAGCTAAAAAACAAACAAACAAAGAAAACTGCTGTAAAGTCGTTGCAGAGGCTGGATTTTTGGTGGCCCCAAGCTACGTTGGGTGCCCTGGTCACCATTGAGGTGTCACCACCAGGGGCGAATTGGCCATATACCTTACAGGGAAATTTGCAGGTGGGCCAATCACCAGGGGGCCGCCTTGGCCGTTCTCATGGCCAGCCAGGGGAAATTTTTGGGGATGTATTTTGTGCTGCTGACAGCAGTAATTTGTGGTGGACTGTGGTATTTGGCTGTTTTGGGGTGGTATAATGTGCCACAATATTGTATTGCTTGCCCTGCCTTCCATAAATTTGGACCCAACTACAAAACTGGGCCACTTTAAGTTCCCATTCCACCCCTGGTCACCACGTGTTCCTACTCTCTGGAAGGGATGGTATGGCGTGGTGCACTGAAATGGGAAATAAGTTCAGAGAGTAAGGGTCTGCAGTAAATCAGTGTGCTTCTTTACTGGAGGAATTCAGGTGCATAACAATTCAGACGAGACATAGGGCTGTCTTCTCTAGTCTCCTTCCTGGCAGAAGAAGGGTTTGATGCTGAGGAAAGGCCTGAGCTCACTGTCCCTCTCTCTTTCAGAAGGCTGGTACTCTGGCCAAAGGCTGGTGATCCAGGGTCTGAGGCAGAGAATCCCCATCTCAGCATCTTCTTTTTGTCACTCAAGTAGTCTCCTCTTTTAAGCACTGCTCCCTAACTGCAGAACACTAGGGGCTTCGACTGCTTTCCTTGAATACAGTTTCTGGCTAACCTAGAACCTTCTAGTGGTCGGGGTGGAGTGGAGAAACTGAGCCCAAATACAATGTTACAACTCCTGTGTCTCATAGACTTGCATTAGAACTTTAATGATACTCAGTGGCAATGACCCAGCAGTTTTTCTAAAGACAGGTTTCCAGACATAACAACATAGCTAAACAAGACATTGAAAAGGTCAGTCTGTCTGGTTTTGGTGGTAAACAAGTCTGGCTTTTCCCCTCCAAAACATGCTCTTCTTTAAACCTAGTAGCTGTGGAAAATGACTAGCTTCTCATTATTAGTTAGAAAGTCCAAAAAGTAACCCTTTCCACAGTGCTGTCCACAGTGTAAATGAACATGATGTATATCACCACATACACATAAAATGCAGTTACACCATATTGAGCAGTATAAGTCAATGGAAGTTAACCCTTTAAAGTGAAATAAATTAAACATTTGATGACTTTGCATAGGGGAAGTAATGGCAATTTTCTAGACTTCAAAGTAATCCTGCTTCAGACCACTAAACATGGCCACTAGGGGTCTCACTTCCACCTAAGCTGCCCATTCTCATGCAAGTTCCATCCCTGATAACATAGGCTTAGGCTTCGTTCACATCACTGTTCAGCCTTTCCGTTCTCCTGCTCCGTTTAGGAGCAGGAGAACAGAAAGGATGGATTCAGCACATAACTGAGCCAAACAGAACCTAAGGACCCCATAGACTATAATGGGGTCCGTTAGGTTTCCGCTCAGAAGAAGATTTTTGAAGCAGAGACAAAAGTCTTGCATGCACAACTTTTGTCTCTGCTCCAAAATTATCTTCTGAGCGGAAACCTAACAGACCCCATTATAGTCTATTGGGTACTTAGGTCCCGTTCCGCTCAGTTATGTGGCAAATCCGTCCTTTCCGTGCTCCTAAATAGAGCAGGAGAATAGAAAGGCTGAACAGTGATGTGAACAAAGCCTTAGAAGATGGCTGAAAGGAAGTGGGGGCATCTCAGAGCTAGGTGACCTCCAGAGCCTGATAAAATAACTGCTTCTACAGATGTAGTAGAGTTAGTACACATGCTTAACTAGATGAGGTAAGAGTTTTAGTGTGAACTGTGCTATATCTGTACACAGCTTTGGAGCCCCTTGTGTGTCTGTAAGTGTGATATATCCCTCCTTATGTGTTCTGTGAAGTAAGGGAAAGGATGTCACAGCAGTACAGTGTTGTCGGACTTTCACAGAAAGATTACAGCCCCTGCTTCTGAGTGAAATACATCTAGCTATGCAGCTTAAACAGGGAATAATATGGCTGAAAAAACATTAGGAACGCCTAAGCATAACTGTACATAACTTTGCAGTTATGATTGTACAAATAAGCACAGCCATTATAGAAACATTTTTTTTTTTTTAAGCCAGGTACGCCTTATTTATTTATTTATATATTTTAATGCTGTGCTACTCTGTAGGACATTGAGAATAATGCAAATGTTATCATCCTGTACTCATCTTGGAATATACTGAGTCTGGATAAAAAGGCAAGGAAGGAAACATGTCTATATAAACTCACACTGAATCTTTACATTTTTGATACAGGATTCATGCGAGAGAATATACACATCTGTTGGCTTTTCTCTTTGCTATTGAGGCAACTAACCAGCGTTCAGATATTCTGCCCAATGTCACTCTGGGATATCACATATATGACTCTTGTGGATATGTGAATAAAGTTATAAAAGATGTTCTGCAGATACTGTCCGGACACACGGTGACAGCTCCAAACTACTCATGTATGGAGAAGGATGCAGTGGTCGGTTTTATTGGAGATTTACGTTCTGAGACAACTCTCCCCATGGCCCGGCTGTTAAGTGTATATGGCTATACACAGGTGAGTGCAAGTGAATGCAAACCAAACAGGACTTCTCAGTAGGTTTAATCCTGCCTTTTGTCCTGCGGAGTGGGACTTTAAAGATGGCTGCCGGATGCCCGCTGTTTTAAATAGTAGACACTTGGGACTGATGTATGTGATAGACAATAACATCTATGGCATACATTTAACCCCTCAGATATCATGGTCAAATGTGACCACAGCATCTGGGAGCGCAAAAACCCAGAAGCGCGTACTTCAATGTGTTCACCAACTCCCCTAGCAAGGATCGGGGGAGCTAGATGGTGTGTGCAGCAGCTTCGGTCCTGCTGAATGATCTGAGGCTGCCGCACATATAGTAAGTTCCTAAGGAGAGCCTGCCTGTGGCAGGGCTGCTCAGGAACATAATGTTATTTTCATAGACTGCCATGCTAGTGCACTGGAGTGTATGACAGATGACTGCATGTTATAGTTCCTTATGGGAATTATAAAAAAAGTGCAAAAAATATATATATAAAAAATAATTAAAATCATCCTTCTTTTCCTAAAATAAAAATAAAAATACATAAACAATAAAAAAAATTAACATTGGGTGGGAATCACCACATGTTATCGCCCATACGATTAAAATTAAAATAAATATTTATCCCATCTGGCAAAGTGTGAAACAAAATACAAATTCAAAATGATTCACAGCTTTTTGGACGCTTCACCTACCATAAAAAATTTACTAAAAAGTGATCAAAAAGTCATACACACCCCAAAATTATATCAATGAAAAAACTACAGGTAGCCCTGCAAAAAATAACACACCTCTGTACACATAACTTCAGAAAAGTTATAGGGAACAGAATATGGAGTACGAAAAAAAAAATGTTTTTAAAGTTTTATTTTTTTTTCCAGTCTTAAAACGCAAAAAAACTATGCATATGTAGGATCGACTTAATTGTACTGACCCGTAGAATGAAAGTAACAGGTTAGGTTTACCACATAGGGAATGCTGCAAAAACAAAACCAATATAACTGTGGGGGTATTGTGTTTTTTTATTTAGTTTTTTTTCTAATGTTGCTTCTTACTACATCATATGCAATACTAAACTGTGGCATTAGGTACAATTTGTCCTTCAAATACCAAGCCCTCATACAGCTATGTGAATGGACAACATAAAAAAATGGGTGGCCCTAGAAAGGCAAGGTATGAAAAATGAAAAAAAAATAAAAAAATACAAAAATTAAAAATATAAAGGCTGAAAGGGTAAACGCACAATTTTCCAGTTTAGTGTACAATTTATTCTCCCGCAGAATGAGCAAGACATGACGTAGGTGGTCCTGATGAGTTTTGAAATCAGGAGAAAAAATCTAAATGTCATCTAGATACACCAGTACAAATTTCCCCATTAAATGATAAAAAATGCTGTTCACAAAATGCTGGAAGACGGCCGGAGCATTCATCAAACCAAAAGGCATAACCAAATTCTCAAAATGGCCCTCAGGGGTATTGAAGGCCGTCTTCCATTCGTCTCCTTCTCTGACCCTGACCAGGTTGTATGCCCCTCTTAAATCAAACTTGGAAAAAAACTTTAGCCCTAACACTTTTCAAAAATTCGATTCTGATGTGTCACCGAATTTCCCCCCAAAATGTTATTGGATCTAAAATAATTAATGATAAAGCATGTTAAAAATCAGCTTTTACCTAGATGCAGGTTGCCTGTGTATTGTTGTACATTACTGTGCATTGCGAAAAACTGTGTGTCAGTATGGCAGGCAGTTGATAGGCATCACTCTTAGAATCAGTTCATTACGGGTCCAAAACTAAACAAATAACTCAAGTGTGAACTCAGCCTTACAGGTCAATGTTAGTGTCATGTATAAAGGACTTAAAGGCTTTGGGGCAATTATATTGCATTGTTTTGAGCTTTATTAAAAATAGGAAATCCTTTTTTTCTGTACATAGCTAAGATGCTGTAGTAGCAGCCTGTGGATTTTTTGTCTTTATTCGTCATATAGGGAGCAGAAGGACTCCTTATCTCTGCTCTCTGTCATTATAAATCAAAGCTCAATCCTTATCTTACTGATAATTTAGTGTTTATGATCTCTCAGTAGTTTAGAGATAAGGATTATTAAAAGACAGGAACAAAGTGAAAGTGCCAGTCATACAGTTAGAAAAACAGTTAGCCCTTTGTGATAGAATGTCTCAATATTATTAATAAAGGCCACTTGAAAATATCATTTTTAGAAAAAATGAGTACAAATGTAATGACCGGCGTCACACACAGGGAGGAAAACAGGGAAAGCCCTGCCCAAGGGAGAGGGAAAGGTGGTGACCCCTAACTCACCTTGCGGCTGGCACCTGACTGCCCTGACGTCCCTAGACGGGTTCCTCACCCGTGCGGCGATCACGTGCCTAAACCCTGGCTTTCCCTGAAATGAGCCCTAGATAGTGAACGGGCCGGTGGGATCGCTAGTCCGCAACCACTGCACTAAGAGGGAAACACCAGGGAGAGGACAGACAAATACAAACAAACACAAACACCCAGGTGGGCGACCACAGCAGTCCACAAAGGTCCAACAGGGATCCGGAGGGTAGCGTTTTGAAACAACCATCCGAGAACGCAGCAACACAGCTCCATTGGGTCAGAATAGATGTCCAGGCAGGAAGCTCTATCTCTAGCAACCAGAGAAGTGTGAGAGAGGAATATAAGGAGGTTTGGGAGTGCTGGACAAGGAACAGCTGAGGAGAAGGAGCTACGGATCCCTGAGTGAGCCAAAAGGGTTTGCAAAGCAAACCCAGAAAGCTACCATAAGGAAAACAGCCCTATCTTAAATAGAGCGTGCAGCCAACCGCTGCGACTTCCTGACCCCGGGTATAACGGAGTCAGGCGTGGTTCTCGATACCCTCGTGACAACAATGCAATCATAAACAAAAATTGTCTCCAAAGGTGTACATAGCCTTTAACCGTTCAGTGGTACAAGATTGTACTATAGAGTGAAAGAGTGGTCTCATTTTACACTGTTTGCTGTTTCCACATAGGTTTCTACAGAATCTGTTCTGTTACACACTAATACAAGTAGTGACACCATGACAGAGTGGAGAGGGTGTCAGCAGTAAGTTTATTTTTCCCTTCTTCTGATTTGTCACAACAACCACTGTCTTTTGAGCATCTGCCTTCATATAGTCAGCATTTGGTCAGTAATCGATCTTGCTAAGGCAAAAAAAAAACCAAAAAAAACATGGATAGGTCCAAAAACAGAGATGACACGCGATTAAAATATTTGCATTTCTTCTGTGTTTTGTACCCACTTCTGCTTTTGGCTTCCAAATCATGGGCATATCCTGATACAAAGTAGGGATCATGTGATACAGGCCTTATGGGTGCTCCAAAGATAGTATCTGTTGGGGTTTTCATTTTTCCATCCTTCTGACAGATCAGGAGAAGGGTAAAATAAATGGTGATGTCAGCAAGGCCAAAGATGGACACTAGTGGCCCCATCACAGAGTGGTGAGGGTGGTAACTGCATGAGGAGTCAACATAGTAGCTCAGTCACAGTGGTGAGAGTGAGTGGTCCTGTCCACCTGCATCATCATGAAATCGTTCACGGCCTTCCTTTGCTTATATAGTCAGTCCAACATGTGGAAGGTGGAGCAGACAATGACAGGCTCAAGTACTGGCCCACCTTCTGCTCACCATGAGTGTGCAGGGCTGGTACAACTTTTTGGGAAAAGTAGTGACTAGGGTTGAGCGAACCCGAACTATAAAGTTCGAGTTCGTTCCGAACTTTAGGATTTTTGGACCCCGGGCCCGAACCCAAATTTTGCAGTAAAAGTTTGGGTTCAGTGTTCGGCAAGTTAATGGCGCTTTTTGAAAGGCTGCAGAGCAGCCAATCACCAAGCGTTTAACTCTGTGCCCTTAGAAACCATCACAGTGATGCCTACTAATGGCATGGCTGTGATTGGCCAGTGCATCATGTGATTCAGCCTCTATATAAGCTGGAGTCACTAGCGCTGCACGTCATTCTGCTCTGATTAGTGTAGGGAGAGGATGTTGCTGGACTGGTGATTTCAGGGAGAGAATAGGAGAGAATCAGTTATTCTGAAGTGCTTGTTAACTCAGCAATCTACCTAGATTTTGTTTTGTGGGTGCAGTGCACAATCTTTTTACCCTGCCCTGAGCCCAGAAAAATAACTTTTATCCGTCTGTTAGTTAGGTGAGCGGTGGCGGCCATTTTATGCAAGTTTTGTGCACCAGCACTGCATCTGTGCATTTTGAAATAATGCAATTATATTCTGGGTTTAAAAAAATCACCCATTTTTGGCAGACCCTACATCTGTGGCCTTTGCAGCATTAGTCAGTGTGTAATTTAAGCTTGAAATACAGCAATAATTTTCTGGGCTTAAAAAACACCAGTTTTGGGCAAAGTGCTAAATTTTACAGCCCTTGCTGCATCTGTCAGTGTTAAATTCAAGCGTTATATACTGCTGTCATATTCTGTTATAAAAAAAACACCCATTTAGGGCAAAATCCTAATTTAGAGGCATTTGCTGCATCTGTCATTGTTAAATACAAGCTTGAAATACAGCAATAATTTTCTGATTTAAAAAAAGCACCCATTTGTGGCGATACCCTGCATCTGGAGCTTATGCAGGTTTTGTCAGTGTGCAATTTGAACTTGAAATGCTTCAATAATTTTCTGGGTTTTAAAAAACACCCATTTTTGGCAATACCCTCCATCTGGGGCCTCTGCCGCAATAGTCAGTGTGCAATTTAAGTTTGAAATACAGCAATAATTTTCTGGGTTTTAAAAAACACTAGAGTTGAGCGGACACCTGGATGTTCGGGTGCGGCCGAACTTCGGAAAAAAGTTAGAGTTTGTGACCCGAACTTGACCCCGAACCCGAACCCCATTGAAGTCAATGGAGACCAGAACTTTTGAGCACTAAAATGGCTGTAAAAATTTCATGGAAAGGGCTAGAGGGCTGCAAATGGCGACAAAATGTGGTTAAGAGCATGGCAAGTGCTCTGCAAACAAATGTGGATAGGGAAATGACTTTAAATAACATAAAATACGTAAAGGGAAATGACTTTAAATAACATAAAATACGTAAAATTAAAAAATAATAATCTTGATATAGGAGGATATTTATGTATTTATATATTATAGATATATTTAAAGAGCTGAACATTGACTTATATGGTAGCTGCCTTACATCTGGTGGCATTAGAGGCGGAGCTTGTGAAGAGCTCATTTGCATCCCTTTCTTCCCAGAATTCCAGAAGAGCATGAATGGCCTATAAATCTCCTCACACCGATTAAGGCACTCTCTCTCCAAGGAGATATAGTACCCACCAGGCCCAAGGGTTTGATGTTATATTTTCCAACTGGAGAAGATGTTCACCTGAATTTGGATGTAAGTACCTGTAGATAAAGCACATCTTGTTAGTTTCATTTTAAATCCATTGTGGTGGTGTATAGAGCCAAAAATGTTAGAATTGTGTTGATGTCCCAATATTTATGGACCTGAATGTATGTCCCTGATGCACAGAAGGTATTGCACAGATGTCAGAAGTCACTGCAGACACCTTCTATTAAGATAGCCAATGAAGTGATTTTTTTGTAAATAAAAATAATTAAATAAAAAAGTGCAAATCTACACTTTAAATTGCTGCCAACACACACAGTATTCCTTAAAAGGACTTTTGGGTCTTTGAAACGTCTTGAGAAAGAAAGTAATTTGCCATCCAAATCTCCCTACACTGTCTGTACCTTCCTAACCGCAGCTCTCCCTAACTCGCAATGAGCCGAACCCGCGTGACCAGGTACTATATAGTACCCGATGACGTGTTCCGGCCAGCCAATCACTGTAATGCCAGTAGAAAACATGACTAATGGCATTACAGTGATGGAAATGCTTACCAGCATGTTTATTGGCTGCTTAGAAGGTGCCAAGTGTGCGGGGAGGAGACTCGAGCATGGCGCTCGAGCACATGTGGTACTCGGCCGAGTGCTCGGATCTGCCGAGCATAGTGATGCTTGAGCCGAACCAGTACTCAGCCAAGCATGCTCGCTCCTCACTAAAGGTGACATCACTCTGGGCATCCAGTAGCACATAGGCAGATACCTTCTTTTTCCTCCTTTTAGGATTTGAAATGCACACTGATACAACTATTGATGTGCCATTGCTTTCTCCTTTCCTCACTCTTCAAGAGAATACCAATACTTTATTTTCTTCCTCAGTATCTTTAGGTATTGAGGATGTATCCTTCTTTGGAAGTTCTTCACATAGTGGTGTAGGATGGCATCCTTTGCAAACACGTGTGGCCCTTTTCTTGCACTCCTTAGTAACATGGCCTTTTCTTAGACATCCGAAACAGTTGATTATCCAGTACAATTTTTTTTCTTTTCTTCTGGGGACTTCTTCTTCAATTGTTGGCACTTGTGTATGGAGTGGTTCTGTCCACAGAACATACACTTGAAGGTAGTCTGAAGATTTGTTGGTTCTGTCTCTCTACTGATCCCAGTTGTGACTTTGGACTTGCTCTTGTAGGTATCTGGACCTTTAGCTGCTGTGTTGGTTGCAAAGCTAGTTGCTCTTGCACGTTTTATCTCTCTTGCAGGCCTTTATTCTAAGGATTCTAAGACATAAGATGATGTTAATGGATTACATGCAATCCTTGCTTCCTTATTGATGAACTCAGAGAACTCTTTAAAACTTGGGAAGTTCTTGCCTAGATCTAACTGTTCAGTCACATAGCAATTCCATCTAGAAGCCACTTCTTCAGGTAGCTTAGTTAGCATCATGTGGTTTTCTAGACAGTCATTAAGTACTTCTAGACTTTGACTAAACATGCGGGATGGCATTGCTGCATACTTGCAGGAAGTCACCATACTTTTGGAGTCTGAAGTGTTCTTTAGAAATTATTTTAGGCCAGTTATTCAATTTCCCTCTAAAAACATTTTGTACTAAGAAAGGATGACCATATCTTGCCTTCAATTTTTCCCAAGCTTGCTTGTAGGCTTTTGTTTTTGCTATAGAATTTACCTTCAAGAACTTCCTTGGCTTCTCCACCAACATATCTCTGAAGGTAGAATAACTTGTCAACTGGACTGAAGCAATGATGCTCAATGATCATTTCAAAGCTTGCCTTCCACTCTATGAACTTTAGTACTTCTCCAGAAAATACAGTGGGTTCCGGAATGGGAAGTATAGCTAGGACTGCTCTCTGTGGTCTTACTTGGGCAATGGTTGTAACACTCTCCTGAGCATTGCCGTGGCATCTAGGAATAGAATTATCTGATTCTATTTTCTCACTTAGTTCTGAATTAGGAGAGTCCCTTTCTTCATCTTTTCCGGTAGAGATAGAGGGTGAATCCACACACCTTTTTCCTAACACTGGACTAGGCCTCTCTTTGTCTTTCTGAGCAGGGATATAAGGATAATGACTTATTTCCTCACTAAGTGCTGTAAATTTCCTTTCATTCTCTTGAGTGTATGAAGAAAAATAGGAGGGGTCTTTTTTTTCACTTAGTACAGATTTGAAACTATGACTACTCTGAATCATATCCTCCTCGTGTACTCTAAGTCTGGCTTCTATGATCTTAACATCTTTCTGCCTTTCTAGACTTTTCATCTGTTGGTGCTGTGCTTCCATTTAATGTGCCTCCTTTTTAGCTTCCATCTGATAGGGTTTTGCATCCTTTTCAGCTTCCATCTGATGGCGTTGTGCATCCTTTTCAGCCATCTGTTGGCGCTGCGCCTCGCTGGCAGCTTCCATTTCAATTTCTGCTCTCTTGACAGCAAGTTGTTCAGCAAATTCCTTTCTTTTGGCTTAATCACACTTAAGATTGTGGTACCACCTAAGGACCTAGCATAGTTTCTCATAAAAAGCTTGTTCATTCTGCTTCTTGCTTTAACTTCATCATAATTAGCTGCAGATTAAAGTTCTCTTATGAGTACGGTTGAACGAACCCGAACTGTAAAGTTCGGGTTCGTACCAAACTTTTGGATTTTTGTACCCTATACCCGAACCCAAACCTTTCAGTAAAAGTTTGTGTTCGGTGTTCGGCGAGTTAATGGTGCTTTTTGAAAGGATTCTTTTAACTTGTGTGCCCTTAGAAGCCATCATAGCCATGCCTACTAATGGCATGGCAGTGATTGTCCAGTGCAGCATGTGACCCAGGCTCTATATAAGCTGGAGTCACGTAGCGCTGCATGTCACTCTGCCCTTACTAGTGGAGGGATAGGATGCTGCTGCTGTGAGGGAGAGAATAGGAAAGAATCAGTTATCAGAAGTGCTTGTTGACTTAGCAATCTACAGTGATTTTGTTTTGTGGGTGCAGTGCACAATTTTTTTTTACCTGGTCTGAGCCCAGACACAGAAAAATAACTTTTATCCGTCTGTTAGGTGGGCGGTGGTGGCCATTTTATGCAAGTTCAGTGCACCAGCAAAGCATATTTGTATTTGTGACAGTCAAATACAAGGTTTAAATACTGCAATTATATTCAGGGTTTAAAAAAAACACCCTTTTTTGCAAGAAAATATATTTTGGGTTCTTGCTGAATTTGTGAAAACCAAAAACAAACTTTAAATACTGCAGTTATATACTGGGTAAAAAAAAAACACACCCATTTTTTGCAAGACCCTACATCTGGGGCCTTTGCTGGATTTGTCACAGTAAAATGCAAGCTTGAAATACTGCAATTATATTCTGGGATTTAAAAAAAAAAAAAAAAAAACACACCCATTTTGGGCAAGACCCTACATCTGGGTCCTTTGCTGCATTTGTCACAGTGAAATACAAGCGTTAGATAATGCTGTTATATTCTGGTATTTAAAAAAAAAAACACCCATTCTGGGCAAGATAATAAATTTGCAGCCTTTGCTGCATTTCTTTTTTTTTTTTTTTTTTTTTTTTTAATTTTAATAAAAATAGAACATAACAAGGTACATATACAGGTATCTTGCACGTTAAGCATGACGAAGATTGGTACATTGGAAGAAAATTCAATGTTACAAGAGGCATTATCACATAGCTTATATACATTCACCTAAGAGACAATAGACGCATTTAAGTTGTACAAGAGCTATGGTGAAAGTATAATTTGCAATAGTGTTGTACATCAAGAAAGACTCTATATTGTCCCCAACATTAGTGCTCATAGGTAAGGCGAACATAAGTGAGAAGCCGCCTCTCATTTGGGGTGTCTATACTCTGACCACATTTTCCAGCGTTTACAGAAATTGCTATGGGTGCGTGTCTCCCAGGAGGAAATCTCCTCGAACCTATATAGTTGGTCAACCTTCAATTTCCACTGTTCCAATGGAGGGATAGAGGTCGATAGCCATAGCTTAGGGACCAACAGTCTGGCGGCAATTAAAAGTTGTCTGAAGAGCAGTGGAGGATAAGGAGGGGTTGTTTGGGTATTCAGGTTGAGCAGTGCCAAAGAAGGGGATAGCGGTATATTGGTGTGGCAGATTTGGTTGCAAAGGTCAAAGATATCTTTCCACCATTTATTGATTATAGGACAGGACAATCATATGTGGAAGAATGTCCCCCTGTCTCCCAGGCATCTCCAGCATTCATCCGACGCTGTGTTCGAGTAAAGGGAGGTCACATCAGGAGTTTTGTACCACCTTGTTAAAAGTTTGTACCCATTCTCTTGTATACGAACACAGCGGGAGGACTTGTGTGGGGCCAATAGTAGGTTAGGCAAGTCAGCTATTGAAAGATTTACGGCTAGATCCTTTTCCCATCTGCAGATGAAAGCGGGCTTGACAAGTAATGGGAGGGTATTAAGTTTACGATATAACTGTGAAATTAGCTTTTTAGGGGGGGTGGGGTAAGAGATTCCACCCAAACCAAGGGTCGAAGCAGGTCGCTGCCCGTGATATGCTGCGAGATGAACGATTGTAAGCACATTATGGGCAGCGAAAACTTGTGATGGAGATTTAATTTTGTTTGAATCTCACTTTTAGTGGGAGGGTGGTTATCTTGTTGAAGAAGTGTAAAGATAGAGATGTTTGATTCCCTGATGACGCGTGGAGTGCAATCTCTTATCACTGGGAGGGAGGTGCCTATAACATCTCCTACTGAGAGAAGCGGCGATGGGAAGGGTATCCCACAGTGTGTGGATTGAAAGTATTTCCACACCTGAAGGGTAGCTTGAATTAACGGAAAAGGGGAGGAAGGGATGTTGTTTATTCTGGGAGTTCCCAGCAACAGTGAGCGGAAGGGTTGTTTTACCAATTCCCGTTCCATTGCCACCCAAGGTTTAAGATTAGAGGTTCTAAGCCATTCCACTGCTCTAGACAGCAGAATAGCTCTGCCATAAAGCTCAGGATCCGGAAAAGCTGTGCCTCCTGTATGCTTGGGTTGGGAAAGAAGGGAATAGGAGATTCTTGGTTTCTTCTGGCTCCAAATGAACGAGCTGAAGAGTTTCCTAAGGGAAATATAGTACGATTTAGGGACCGGTATAGGCAAGACCTGTTTGAGGTAGGTAAGGCGAGAGAGTATCAATGAAACCAAGAGGTTTTTACGGCCAAACCAGGAAATAGTAGGGATATTTAGCCTATTTATTTCAGCAGTTATGGATTGTAGTAGGGGTAGATAGTTGAGAGCAAAAAGTTCAGAGGGCTTGGAACTAATTTTAATTCCTAAATAAGTGAGGTGGGGAGATGACCAATCAAATGGAGAGTGCTTTTTAAGACTTAGTTGATTATGTTGTGATATCTTTATACATTTTACTAGGGACTTTTGCTTATTTATCTTAAAATTAGATAAGAGGCTGTATGTATCTAGATATTTTTGGATTATGGGAAGTGAGGTGCTTGGGTTAGAAGTCATGAACATAATGTCGTCAGCAAAGGCCGCAAGTTTATGATCATGACCTCCCAATGTCACACCATGGATATCCTGATCTGCTCTCAGTCTGATAAGCAGAGGCTCCAATGCTAGTACAAACAGCAGGGGCGATAGAGGGCATCCCTGGCGGGTACCATTTTTTATCCTAAAAGGGTCAGTTAAGTCTCCGTTGATCAGAACCGAAGCTGACGCTTGGGCATACATTGCAAAGGTAGCTTGTGCAAAGGGACCAGGCAGGCCAAAACCAGACAGTACCTGCTTCAGGTATTCCCAGCTAATTCGATCGAATGCTTTTTCCGCATCCGTGCTCAGGAGAAGTAGTGGCTTGGAGTGGTGGGCAGAATAAAAAATCGCCATTCAAGACCCTAGTCGTATTGTCCCTACCCTCTCTACCTCTGACAAAGCCCACCTGGTCCCCATGCACAAGCGTGGGAAGAAAGGTGGCAAGGCGATTTGCCAACATTTTCGCAAGCAGTTTAAGATCTATATTAAGGAGTGATATGGGTCTATAGCTTGCACAGTGTTTAGGGTTTTACCCCTCTTTGGGGATCAAGGTTATGTGGGCCATCGTCATATCTCTAGAGAGCTGTTTCCCCTTTAAAGCTGAATTACAGACCGAGAGCAGATGAGGGAGGACTATTTGTTGGTACGTTTTATAGTAATAAACTGGGAACCCGTCTGGGCCTGGGCTTTTGCCATGGGGAGATTGCTTTAGAGCCAAGGTTAATTCCTCTAATGTAAATTGGGAAGCTAAATTGCGCTATTGTTCGGGGGAGAGTTTGGGCAGAGAGATTGACTCCAAAAAGGACTTGAGAAGGTCTGAGTGAGAGTCTGGGTTCAGAGTTGGGGGAAGATTATAAAGAGACTCATAAAAAGCATGGAATTGAGTGCCAATTAGTTTTGAGGAGTATAGGGGTTCGCCTTGGGGGGACTCTATCTGGTGTATATAGTTTGCAGATCGCCTGTCTCTTATTCTACACATCATAAATTTAGACACTTTGTCTCCATGTGCGAAAAATTTAGCCTTTGCTGCATTTCTGACAGTTTAATACAAGCATGATATACCCCTGTTATATTCTGGTATTAAAAAAAACACCCATTTTGGGCAAGATAATACATTTGTGGCATTTTTTTTGCATTTGTGACAGTCAAATACAAAGTTTAAATACTGCAGTTATATTCTTGGTTTAAAAAAACACCAATTTCTTGAAAGGCCCTACATCTGGGGCCTTTGCTGCATTTGTCACAGTGAAATACAAGCGTTAGATAATGCTGTTATATTGTGGTTTTGAAAAAAAAACACCCATTTTGGGCAAGACCCTGCATCTGGGGCCTTTGCTGCATTTGTCACAGTCAAATACTAGCGTTAGATACTGCTATTATTTTCTGGTTTTTAAAAAAACACACATTTCTTGCAAGACCCGACATCTGGGGCATTTGCTGCATTTGTCCAAGTCCAATACAAGCGTTATATACCGCTGTTATAGCTGTTATATTCTGATATAAAAATTAAAAAAACACCCATTTTGGGCAAGATAATACATTTGCGGCCTTTGCTGCATTTGTCACATTCCACTACAAGTGTTAGATACTGCTGTCATATTCTGGTTTAAAAAAAATAAAAAATACATTTTGGGAAAGATAATACATTTGCGGCCTTTGTTGCATTTGTGACAGTCAAATACAAACTTTAAATACTGCAGTTATATTCTCGGTTTAAAAAAAAAACACCAATTATTTGCAAGACCCTACATCTGGGGGCTTTGCTGCATTTGTCACAGTCAAATACAACCAGTCAATACTGCAGTTACATTGTTGGTTGACAAATTAAAACTTTTTGGGACTGTGAAGTAATTGTATAAAATTTGCCTGTCACACTGTTGTGTGACCTCAAGAAATGTTTCCTCTTTATGACAATGGCACTACCTTACTCTCAGTGAACTTAAAGGGACTCTGTCACCAGTTTCTAACCCCCCCTTTTATAACTATGGTTCTCTCCATGGTCCCCTTCTCATTACAAAGCTGTTGTTATAAGTTAAATCCGCCGTGTAGTTTTCATAAAAATCGCTTTTATCTAACCTGTCAATCTTCAGGATAAGGTGCCCAGGGCGTTTCTGATGGTCTGAATCTGCCGCTCTTCGCCGCCGCCGTTGGTGCCCAGCTCCTCCCATGATCCTTTCAGCGCCACCTCGATGTAATGCAATCCGCCTCCGGCTCTCCTCAGTGCCCCCTCCTCCTTTTCAAAGATCTCGCGCGTGCGCACAGGCCTGTGCCTGATGCGCCCGTGCGGACGTTTAGATTCTGCCTCGTGGAGCGAAGTGCGCATGCGCGCGCACGCGAACATGCGCGAACGCGCGCGAATATGCGCGAACGCGCGCGAATGCGCACTTCGCTCCACGAGGCAGAATCTAAAAGTCCGCACGGGCGCATCAGGCACAGGCCTGTGCGCACGCGCGAGATCTTTGAAAAGGAGGAGGGGGCACTGAGGAGAGCCGGAGGCGGATTGCATTACATCGAGGTGGCGCTGAAAGGATCATGGGAGGAGCTGGGCACCAACGGCGGCGGCGAAGAGCGGCAGATTCAGACCATCAGAAACGCCCTGGGCACCTTATCCTGAAGATTGACAGGTTAGATAAAAGCGATTTTTATGAAAACTACACGGCGGATTTAACTTATAACAACAGCTTTGTAATGAGAAGGGGACCATGGAGAGAACCATAGTTATAAAAGGGGGGGTTAGAAACTGGTGACAGAGTCCCTTTAATTGTTGACTATAGGCAGTTACATTGTTGCCTGACAAAAAAAAAATCTGTTAGTTTGGTGGGTGAACACAAAGAATAAGGAGAGCGTCAAAGAAGGGACATGGCCCTGGTCATGATGCTGCTGGTGTAGCTCCTGTTGCAGGGTGAGGACGTGGTCGATCTGTGCCTTCCTCAGGTGCGAGTAGGCGACAGAACCTTCAGTGTTATTTGGTAGGGCCGAATGCAGTTCTATGAATGGTGAGGCCAGAACAAGTACAGGCGATAGTAGATTTGGTGGCTGACAGTACCTACAGTTCCTTCACATTGTCTCCCACCCAGTCTCCCAGCCCATGTTCATCAGTCTTTCACCTCACCCCCTTGCAAATCAGCTAAGCAGTCTGAGCCCCAAGTCATGCAGCAGTCTCTGCTAGCAGGGTTTCCCAGGGCCATCCACATAGCCCTGCCCCAGAAGTGGAAGAGATTGAGTGCACCAATGCCAAACCATTTATGTTTCAGGATGAGTACATGGGAGGACCATCGCAGCACGTCTCGGATGATGACGAAACACAGGTGCAAACTGCTGTGGCTTTCTGCAGTGTGCAGACCGACAAGGAGGGCAGGGGTGAAGACTGGGTGGAAGATAATGTGGAGGACGATGAGGTCCTCGACCCCACATGGAATTAAGGTCATGCGAGTGACCTGTGTAGTTCGGAGGTAGAGGCTGTGGTCGCACAGAGCCACCAGCACAGCAGAAGAGGGAGCAGGGTGCAAAAGCGGAGCGGCTATCCCCTAGACAGTAAGCCTGCTACTGCCCACCGCACCAAGGGACCGAGCACACCAAAGCCAGCTCCAAGGAGATCCCTGGCGTGGCAGTTCTTCAGACAATGTGCTGACGACAAGACACAAGTGGTTTGCACACTGTGCAATCAGAGCCTAAAGCGAGGCATAAACGTTCTCAACCTGAGCACAACCTGCATGACCAGGCATCTAAGTGCAAAGCACGAGCTGCAGTGGAATAGACACCTCTTGGCCTCTTTATCCACCTCTGGAGTAACAGTGGCACCTGCCAGCTCGCAAACAGAAGTTCTGCCAGTAACGCCACCACCTGGGTCACCAAGCATCTCCACAATGTCCCATGAAAACGTTCAACTCTCTATCTCCCAAACACTGGAGTGAAAGAGAAAGTACCCCCCTACTGACACGCGATCCCTGGCTCTGAATGCCAGCATTTCAAAATGACTTGCCTTTGAAATGTTGTCATTCTGTCTGGTGGAGACTGAGAGTTTTAAAAGCTTTATGGCGGTGGCTGTCCCACAGTACGCTGTGCCCAGCCGCCACTACTTTTCCAGGCGAGCCATCCCTTCCCTGCACAACCAAGTATGGGACAAAATCAGGTGTGCACTGCCCAATGCCATCTGTGGCAAGGTCCACCTAACTACGGATTTGTGGACCAATATGCACGGTAAGGGACTTTAAATCTCCATAACAGCACACTGGGTAATTGCAGTGGCGGCTGGGCCTGAGGCGCATAGCAGTTGGGCGCATGTCTTTCCACTACCGAGAATTGCAGGGCGCTTCTCTTTGCCTCCTGTTGCTTCCTCCTCCTCCTACTCCGCTTACTCATCCTCTACCGCCTCCTCATCCGGTCAGCTTAACACCTTCACCACCAACTTCAGCACAGCCAGGGGTAAACGACAGCAGGCAGTTTTAAAACTTATCTGTTTGGGGAACAAATCCCACACCACGCAGGAGTTGTGGACGGGCATGGAACAACAGACCAATGAGTGGTTGATGCCAGTGAGCCTGAAGCCCGGCCTGATAGTGTGCGATAATGGGCGAAATCTCGTAGCAGCTCTGGGACTAGCCGGTTTGACGCACATCCCTTGCCTGACGCATGTGCTGAATTTGGTGGTGCAGAGCTTCCTTTAAAAATTACCCAGATATGTCAGAGCTGCTGCAGAAAATGCGGGGCGTCTGTGCGTGCTTTTGGTGTTCTCACCCTGCTACTGCTCGCCTGTCAGCGCTGCAGCGTAACTTTGGCCTTCCCACTCACCGCCTCATATACGACAAGCCTACAAGGTGGAACTCCACATTGCACATGCTGGCCAGACTGTGCGAGCAGCAGCAGGCGATAGTAGAGTTTCAGCTGCAGCACGCACGGGTGAGTCGCTCAGCAGAACAGCACCACTTCACCACTAATGACTGGGCCTCCATACGAGACCTGTGTGCCTTGTTGCGTTGTTTCGAGTACTCCACCAACATGACCAGTGCCGATGACGCCGTTCTCAGCGTTACTATCCCACTTCTATGCCTCTTTGTAAAAACGCTTCTGGCAATGATGGAAGAGGATGTGGCACAGGAGGAGGAAGAGGGATCATTTTATAGTGTTTCAGGTCAGTCAATTTCAAGTGGCTCCGAGGGTGGGTTCCTGCACCCACAAACGCCAGGTACACAATTGTTCAGCTAGGGCTCAGTTCTGAAGGATGATAAGGTGGAGGATTCGGAGGAGGAACTGTGTTCACAGCAAGGTGGCACCCAGACCAGCTCATGACCATCACTGGTGCGTGGCTGGGGGTGATACAGAGTACACAGACGATACACCTCCCACAGAGGACAGCTTGTCGTTGCCTCTGGGGTAGCCTGTCACACATGAGTGATTACAGGCTGCAGTGTCTCCGCAACGACCGTTGAGTTGCCCACATTCTAACTTGTGCAGATTACTGGGTGGCCACGCTACTGGATCCCCATTACAAGGACAACTTACCCTCCTTAAGTCAGTCACTGGATCGTGATCCTAAGATGCGCGAGTACAAGCACACGCTGGTAGACCCGCTGCTGATGGCATTCCCACCTGACAGCGGGGGCACAGTGGAAGCACAAGGCGAAGGCAGAGGATGAGGAAGAAGTCGCCAACGCAGCTGGGGAACCGCCAGCACCTCAGAAGGCATGGTTAGCATGGCCGGAATGTCAGCACGCCAAGACAACCAGCTCCACCAGCTGATATGGAACATCTTAGCAGGAGGCAGCATTTCACCAACATGGTGGAGCAGTATGTGTGCACATGCCTACAGGTACTGAATGATGGGTTTGTCCCCTTCAACTTCTGTGTCTCCAAATTAGGCACATGGTCTGAGCTTGCCCTTTATGTCTTGGAGGTGCTGGCCTGCCCTGCAGCCAGTGTATTATTGTCATGGAACCATGAACCAGACGTACAACAAGAGATAAGTGGAAATAAGAAGGCTTTATTGAAAATCAAGCTGTAAGGCAAAAGTCCAAACGGATGGCTAAACCGAAGCAGGGTCTTGCGAAGCCAGAGGTCAGGAACCAGAAGGGTAGTCAGACGAAGCCTGGATCAGGAACCAGCAGGGTAGTCAGACGAGGCCTGGATCAGGAACCAGCAGGGTAGTCAGACGAAGCCAGGATCAGGAACCAGAAGCAGCAGCAGTCTTAGAAGCATGTGAACACAGGAGGACCAAGCAAGGAACTGAAGCCACAGACCTCCTATATATATGAGCTAGGCATCCAGCTCCTCCCAGTGGGAAGGAGAAGCCGCAGGGTGGGAGGCTACAAGAAACCCAGAAACCAAGATGGCCGCCAGCACATGTCAAATGAAGGAGAACAGCAAGAAGGTAAGACCATGACAATTATCTTAATGTGTGTTTACCTCGGCAGGGGGCGTCATCACAGACAAGCGCAGCAGCCTGTCCACAGCCAATGTGGACAAGCTCACGTTCATTAAAATGAACCAGGCATGGATCCCACAGGACTTGTCCATACCTTGTGCAGAATAGACATGTATACAGGCACTAAGCAGCCATTGTTATAGTACAGCACAATTGCTCATTCTTGCAATTTGGATATTTCCCACTCTTTTGGGGTGTAACCTAATAAAATATATATATATATATATATATATATATATATATATACACACACACACACACACACACACTTGTAGAAAATTCAGTGCAGCACACCTTGTGTAGCAACTGTTGGGTGCCAGCGGTATTACATTTTACCAAAGTGATGAACCATAAGAATAAAAAATACACTCTGCTTGCTGGGACCATTTTCAAGCTTGAAAGGATCCCACAGTTTTTCACCTACTGGATGTGCTGCGGTGTATTTATATATATATATATATATATATATATACACACACACACATACACACAAACTCACCTAAAGAATGTTAGGAACCCCCTTTTGCCTTCAGAACTGCCTTAATTCTACTTGGCATTGATTCAACAAGGTGCTGATAGCATTCTTTAGAAATGTTGGCCCATATTGATAGGATAGCATCTTGCAGTTGGAGATTTGAGGGATGCACATCCAGGGCACGAAACTCCAGTTCCACCACATCCCAAAGATGCTCTATTGGGTTGAGATCTGGTGACTGTGGGGCCATTTTAGTACAGTGAACTCATTGTCATGTTCAAGAAACCAATTTGAAATGATTCGAGCTTTGTGACATGGTGCATTATCCTGCTGGAAGTAGCCATCAGAGGATGGGTACATGGTGGTCATGAAGGGATGGACATGGTCAGAAACAATGCTCAGGTATCCCGTGGCATTTAAACGATGGCCAATTGCCACTAAGTGGCCTAAAGTGTGCCCAGAAAACATCCCCCACACCATTACACCACCACCACCAGCCTGCACATCGGTAACAAGGCATGATGGATACATGTTCTCATTCTGTTTACGCCAAATTCGGACTCTACCATTTGAATGTCTCAACAGAAATCGAGACTCATCAGACCAGGCAACATTTTTCCAGTCTTCAACAGTCCAATTTTGGTGAGCTCTTGCAAATTGTAGCCTCTTTTTCCTATTTTGTAGTAGAGATGAGTGGTACCCGGTGGGGTCTTCTGTTGTTGTAGCCCATCCGCCTCAAGGTTGTGAGTGTTGTGGCTTCACAAATGCTTTTCTGGATACCTCGGTTGTAAAGAGTGTTTTTTTTCTGTCAACGTTGCTCTTCTATCAGCTTGAATCAGTCGGCCCATTCTCCTCTGACCTCTAGCATCAACAAGGCTTTTTCGTCCACAGGACTGCAGCATACTGGATGTTTTTCCCTTTTCACACCATTCTTTGTAAACCCTAGAAATGGTTGTGCGTGAAAATCACAGTAACTGAGCAGATTGTTAAATACTCAGACCGGTCTGTCTGGCACCAACAACCATGCAACGCTCAAAATTGCTTAAATCACCTTTCTTTCCCATTCTGACATTCAGTTTGGAGTTCAGGAGATTGTCTTGACCAGGACCACAACCCTACATGCATTGAAGCAACTGTCATGTGATTGGTTGACTAGATAATTGCATTAATGAGAAATAGAACAGGTGTTCCTAATAATTCTTTAGGTGAGTATATACAGACGTGGACAAAATTGTTGGTACCCTTTGGTCAATGAAAGAAAAAGTCACAATGGTCACAGAAATAACTTTAATCTGACAAAAGTAATAATAAATTAAAATTCTATAAATGTTAACCAATGAAAGTCAGACATTGTTTTTCAACCATGCTTCAACAGAATTATGTAAAAAAATAAACTCATGAAACAGGCATGGACAAAAATGATGGTACCCCTAGAAAACACAGAACATAATGTGACCAAAGGGACATGTTAATTCAAGGTGTGTCCACTAATTAGCATCACAGGTGTCTACAACCTTGTAATCAGCCATTGGGCCTATATATATGGCTCCAGGTAATCACTGTGTTGTTTGGTGATATGGTGTGTACCACACTCGACATGGACCAGAGGAAGCAAAGGAAAGAGCTGTCTCAAGAGATCAGAAAGAAAATTATAGACAAGCATGTTAAAGGTAAAGGCTATAAGACCATCTCCAAGCAACTAGATGTTCCTGTGAGTACAGTTGCACATATTATTCATAAGTTTAAGATCCATGGGACTGTAGCCAACCTCCCTGGACGTGGCCGCAGGAGGAAAATTGATGACAAATCTAAGAGACGGATAATCCGAATGGTAACAAAAGAGCCTAGAAAGACTTCTAAAGAGATTCAAGGTGAACTTCATGCTCAAGGAACATCAGTGTCAGATCGCACCATCCGTCGTTGTTTGAGCCAAAGTGGACTACATGGGAGACGACCAAGGAGGACACCATTGTTGAAAACGAATCATAAAAAAGCAAGACTGGAATATGCCAAACTACATGTTGACAAGCCACAAAGCTTCTGGGAGAATGTCCTGTGGACAGATGAGACAAAAATCGAAGTTTTTGCCAAGGCACATCAGCTGTATGTTCACAGACGAAAAAATGAAGCATATCAAGAAAAGAACACTGTCCCTACTGTGAAACATGGAGGAGGCTCTGTTATGTTCTGGGGCTGCTTTGCTGCGTCTGGCACAGGGTGTCTTGAATCTGTGCAGGGTACAATGAAATCTCAAGACTATCAAGGAATTCTAGAGAGAAATGTACTAGCCAGTGTCAGAAAGCTTGGTCTCAGTCGCAGGTCATGGGTCTTGCAACAGGACAATGACCCAAAACACACCGCTAAAAACACCCAAGAATGGCTAAGAGGAAAAAATTGGACTATTCTAAAGTGGCCTTCTATGAGCCCTGACCTCAATCCTATTGAGCATCTTTGGAAGGAGCTGAAACATGCAGTCTGGAAAAGGCACCCTTCAAACCGGACACAACTGGAGCAGTTTGCTCATGAGGAGTGGGCCAAAATACCTGCTGAGAGGTGCAGATGTCTCATTGACAGTTACAGGAAGCGTTTGATTGCAGTGATTGCCTCAAAAGGTTGCGCAACAAAATATTAAGTTAGGGGTACCATCATTTTTGTCCATGCCTGTTTCATGAGTTTATTTTTTTACATAATTCTGTTGAAGCATGGTTGAAAAACAATGTCTGACTTTCATTGGTTAACATTTATAGAATTTTAATTTATTATTACTTTTGTCAGATTAAAGTTATTTCTGTGACCATTGTGACTTTTTCTTTCATTGACCAAAGGGTACCAACAATTTTGTCCACGTCTGTATATATATATATATATATATATATATATATATATTTTAAAACCAAAAAACAGTGTTGGCTTCCTCGTCCTCCTCCATCGCTGCTTCCACCTATACCGCTACATCCACCGCCTCCTCAAACTGCTACTCCATATGGACCTCCACCTTTTTTTTTTTTTTGTACGCATTTTATTTTATTTTATGTCATTTCACTAATTTGTCTGTTACATTTTAGGGTGAAATTCAGCAATTTTTGGGTGTGATACCAGTGCTATACCTAGTTGACAGCTTACTAAATTTCACTAATTTTTCTTTTAGATTTTCAGGTGACCTTCAACAATTTTGGGCTGTGATAGACCCCTGCTCTACCTAGTCGACAAGTTAATAAATTTAACAAATTTTTCTGTTGACATTTTACAATTTTTGACGTGAAAAAAACCCTGCTCTGCATAGGTGACAGAGACCGAATTAAAAAAAAAATAATCTGTCCCATTGGTGGGTGACATAACCCATTTCTGGCGATGAAGAACCCCAACTCTGGATTGGTGACAGGGACTTAAGTTTCTAAAATTCGCTTTTAATTGGCCCTTTCCTTCGATCCTTCTGCTTTAATAACTTTTCCCATATTTCCGCTCTATCAAAACTACATTTCATGTATTTATCTCTCTTGGATGTGGTCTCTCTTTCTCACGCTTCCTCTCCGGGTGGAAACCTGATTCACCAATAACCGTGATCAACATGGTAGGCTCAGAAAAGAACATCGAAAGTTGATAGAGAAGATATCCAAATGGATGGTGGATGTCACAGGGACGAAGTTATTTTCAGGCAGAAGTTATCTAGAGTGAAAAAAGCGGCAGCAGTTCCTCTCCTGTCTAACGTTTCCTAATCTAAAATACTGCAGTGACATTCCCTGTAATTTTTATTTAATCATTCAAATAATAGGGCATCTTAAGAGTCCTGTATTGTTATTTATCGTCACTACCTCCCCGAGTCGGAAGTGGTTAATTTCTGCGGCCCCCCTCCTTTCCTTCAATTTTTCTGCTTTAATAATTTGTCCCACATTTCCACTCGATCACTATAAAATTTCATCCATTGATCTCCATTGGATG
The DNA here is from genome assembly GCF_014858855.1 of Bufo gargarizans. Taxonomy (NCBI): domain Eukaryota; kingdom Metazoa; phylum Chordata; class Amphibia; order Anura; family Bufonidae; genus Bufo; species Bufo gargarizans. The sequence continues at coordinate 24,049,823 of NC_058080.1, read as the reverse complement.
TGGTCTTTCTTTCTCACGCTCCCTTTCTGGGGTGGAACCTTGATTCACAGAAAACCGTGATCAACATGGTAGGCACAGAAAAACTTCTGGGTCTCAAAATTGGGCACCTGGCCTGAGCTTGCCCTTTACGCCTTGGAGGTGCTGGCCTGCCCTGCAGCCAGTGTATTGTCTGAACGTGTGTTTAGCACGGCTGGAGGGGATTATCACAGGTTATATTTCCCAATGTTTTGGGGTGTACCCTAATAAAAAAAAATATATATAATTAAAACCAAAAAGCAGTGTAGGCTACCTCCTCCTCCACCGCCACTTCCACCTACACTGCCACATCCACCGCCTCCTCAACCTCCTACTCTATATAGACCTCGTCCTCCTAGATCAAGATTATATTTTTTTATTTTTGCATATTTTGTTATTTTAAGTCATTTCCTTATCCACATTTGTTTGCAGAGCGCTTGCCATGCTCTTAACCACATTTTGATGCCATTTGCAGCCCTCTAGCCCTTTCCATGACATTTTTACAGCCATTTTAGTGCTCAAAATTTTTACGTATTATATTGTTATGGATGGTAGTGTCAATCGAGTCTGAGTCAGAGGACACCCGAGCTGGAAGTATGGAGTCCAGTGGCAAAGGCCCACAGAAGCAGGAGCCAGGTAGCGTGGCCGATCAGTCCGGGTCGGCAGCAGAGATGGCAGCGAGGTAACAGCAGGAGTAGACGGAGGCATGGTCGGTGGTAAGCAGTGAGTCAATGCAGGCGGCAAATCAGCGAGGTCAAACGGTCCGGGTTGGCAACAATGGTAAATCAGCAATAGTGGTGGAGGAGCAGAGAGGAAGCTTGCTACAGGCTTGGAGGCACAATAACCAGCAAAGGGCTGGGTTCAAGGGCTGGGTTTTATAGGGAAGTAGCAGATGCTTGAGATTGGAATAATCAGCAGGTCAAGGCAAGGACAAGAGAGGTAGTTAGAAGTTAGCTAGAGAATAGTCCAAGGAGAGACGGTAGCCTAGTGGGTAGAGCTACTGCCTGGGACTTGACTGGCCACGGGTTTGAGTCCTGACAGTACTCCCCCCCCCTTCCAAGGTGACCTCCGGGCACCTCAGGGGAAGGCTTATCTGGGTGACTCAGATGGAACTCTCTGACAAGTCTGGGGGCATGAATGTTCTACTCTGGTTCCCAGGAGTTGTCTTCTGGAGGATATCCTTTCCAGGAAATCAAGTATTGGATTTTGCCCCGGTGGAGTCTGGAGTCAAGGATCTTTGAGACAATGTACTCCTCTTCGCCTTGTACCCTTACTGGTGGTGGAGGGGAGGATGGCGGCCAGGGAGGGTGTTCTCTACAAACGGCTTGAGAAGGGAGCAATGGAAGACTGGGTGCACCCTGATGGAATGTGGGAGGTCCAGCCGGAAGGTGACTTCATTAATCCGACCACAGATACGGAAAGGCCCCAAGTATTTTTGGCCCAGTTTCTGAGCAGGTACCTTCAGTCTTAGGTTTCTTGTGGAGAGCCACACTTGATCTCCTATCTGAAAGTCCGGAGCGGGTCTACAACGTTTTTCTGTCACTCGCTTAAAGCGTCTCTGAGCCTCAAGGAGATTATTGGAAATGTTCTCTTGTGCCTCTTGTAAATTTTCCAGGCGTTCGGCCACAGCTGGAAGCGTGGAGGTGATGGGCAGGCGTGGGATGAAAGCTGGATGCAGGCCATTGTTGGCGTAGAAATGACTGTAATGGGTGGAACTGTGTTCCGCATTATTGTAGGAAAACTCGGCCGTAGGAAGGTGGTCCAACCAATCATCCTGCAAATGAGTGATGAAACAACGTAGGTACTGCTCGAGGGTCTGGTTCGTTCTCTCTCTCTGCCCATTAGACTGGGGATGGAAAGCGGAGGACAGGTTTTCTGTGATCCCAAGGGCCAGGCAGAAGTCTTTCCAGAATTTAGAGGTGAATTGCACTCCTCGGTCAGAGACCACATCATCCGGAACCCTGTGTAACCTAAAGATTTCACGGAATACCAGGTCAGCCGTCTGTTTGGTGGTGGGTAGGCCCTTGCAGGGGATGAAATGGGCCATCTTGGTAAGGCGGTCCACGACAACCAGGATGGTGTTCATCCTTTTTGAAGGGGGTAGGTCAACCACAAAGTCCATAGAAATTGAACCCCAAGGGCAGGAGGGGATGGGGAGTGGTCGCAGCAGCCCCACGGGTGAAGAGCGGGGAGTCTTGTTGTGGGCACAGACCGTGCATGAGGAGACAAACCTTTTAGTATCTTCCTTATACGTTGGCCACCAGAAGGAGCGGGACAGGAGTTCCTGGGTCTTTCTTGTACCTGGATTGCCAGCCAACTTGGTATCGTGGTTATATTTTAGTACATCGAGCTGTGCCATTTCTGGTACGTACAGTTGTCGATCCAGGTATACCCAGAAGCCACCCTTGAGGGTGAGGTTGACGTCTTCTACTGGGTGGGAGAGGAAGGGGTCCTTTTCATAAGCCTTCTTGATTGACCCCAGGAGTTCCTTTGGGTAAGTAGCTCCTAAGACCTTTTTCTCGGGTAGAATGCTGGCTTGGCCCTTGTTGTCCTGTGAAGGTTCAGAGAACATCCTGGAAAGGGCATCTGCTTTGCCATTCTTCGACCCCGGGCGATATGTGATAATGAAATTGAATCAAGAAAAAAAAAAAGGCTCCATCTGGCTTGTCTGGCCGAAAGCCTCTTGGCAGAACGGATGAATTTGAGGTTTCGGTAGTCAGTAAAAACAGTTATAGGGTTTGATGGCCCCCTCCAATAGATGTCTCCACTCCGAGAAGGCATCTTTGATTGCCAGCAACTCCTTATTCCCGATGTCATAGTTCCTCTCTGCAGGGGACATTTGGCCAGAGAAGAAGGCGCAAGGGTGTAAAAGCATATTTTCTCCTGTACGTTGTGATAGGACAGCGCCTACTGCGGTGTCGGAAGCGTTCACTTCAACTGTGAATGGCAGTTCGGGATTAGGATGGATCAGAATTGAAGCAGACGTGAAGAGGGATTTAAGCTTGGTGAAGGCTTCCTGTGCTTCGGGTGTCCAGGAAAAGGGCACAGTCTTTTTGGTTAACTGGGTAATTGGAGTAATGATTTTTGAGAAGTTCCGAATGAATTTTCGGTAAAAGTTGGCGAAGCCGACAAACCTCTGTATTTCCTTTTCGTTCTTAGGGGGAGGCAAATCTATTACAGCCTGAATTTTCCGAGGCGCCCTTCCAGGGAGATGATGTAACCGAGAAACTGGGTGGTGGTCTGTTCGAACTCGCATTTCTCGAGCTTGATGTAAAGGGACTGCTCACGGAGTCTTTGTAACACCCTGCGGACATGTTCGCAATGTTGTTCGAGATTTTCCGAGAAAATTAAAATATCGTCCAGGTATACCACTACGAACAGATCCAGCATGTCCCTAAGGACGTCATTAATGAAATGTTGGAAAGTGGCTGGGGCATTGCAAAGTCCGAAGGGCATAACTAAGTATTCAAAATGTCCGTATCGTGTGCGAAAGGCGGTCTTCCATTCATCCCTGGGGCGAATGCGAACCAGATTATAGGCCCCTCAAAGATCGAGCTTCGTAAAGACTTTCGCCCCCCCGGAGTCTCTCGAGGAGTTCCGAAATCGGGGGGGAGAGGGTAACGTTTTTTTACCGTAACATCATTCAGCTTGCGGTAGTCAATGCAAGGGCGTAGAGAGAAGTATTTTTTCTCCACGAAAAAGAAGGGTGCTCCCGCGGGGGAGGTGGGGGTCGAATGAAGCCCTTCTTTAGGTCCTCGTCTAAGTAGTTCTTCAGGGCCTTGAGTTCAGGCTCTGAGAGGGAGTAGATGCTGCCGAAGGGTATTTCAGCCCCAGGTAATAATTCAATTGGGCAGTCGTATGGTCGATGCGGGGGCAGCTTGTCTGCGTTTTTTTTGTCGCAGACATCCTGAAACTCGCTATATTGTGGAGGCAACAGCTCCTTGACAGTTGGTTCCAAGATGATAGATTCTTTGGGCGTTGGGGAAGCAGGTTCATGCAGACAGTTCGAAGAGCAGAACTCGGATGTGATCCGTATAAAGAGGGTTTCCCAGTCAACCGAAGGGTTGTGAGTGGCTAACCATGGGATGCCCAAGATCACCGGAAACTTGGGGGAGGCAATCAAAGAGAAGTGGATCGTCTCGTGGTGGTCGGTTTTAATGTGGAGCTGTAAATCTGCGGTCTGATGTGTAACTGGTCCCGAGGAGAGTGGGGACCCATCCACCGTTTCCAGATCGATGGGGGCTGTCTTGGTTACAAGTGGAATGTTGTTCTCGTGAGCAAAAGTTAGATCCATAAAATTGTCGCCAGCCCCGGATTCGAGCATTGCGGAACAGAGAAGTTGTCGATCCCCGATGGTAATGACAATTGGAACGGTGAAGTGGGACCCGGTGGCTGCTAACTCAGTTGTCTCTGCCGCCACCGGTGGGGTTGCGGCCTGCCGCTGCTCTCGCAGTTTAGTGACTGCAATGGTTCTGCGGGATTTGTTGGGGCATTTGATGGCAATGTGCCCTGGCTCCCCACAGTAGAGGCAGAGGCCTTCGGCCAGTCGTCGTTCTTTTTCTGCTACGGACAGAGTTTTGCACACTGTGTCAACCTGCATCGGCTCGATGGGAGGTTGGGCGACCTGCTGGGTAGTAGAGGAGAAAAAGTAAGTGGGTCTGTCGCCTTGGAACCAAAGCCTTTCTTTCCTTCTCTCGGTGAGCCTCTGATCAATACGGACACACACCTGAATGAAGTCGTCCAAATCATCCGGGGCTTCAAGTCTGGCAAGTTCATCTTTGATCGCCTCCGATAGACCTCACCGAAATTGGCTCCTTTAAGCAGCTGGGTTCCAGTTGGTGTCTGAGACCCAGCGGCGGAACTCGGCGGCATACTCGGCAACAGAGCGTCTTCCCTGTCGAAGACTGTGTAATCTTGCCTCAGCTGTCGCACAGCGATTGGGGTCATCAAAGACCTGGCTCATAGCTGTGATGAAAACATCCAAATCGCGCAGCAGACGGCTATCGATTTCCACGTATGGAGACGCCCATGCCAGGGCCTCGTCCGTCAGGAGGTTAACAATGAACAATACTTTCTTCTCGTCAGTGGAAAAGGGGGCAGGATGCATCCGGAAGTAGATATGGCACTGATTGAGAAAGCCCTGGTACTGGCGACGATCTCCATTGAATTTCGAGGGTAGTGGCATGCGGGTGTCTGCAGCCGCTCCGCGTACGTCCAGGAGTTGCCGTTGGTGCTCAATGATCTCCCCCTGTTGACTCTGTACCAGGCCTTGGAGTTGCGAAAATTTCTCCTGGTAAGTGGTGCCAAACTCTTGCAGCTCAGACACCTGCTTGTGCAGGGTGGCCATTGCGTATATTTTTTTTTTCTGGCTGGTTATTCTATTATGGATGGTAGTGTCAATCGAGGCTCACCTGAGTCAGAGGACACCCGAGCTGGAAGTATGGAGTCCAATGGCAAAGGCCCACAGAAGCAGGAGGCAGGTAGCGTGGTCGATCAGTCCAGGTCGGCAGCAGAGATGGCAGCGAGGTAACAGCAGGAGTAGACGGAGGCGTGGTCGGTGGTAAGCAGTGAGTCAATGCAGGCGGCAAATCAGCGAGGTCAAACGGTCCGGGTTGGCAACGATGGTAAATCAGCAATAGTGGTGGAGGAGCAGAGAGGAAGCTTGCTACAGGCTTGGAGGCACAATAACCAGCAAAGGGCTGGGTTCAAGGGCTGGGTTTTATAGGGAAGTAGCAGATGCTTGAGATTGGAATAATCAGCAGGTCAAGGCAAGGAAAAGAGAGGTAGTTAGAAGTTAGCTAGAGAATAGTTCAAGGAGAGACGGTAGCCTAATGGGTAGAGCTACCGCCTGGGACATGACTAGCTGCGGGTTTGAGTCCTGACATATATGTTATTTTAAGTCATTTCCCTATCCACATTTGTTTGCAGAGCGCTTGCCATGCTCTTAACTAGGGATGAGCGAACTCGAACTGTATAGTTCGGGTTCGTACCGAATTTTGGGGTGTCCGTGACACGGACCCGAACCCGGACATTTTCGTAAAAGTCCGGGTTCGGGTTCGGTGTTCGTCGCTTTCTTGGCGCTTTTGTGACGCTTTCTTGGCGCTTTTTGAAAGGCTGCAAAGCAGCCAATCAACAAGCGTCATACTACTTGCCCCAAGAGGCCGTCACAGCCATGCCTACTATTGGCATGGCTGTGATTGGCCAGAGCACCATGTGACCCAGCCTCTATTTAAGCTGGAGTCACATAGCGCCGCCCGTCACTCTGCTCTGATTAGCGTAGGGAGAGGTTGCGGATGCGACAGTAGGGCGAGATTAGGCAGATTAACTCCTCCAAAGGACTTCACTTGATTAATCGATCGATCTGCAGCTGTGCATCATTGAGCTGCTGAAATTCAAATGCTCACTCACTGTTTTTAGGCTGCCCAGACCGTTTGTCAGTCACTTTTTTCTGGGGTGATCGGCGGCCATTTTGTGTCTTGTGCGGTGCTGCGACCAAGTGCATCCAAGCTGCGACCAAGTGCATTTAACCCTCAATGGTGTGGTTGTTTTTTGGCTAAAGCCTACATCAGGGTGAAGCTGTCACACCAAGTGCATTTAACCAGCAATAGTCTGTTCATTTTTTTGGCCATATACTAAATCAGGGGCAAGCTGCGCCTGTCACCAAGTGCATTTAACCCTCAATGGTGTGGTTGTTTTTTGGCTAAAGCCTACATCAGGGTGAAGCTGTCACACCAAGTGCATTTAACCAGCAATAGTCTGTTCATTTTTTGGCCATATACTACATCAGGGGCAAGCTGCGCCCGTCACCAAGTGCATTTAACCCTCAGTAGTGTGGTGCGTCAAGCTGTGACACCAAGTGCATTTAACCAGCAATAGTCTGTTCATTTTTTGGCCATATACTAAATCAGGGGCAAGCTGCGCCCGTCACCAAGTGCATTTAACCAGCAATAGTGTGGTTATTTTTTGGCCATATCCCAGTCTAATTCTGTCACTAAATCCATACCGGTCACCCAGCGCCTAAATACTAGGCCTCAAATTTATATCCCGCTAAATCTCTCGTTACCGCTGTCCTGTTGTGGCTGGGAAAGTTATTTAGTGTCCGTCAAAGCACATTTTTTGTTCTGGGTTTAAATACAATTCCCAATTTAACAATTTCATAATTTAGTGGTTTCTGCTATATCAGAGCTATTTGAAATCTATCCCTAAAAGGGTATATAATATTCAAGGTGCACATTGGGTCATTCAGAATAACTTCACACACACCCGCTACTGTGTATTTCCAAGTCTAATTCTGTCACTAAACCCATACCTGTCACCCAGCGCCTAAATACTAGGCCTCAAATTTATATCCTGCTAAATCTCTCGTTACCGCTGTCCTGTTGTGGCTGGGAAAGTTATTTAGTGTCCGTCAAAGCACATTTTTTGTTCTGGGTTGAAATACAATTCCCAATTTAGCAATTTCATAATTTAGTGGTTTCTGCTATATCAGAGCTATTTGAAATCTATCCCTAAAAGGGTATATAATATTCAAGGTGCACATTGGGTCATTCAGAATAACTTCACACACACCCGCTACTGTGTATTTCTAAGTCTAATTCTGTCACTAAACCCATACCTGTCACCCAGCGCCTAAATACTAGGCCTCAAATTTATATCCTGCTAAATCTCTCGTTAACGCTGTCCTGTTGTGGCTGGGAAAGTTATTTAGTGTCCGTCAAAGCACATTTTTTGTTCTGGGTTTAAATACAATTCCCAATTTAACAATTTCATAATTTAGTGGTTTCTGCTATATCAGAGCTATTTGAAATCTATCCCTAAAAGGGTATATAATATTCAAGGTGCACATTGGGTCATTCAGAATAACTTCACACACACCCGCTTCTGTGCATTTCCAAGTCTAATTCTGTCACTAAATCCATACCGGTCACCCAGCGCCTAAATACTAGGCCTCAAATTTATATCCCGCTGAATTTGAATACAATACATTGGGCCAAATAATATATTTGTTGTTGTGGTGAACCATAACAATGAGAAAAACATCTAGTAAGGGACGCGGACGTGGACATGGTCGTGGTGGTGTTAGTGGACCCTCTGGTGCTGGGAGAGGACGTGGCCGTTCTGCCACATCCACACGTCCTAGTGTACCAACTACCTCAGGTCCCAGTAGCCGCCAGAATTTACAGCGATATATGGTGGGGCCCAATGCCGTTCTAAGGATGGTAAGGCCTGAGCAGGTACAGGCATTAGTCAATTGGGTGGCCGACAGTGGATCCAGCACGTTCACATTATCTCCCACCCAGTCTTCTGCAGAAAGCGCACAGATGGCGCCTGAAAACCAACCCCATCAGTCTGTCACATCACCCCCATGCATACCAGGGAAACTGTCTCAGCCTCAAGTTATGCAGCAGTCTCTTATGCTGTTTGAAGACTCCGCTGGCAGGGTTTCCCAAGGGCATCCACCTAGCCCTTCCCCAGCGGTGAAAGACATAGAATGCACTGACGCACAACCACTTATGTTTCCTGATGATGAGGACATGGGAATACCACCTCAGCATGTCTCTGATGATGACGAAACACAGGTGCCAACTGCTGCGTCTTTCTGCAGTGTGCAGACTGAACAGGAGGTCAGGGATCAAGACTGGGTGGAAGACGATGCAGGGGACGATGAGGTCCTAGACCCCACATGGAATGAAGGTCGTGCCACTGACTTTCACAGTTCGGAGGAAGAGGCAGTGGTGAGACCGAGCCAACAGCGTAGCAAAAGAGGGAGCAGTGGGCAAAAGCAGAACACCCGCCGCCAAGAGACTCCGCCTGCTACTGACCGCCGCCATCTGGGACCGAGCACCCCAAAGGCAGCTTCAAGGAGTTCCCTGGCATGGCACTTCTTCAAACAATGTGCTGACGACAAGACCCGAGTGGTTTGCACGCTGTGCCATCAGAGCCTGAAGCGAGGCATTAACGTTCTGAACCTGAGCACAACCTGCATGACCAGGCACCTGCATGCAAAGCATGAACTGCAGTGGAGTAAACACCTTAAAACCAAGGAAGTCACTCAGGCTCCCCCTGCTACCTCTTCTGCTGCTGCCGCCTCGGCCTATTCTGCTGCTGCCGCCTCGGCCTCTTCCTCCGCCTCTGGAGGAACGTTGGCACCTGCCGCCCAGCAAACAGGGGATGTACCACCAACACCACCACCACCACCTCCGTCACCAAGCGTCTCAACCATGTCACACGCCAGCGTTCAGCTCTCCATCTCACAAACATTTGATAGAAAGCGTAAATTCCCACCTAGCCACCCTCGATCCCTGGCCCTGAATGCCAGCATTTCTAAACTACTGGCCTATGAAATGCTGTCATTTAGGCTGGTGGACACAGACAGCTTCAAACAGCTCATGTCGCTTGCTGTCCCACAGTATGTTGTTCCCAGCCGGCACTACTTCTCCAAGAGAGCCGTGCCTTCCCTGCACAACCAAGTATCCGATAAAATCAAGTGTGCACTGCGCAACGCCATCTGTAGCAAGGTCCACCTAACCACAGATACGTGGACCAGTAAGCACGGCCAGGGACGCTATATCTCCCTAACTGCACACTGGGTAAATGTAGTGGCAGCTGGGCCCCAGGCGGAGAGCTGTTTGGCGCACGTCCTTCCGCCGCCAAGGATCGCAGGGCAACATTCTTTGCCTCCTGTTGCCACCTCCTCCTTCTCGGCTTCCTCCTCCTCTTCTTCCACCTGCTCATCCAGTCAGCCACACACCTTCACCACCAACTTCAGCACAGCCCGGGGTAAACGTCAGCAGGCCATTCTGAAACTCATATGTTTGGGGGACAGGCCCCACACCGCACAGGAGTTGTGGCGGGGTATTGAACAACAGACCGACGAGTGGTTGCTGCCGGTGAGCCTCAAGCCCGGCCTGGTGGTGTGTGATAATGGGCGAAATCTCGTTGCAGCTCTGGGACTAGCCAATTTGACGCACATCCCTTGCTTGGCGCATGTGCTGAATTTGGTGGTGCAGAAGTTCATTCACAACTACCCCGACATGTCAGAGCTGCTGCATAAAGTGCGGGCCGTCTGTTCGCGCTTCCGGCGTTCACATCCTGCTGCTGCTCGCCTGTCTGCGCTACAGCGTAACTTCGGCCTTCCCGCTCACCGCCTCATATGCGACGTGCCCACCAGGTGGAACTCCACCTTGCACATGCTGGACAGACTGTGCGAGCAGCAGCAGGCCATAGTGGAGTTTCAGCTGCAGCACGCACGGGTCAGTCGCACTACAGAACAGCACCACTTCACCACCAATGACTGGGCCTCCATGCGAGACCTGTGTGCCCTGTTGCGCTGTTTCGAGTACTCCACCAACATGGCCAGTGGCGATGACACCGTTATCAGCGTTACAATACCACTTCTATGTCTCCTTGAGAAAACACTTAGGGCGATGATGGAAGAGGAGGTGGCCCAGGAGGAGGAGGAGGAGGAGGAGGAAGAGGGGTCATTTTTAGCACTTTCAGGCCAGTCTCTTCGAAGTGACTCAGAGGGAGGTTTTTGGCAACAGCAGAGGCCAGGTACAAATGTGGCCAGCCAGGGCCCACTACTGGAGGACGAGGAGGACGAGGATGAGGAGGAGGTGGAGGAGGATGAGGATGAAGCATGGTCACAGCGGGGTGGCACCCAACGCAGCTCGGGTCCATCACTGGTGCGTGGCTGGGGGGAAAGGCAGGACGATGACGATACGCCTCCCACAGAGGACAGCTTGTCCTTACCCCTGGGCAGCCTGGCACACATGAGCGACTACATGCTGCAGTGCCTGCGCAACGACAGCAGAGTTGCCCACATTTTAACCTGTGCGGACTACTGGGTTGCCACCCTGCTGGATCCACGCTACAAAGACAATGTGCCCACCTTACTTCCTGCACTGGAGCGTGATAGGAAGATGCGCGAGTACAAGCGCACGTTGGTAGACGCGCTACTGAGAGCATTCCCAAATGTCACAGGGGAACAAGTGGAAGCCCAAGGCCAAGGCAGAGGAGGAGCAAGAGGTCGCCAAGGCAGCTGTGTCACGGCCAGCTCCTCTGAGGGCAGGGTTAGCATGGCAGAGATGTGGAAAACTTTTGTCAACACGCCACAGCTAACTGCACCACCACCTGATACGCAACGTGTTAGCAGGAGGCAACATTTCACTAACATGGTGGAACAGTACGTGTGCACACCCCTCCACGTACTGACTGATGGTTCGGCCCCATTCAACTTCTGGGTCTCTAAATTGTCCACGTGGCCAGAGCTAGCCTTTTATGCCTTGGAGGTGCTGGCCTGCCCGGCAGCCAGCGTTTTGTCTGAACGTGTATTCAGCACGGCAGGGGGCGTCATTACAGACAAACGCAGCCGCCTGTCTACAGCCAATGTGGACAAGCTGACGTTCATAAAAATGAACCAGGCATGGATCCCACAGGACCTGTCCGTCCCTTGTCCAGATTAGACATTAACTACCTCCCCATAACCATATATTATTGGACTCCAGGGCACTTCCTCATTCAATCCTATTTTTATTTTCATTTTACCATTATATTGCGAGGCTACCCAAAGTTGAATGAACCTCTCCTCTGCCTGTGTGCTAGGCCTAAATATATGCCAATGGACTGTTGCAGTGGTGGCTGACATGAAGCCTGATTCTCTGCTATGACATGCAGACTAATTCTCTGCTGACATGAAGCCAGATTGTCTGTTACGGGACCTCTCTCCTCTGCCTGGGTGCTGGGCCTAAATTTATGACAATGGACTGTTGCAGTGGTGGCTGACGTGAAGCCTGATTCTCTGCTATGACATGCAGACTGATTCTCTGCTGACATGAAGCCAGATTGTCTGTTACGGGACCTCTCTGCTCTGCCTGTGTGCTAGGCCTAAATATATGCCAATGGACTGTTGCAGTGGTGGGTGACGTGAAGCCTCATTCTCTGCTATGACATGCAGACTGATTCTCTGCTGTCATGAAGCCAGATTGTCTGTTACGGGACCTCTCTGCTCTGCCTGTGTGCTAGGCCTAAATATATGCCAATGGACTGTTGCAGTGGTGGGTGACGTGAAGCCTCATTCTCTGCTATGACATGCAGACTGATTCTCTGCTGACATGAAGCCAGATTGTCTGTTACGGGACCTCTCTGCTCTGCCTGTGTGCTAGGCCTAAATATATGCCAATGGACTGTTGCAGTGGTGGGTGACGTGAAGCCTCATTCTCTGCTATGACATGCAGACTGATTCTCTGCTGACATGAAGCCAGATTGTCTGTTACGGGACCTCTCTCCTCTGCCTGTGTGCTAGGCCTAAATATATGCCAATGGACTGTTGCAGTGGTGGCTGACGTGAAGCCTCATTCTCTGCTATGACATGCAGACTAATTCTCTGCTGACATGAAGCCAGATTGTCTGTTACGGGACCTCTCTCCTCTGCCTGGGTGCTGGGCCTAAATTTATGACAATGGACTGTTGCAGTTGTGGCTGACGTGAAGCCTGATTCTCTGCTATGACATGCAGACTGATTCTCTGCTGACATGAAGCCAGATCCTCTGTTACGGGACCTCTCTCCTCTGCCTGGGTGCTGGGCCTAAATTTATGAAAATGGACTCTTACAGTGGTGGGTGACGTGAAGCCTGATTCTCTGCTATGACATGAAGACTGATTCTCTGCTGACATGAAGCCAGATTGTCTGTTACGGGACCTCTCTCCTCTGCCTGGGTGCCGGGGCCTAAATATCTGAGAATGGAATGTTCCAGTGGTGGGTGACGGGAAGCCAGATTCTCTGCTATGGAACCTCTCTCCAATTGATTTTGGTTAATTTTTATTTATTTAATTTTTATTTTAATTAATTTCCCTATCCACATTTGTTTGCAGGGGATTTACCTACATGTTGCTGCCTTTTGCAGCCCTCTAGCCCTTTCCTGGGCTGTTTTACAGCCGTTTTAGTGCCGAAAAGTTCGGGTCCCCATTGACTTCAATGGGGTTCGGGTTCGGGACGAAGTTCGGATCGGGTTCGGATCCCGAACCCGAACATTTCCGGGATGTTCGGCCGAACTTCTCGAACCCGAACATCCAGGTGTTCGCTCAACTCTACTCTTAACCACATTTTGATGCCATTTGCAACCCTCTAGCCTTTTCCATGACATTTTTACAGCCATTTTAGTGCTCACAATTTTTACGTATTTTGTGTTATTTTAAGTAATTTTCCTATCCACATTTGTTTGCAGAGCGCTTTTCATGCTCTTAACCACACTTTGATGCCATTTGCAACCCTCTAGCCCTTTCCATGACATTTTTACAGCCATTTTAGTGCTCAAAAGTTCGGGGCCCTATTGAATTCAATGGGGTTCGGGGTCAAGTTCGGGTCCCGAACTCAAACTTTTTTGTGAAGTTCGGCCAAACCCTTTGAACCCGAACATCCCGGTGTCCGCTTAACTCTAATTATAACAGATAAGCGTATCCTCTTGTCCACTGGCAATGCTGACAGGTTGGCTCAGAGCTGAGAGCTGAGCTCATGATGAACATAAAGGCAATTTCAATCTATCATTTATAATGTACTTAATCTACTGTAGTGTATTCCCATGAACCTTTTCCACCACAAAAAAAGAGTATATGGTATGCTTTCTACTTCTCCTCCAGATTGTATGTAGTCCCTCCACTCAATTTTTTTTTATAGGGTCAGCTCAACTGCAGGTCCTCGCCCCTAATGTTTTAGAAGGTCAGTTCAGCAGCAGGCCCTTGCCCATAATGTTTTAGAAGGTCAGTTCAGCATCAGGCCCTCATCCCTAATGTTTTAGAGGATCAATTCAGCAGCAGGTACTCACTCCTAATGTTTTAGAGGGTCAGTTCACCAGCAGGCCCTCGCCCCTAAATGTTTTAGAGGGTCAGCTAAGCAGCAGGCCCTTGCCCCTAATGTTTTAGAGGGTTTGTTCAGCAGCAGGCCCTCGCCACTAATGTTTTAGAGGGTCAGATCAGCAGCAGGCCCAAACCTAAAATCTTTTACAGGCCCACAATGTGAATGACACCCTCCTTTATGTGATATACAGGTTGTATCGGAGTGCCTCTTCCTTGTAATTTTTGGCAGCACTTGCACTTTATATACAAGTAAATATACAGGAAAGAATGTTTTCAATCAATGTTTCCTACAAAATTGATTTTTTACTTTGTCTTTTTGCGTAAAACCTTAATTAGATTGTGGGTCTGGTGATCAGTTTAAGGCCTTTTAAGCAGCATTAGCAGCAGCATGGTGATACAAATGAGTGGCAAGGTGACATGATGTTGAGATGGCAGCATGAGGAGGCCACATAGTGGCACAATGGATACAAGACTAAGGCCACAGATTGCTTAGAAAGATGCAGATGGAAACAATCTAAGGAGCTGTATCACGGTCACCTACAGATTAATGCAGCCATCAAAATCAAGTTGGGTTTGTAGGTTCCACCTCAGCTCACTAGCAGGCCTGCACCTAAAATCTTTTATTGGGTCAGCTTACCTACAGGGCCGCAACTCGAATCTTTTACAGTGTCAGCTCACATGCAGGCCCTTGTATAGAACTTTTTAGAGGGTCAGCTCAGCTGCAGGCCATCACATAAAATGTTTTACAGGGTCAGCTCACCCGCAGGCACTAGCATATAATGTTTTACAGGGTCAGCTAACCTTCAGGCCCACAACTCAAATCTTTTACAGGGTCAGCTCACCTGCAGGCCCGCACCTCATGCTGCCTTGCTTTGAAGTAGTAGCTGTAGCCAGGGCCGTCTTTAATATTGATTGGACCCTGGGCAAAAATTTACTTGGGCCCCCTGGATCCCGCCTTCCCACACCTTAGCATGCAATCACGCCCTCCACCACAACACACACACACAAAAAATCCACACATCTGGTAGAGTCCAGTGAATGACTGTAAATACTTCCAGTTCTGAAGACTCCAGCGGCTCAGGATCAGTGCTCTGGGCTGGAAGTGGGCACCGCTTTGCAGGAAGGAGACCAGGGCTCGGCTCACCCTAGTGTTACAGTGCACCCCAGCACCCCACAGTATGCAGTATAGCACCCTATAGTATACAGCACCCCACAGTATGCAGTTTAGCACCCCACACTATACAGTACCCCACAGTATATAGTAGAGCAGTATAGCACCCCACAATATACAGCACCTCACGGTATACAACACCTCACTGTATACAGCACCCCAAACTATACACGATACAGCCCCCCACACTATACAGTACAGCAGTATAGCACTCCCCCCCACTATACAGGCCCCCCACAGTATACAGCCCACCACACAGTATACAGGCCCCCACACAGTATACAACCCACCACACAGTATACAGGCCCCCACACAGTATACAGGCCACCCCCCCCCCCGCCCACAGTATACAGCCCACCACACAATATACAGCCCATTACACAATATACAGCCCACCACACAATATACAGCCCATTACACAATATATAGCCCATTACACAATATACAGCCCACCACACAGTATACAGCACTCCACTATACAGTAGTTTACAGTATATTAACATAACAGCCCCTGTCACCTTTTTCTGATGTAATCTTTCCACAAAAAAGCTCCACAGTTAACTTTTGCAACACTCCACAGGACCTGTGATGACCTCATAGCCATGTGACCAGTAATTGCTAGGTTACTGGTCACATGGTAAGATGTCATTAAGGTCCTAGAGCAAAACTCATTAAGGTCCTAGAATTAAGATCATTAACACAGTACGATCATGATGCCTGTGTAGCCGACAGCCTGACACCCGGGGCAGTAGCTAGCAGGGCTCAAGAGGCAGCTGCCTTGGGCCCCCCAGGAGCAACTGGGCCCAGGGCAGCTGCCCCTTTTGCCCCTTGGTAAAGACGGCCCTGGCTGTAGCCGTTTATCAGGCTCCCTCTCCAAAATTGAACAATGATTCCCCTTTACTGGTGGTCACTATGTTAGGCGCATAAAAGAACATTGAACGTTGATAGGGAAGATATCCAAATGGATCGTGGACATGTGATCAGGCAGAAGTTATCTAGATAAGAAAACTATATAAAGCCCAAAACTAATATCCAAGACCCACGCCTGAACATATCAGAGAAAACCAATAGAAGATGAATGGGTCACTCAATAAGCAAAAACACATATAAATACAAATTTATCACAAAATTACATTATTTTTATTCAAAATTTGACAGACATGATTAGCACAAACCTTTAAAAGATATTTAAAAACATTAAAAACCAAAAGAATCGATGGTGGGTGGTCGGTGTACAATAATATAATGCAAGTGCTATATTAATGGTCAGAATCTGATAGTAAAAATTGGTGTGACCAAACAACTTAAGCTCAATAATAAATAATATAAAAATTAATGTCTCAATACATCAAAACCACATTGCCATATCAGTGATGTCACATAACGCACACCACATGAAGTACATAAAGCATAAGGGCAACAGAATACCATGAGCACATAACCAATACTGACCAACCAAACTAAAACACCGAACACGAACACCACCAGTCCACTCCCCAATGCGCGTTTCGCATTAGCTTTTTCAAGGGGGTACTGGCTGGTGTGGTGGAAATGGCCTTTTAAATGACTAGATGTACTGCATCATGTCCACTGATAGGTTAAGCTTCATAGACCTCATTAGCACAGTAATTCTATTGGTGGCCTGTCACACCTCCAATACACCTCACCTGAACCAAATAAAAGTGGTGGATGCTTGTTATTTGGCGCCCGGCACTCCATCATGAACACCAGACCCGCGAGCCCGTCCAACTGGTCCGGACGAGGAGGGTCACACGAGATTCGGGTAGCCATCGTCTTTCAGGCCCGAATCCCACGCATGCGTAGATGGTCGGGCGCGTCACAACCACCATGTAGAGTGAGGGCAAAGCGGCCAGGCAATACCTGTCAATGAGGAAAACAGTACTGCAATTATAAATATCGCCCAAACTTAGGTACCAATAGGACTGGGATACAAATTAAACATCCTAAGGAAAAAAAATAAAAAATTTAAATCATAAAGTATTTTTTATATATTTTTGTAATATTGGTGTTAGAATTGATATATGTGAATAGTGAAATGGACGCTAATGTGATATGTATAACAATTAAAACTCAAAGTGTGTATGATGTGAAAAATGTGATAAAGCTGAATAATACGGAAACCATTGAATAGTGGCTGATAGAGAAAGTGTGAAAAAAATAAGAAAAACTGAAAAAACTGACAAATAAAAATGGTGATGTGCACACCAAAAAATAAGGTGAAGTGAAACAAAATGTGACTGATGAAGTGTATACTATGAAATCATGTGTACGAATAATGAAATGAAAAACCTGTGAATAAAACACATGCACATTTTACAAAAAATACATAAACCTACTGTGGGGGTTTTAACTCCGTCACTGTGCACACATAGACACGTGTCAGTTCAGTCTTCACAAAAGTAAACATGTCCAAACTTTAGCTTTAAAGACATGGAGAGAAGCACCCAGGGATCTCCCTGCACTTACTATTATCCATGGGCGCCGCTCCGTTCTCCAGGTATAGCCTCCGGTATCTTCATATGTTCGGCTCAACTGGGTGGAGCCTGCCGGTGTCTCCTTCTCCCAGGCTGTAGCGCTGGCCAATCACAGTGCTCAGCTCATAGCCTGAGAGTTTTTTTTTTTCCTCTCAGGCTATGAGCTGAGCGCTGCGATTGGCCAGCACTCCAGCCTGGGAGAAGGAGAAGCCGGCAGGCTCCACCCAGTTGAGCCGAACATATGAAGATACCGGAGCCTATCCCGGGAGAACGGAGCAGCGCCCAGGGATAATAGTAAGTGCAGGGAGATCCCTGGTCACCGCTCTCCATGTCTGTATGCTTAGTTTACATTTTTTATTCTAGTGAAAGGTCCTCTTTAAGCTTTCTTCAACCCACACATATTGCATAACATAAAGTCCAACATTTTGTGTTCAGTCCAAATCGGTAACAAAACAATATGATCTCACCACTCTCTGGAGTCTTTCAGAGACCAATTCCTCCCTCTTAGCTTGTTCAGCTTTCAGTTAGCCTGTGCACACTTGATCTTCCCAGCTGAGATTCCCACAGCCTTTTTAATCACACCGTAGGAAAACCCTGGATGGAGTACGGGAGTGACCTGTTCCACCCAATCTCTCTGGTCACTCCTAAAACCCGGACCCAAAATCTACTGGTATACTTATTTCCAGGAATTATATCACTGAGACATACATTCTCAGTGAGACGTACCGACCATCCACAATTATCCCCTCTGGGCTACTACAGTACATATAAATAATGTCCCGATAGGTATCCTGTCTATTTTAGTTATTAGTAACCAAATTATCAATGCTGGTTGACTAGCAACTCCAGCATTATGATGCTATAGGTACCTCCCCACCACCAAATTGTGGGGGAGATGATACCAATATTAGATTTAGATATGAACAACCAGAGAAACCCCTTAAAAATGTGTATGGCAGAATTATCACGGATGACTGATTCATACATGTAAAAAAAAGAAGAAACTCCACCCACCACAGAGGAAGGTGAATAAAAGAAGGTTGTCCTTAAAAAAATATTTCTCTAAATCATATTCTGATGATGTTTTCACAGCTCCACAGGAATTGGAGGTGCTTCGAATACTAGAGGAACTACTTAGGGAGCAGGAGGCAAGTGAGTCCAAGTTTCCACCATTTACCCACAGCCGGTCGGTCACGTTTCCACCCTTGTCACTCAGTCCAGCAATTGAGACAGTTGTTAAAATGGTTGTGAAGGAACTATATTCCCTTCCAGCAAAACTCCCCATGACAATTTGAGTCATGAACAAAGACTAGCATTAAAGCAATTGTGGGGCATGAAGAATGTCGTATTTAAATCGGCTGACAAGGGTGGGTACGTGGTCGTTTGGCTTGTGGAGATGTATGAGGCGGAGGCCCATCGCCAACTTTGTGACACTGATTGTTATAGGAAACGTACATCTAATCCTACCAGTAGCTTTCAGGCTCAGATACAATGTGTTTTGACGGCAGCAGTGGAGTCGGGGATTATTACTAGGACTGTCTTCCATGGCTTAGTGGTGAAACATCCGATTACCCCCACATTATATCTACTACCCAAGGTTCACAAATCTCTTTCTAAACCCCTTGGTAGACCGATAGTTTAGGGACGTGGGGGTTTGTGTGAACTCATTTGTTGCTTTTTGGATTTTTAAGCCTTAAGCCATGTGTAGAATGTTTATTGTCGTATGTTCGTGACTCCACTGACGTCTTGAAACGTCTGGAAGATATCCAGTAATGATGAGCGAGCATGCTCGGCCAAGTACCAGTTTAGCTCGAGCATCGCTATGCTCGGCAGATCCGAGCGCTTGGCCGAGTACTACATGTGCTCAAGCGCCATGCTCGAGTCTCCTCCCCGCACGTTTGGCGCCTTCTAATCAGCCACTAAACATGCTGGTAAGTATTGCCATCACTGTAATGCCATTAGCCATGTTTTCTACTGGCATTACAGTGATTGGCTGGTCGAAACCCGGTCACGCGGGTTCGGCTCTTTGCGAGTCAGGGAGAGCTGCTGTTAGGAAGACAGGGCCAGACAGTGTAGGTAGATTGGGATTGCAAATTACTTTCTTTCTCAAGACGTTTCAAAGACCCAAAAGTCCTTTTAAGGAATACTGTGTGTGTTGGCAGCAATTTAAAGTGCCAATTTTAATTTACAAAAAAAAAAATTGCTTTATTGGATATATTAATAGAAGGTGTCTGCAGTGACTTCTGACATCTGTGCAATACTTTCTGTGTATCAGGGGCATATATAGGAAGAATGAAGAGTGCTTCAATCCCATATATTAGGAAAAAGTGAAAATCAATATTTATATTTGGGTTGGCTCAAGATAAGTGCGCCTACCTACCTACTATGCTAAGCAGTAGGGGTATCCCGAGATTGCTGTACGGAGGGTAGGCTAAAGGGGCCAAAAATAACAAACATAGCTCAGGGCAATAGTGTTATTAACAAAATTGCAATACCAGATTCCTGAAAGCATTAAACATTTCACACTGCGGAATTGGTATATATCGTGCATGACAAGTCGTCTGCCATCTGCCCAACTTCTTAATAGCATGCACTGAGAAGTTGTGCAGTGAAGCCGCACCAGTGCGAAAGGAATACCCTCTGATGGAACTGGGACTGACCCCAACATTCCTCAATAATATTCAGATGAATTTGAGAAAGTTCTGACAACTCAAAGGCGCTGAAGCCGGCCTTAGCAGAAGAGCTTCCCCTGGGGTTGCTACGGTAAAGCGCTACCAATCCTACTAAAACACAACATGATTAATCCAAAAGATGAATACCCAACATCAGTATCATGGACCACCGATGTGCCAAGAACCGCCATACCAGCACACGAGATGCCGTCCAGCATGCGGAGCACCCCTTCACCGAAGTGACTGAATATGGGAAGATGTGTACATAGCAGAATAGAATGTGACCTAAGTAGCCTTGCAAGCCCCGAAAGGGTGTAGACTGAGACAGGAGAGTGGACGAGGAGTACAGTGTAGGACCGTATCCTGTAGACGTGACAGTACTAAAACGTGTCTGTAGACGTGACAGACGTATCGAATTGATGCCTGTAGTCGTGACAGGACTTAAGCGTGTCTGTAGACGTGACAGACGTATCGAATTCATGCCTGTAAACGTGACAGGACTTATGATTTTTTATATTATATATTTTTTTTTCTCTTTTTCCTTTTGTTTTATTTTTTAATCTTATTTTTTTGGCAACTGCTACATTGTTGATGAAATGACTGAACGTAGCTGAATATGTTAAAAACGAAGTATTAGCAACTGTACCAACCCCCTAGTCTTAAATCTACTCCTGTGATGCACAATAGCTTACTTTGACCCTGATGCTAAATGTGTCTACTAAGAATAGCTGCGTCTGCTTGCACGAATCCGTGCATCGGGTGGATAGAAGAAGCCACAAACCTATGGACGCATGAAAGAAAAACCTGTAGACAATTGACCCAATAATTGATAAGTAACGCACTGCTTGAGATGACCCCACTAGAGAAGATGATGTGCAATAAACTTGTGACACACGCTGCAGAACCTTAAAGAGTCCCCTTGCATTTGATTTTTGATTTTTTTCTCTTCAAACTGACCTTTTGTTTTCTCAACCTAAACTCCCACTTTTTTTTTTTTTGACCACTATCATCTGCTGCCTGGAGGCTCCAGCAGACCAGATGAATCAAGAGCTTACCAGAAGCAAACAGCCTTGCATGCACCCCTGCCTCACTACGAGCACGGAGGGCCAGTGCTATACATTACAATGTGTCGAAAGTGGAGTCGCGCTGACTCCTGCAACCTGAGAGACTGCCATGTAGGGAGCCGATGCTGCCAGGCAGAAACGTTCCAGTGCGGAAGCCGGCTCTGCCGCCCGCCGAGACGTGCAGGTAACAATGTGCGGCGTGTTGGTGCCGATCCCTCCCCCCTACCCAGGAATGAAGCCACAAGGCCCCGATCTTACTTCTGAAAGACGTGAAAGCTGGGATGTAGACGTCGATGTCGATGAGAGGCAGAGACCATATACTCACGTGCGTACAGGCGCCCGGAAGTGAGGCAAAAACGAGCGGCCAGTAAGGTGAGGAGGAGGCTGCGGCTTATAAGCAGTATAGCTCTGCCTCCCCTCACACAAATGCGGCAAATAGCCATTTGCCTATAACATATACAAATTTCACTGAATCAGCACCTGGTTTTTCTGTCTGCGGCAGAAACAGTTTATCGCAGCACATTGCATTTCTATACCGTCTGAGTGTTCAAATTCATATATTGGGAAAAAGTCTAAATCAATATATATGCAAATTTCACTGAATCTGCACACAGTTTTCTTGTCTGCGGTTTAAAACGTTAATCACAGCGCATTGCATTTCTATACCATCTGTGCGCTTCAGGCCCATATATTGGGACTAATATATTCATAACTATAAACAACATCATAAAACAGTGTCTGTACTGCAGATTACAATAATCTGTGGCTAAAATACTGTCCAAAATCTGTGCTTTTCTGTGTCATATACTGCCCTGTATCTGAAAACTGTTTTTTGTGGACAGTAAAAAAAAAAACAGTGTCACAACCAGTAAAAAATCCATAAATATGAAGAAGGCCATCACTAAGGGACGGGGAAGTGGGCGTTATGCTGATGGCGTGGCACTGGGCGCAATGAAACTGTGCCTGCTGCCAGTGCACCTAAAAAAAAAAAGTTATAAAACCGTACCAAGCTTCATGTCCAACTTAGCTAGGCGGCTCACGGCAACACTGTCCAAGTCAGACCAGTGCGAACAGTTGGTCGGTTGGCTTGCTGATGATAATGCTTCCAGTCGGCTAAGCACCACCCTCTCTTCCACCAAGTCCAGTCTCTGTTGTAGCCAAGAGTCTGGTCAGCCAACTCCTCGCTCAGATCATCCTTCCTCCCACCATGGAGAGGCCTGCCAAACGAGTGATCCCACACTCGGATATTCCCAGGAGCTCTTTTCAGCTCCACTATTAGATTTGGCCCTCCCGACCAGCATGCTTGAAGAGGGACCTGAGATATTGTGCCCTGATTCCCAACCTATTGAGCCTTCACAGTCTCAAGAAGATGACAGTGGTGAACGTCAATCATCAGCTCACGAGGTCAGAGTGAGGAAGTGGAAGAGGAGGTGTTGGACAGTGAGGTCATTGACCCAACATGGGAAGGTGAAATGCTGAGCGAGGACAGTAGTACAGAGGGGGAAGGCTCCGCAGCACCGCAACAGGCTGGAAGAAGCAGTGGTGTTGCAAAACGGCGAAGTCTGCCCACACCAAACAGTCTTGCAACCGTTACACTGATCACCCCCATGCATAAATCAACCTTAGCAAGGGGAAGGTGTTCTGCAGTATGGCGCTTTTTTTAGGAAAGTGCAGAGAACAAAAGAGTGGTAGTTTTAAACCTGTGTGGTACTAAAATGAGCCGGGGCATGAACACTAGCAAACTCACCACCACCAGCATGATCCGCCACATGCCATCCAAGCACCCTACTAAGTGGGCCGAACGCCTGGGTCCACAATCTGGGTCTGCGGGTCACACCACTGCCTCCTCTTCCCCTGTGTTACGTGCTGTCCAATCCCCTGTCCAAGACGCAGGCCCGGATGCCTCTCGCCCTGCACCTGTACCTTGAATAAACCAGCAGCAACAACATCCACTTCCCTGTCCCAGTGCAGCATCCAAATATCCATACCACAGTCATTTGAACGCAAGCGCAAATACCCAACACAGGCCATAGCACTTACTTGCCAACTTTCAAAATTACTGGCCCTTCAAATGTTGCTATATAGGCTTGTGGACACTGAGGGCTTCTGCAGCCTGATGTCGGCCTTGGTCCCTCGGTACGCAGTCCACAGCCGCCACTATTTATCACGGTGTAGCCCGCCTTACACCAGCATGTATCCCAGAACATCACCCGTGCCCTGACCAACGCAGTTACTGGGAAGGTTCACTTAACCACGGACACGTGGACAAATGCTGGTGGCCAGGGATGCTACAATTCCCTGACCGCAAACTGAGTGAAAGTGGTGCAGGCCGGAAGTGACTCGTACCCAGGGATGGCACAGGTGCTACCCATGCCCAGGATTGCGGGCCCTACGTCCATCAGGGTCTCTGCAAGCAGCTATGTTACTAGGTCGAACATAGTCGCTAGCTGGAAGCAGTGTAGCACTGCTGTCGGTAAGCGTCAACAGGCCGTGCTGAAGATGATCTGCTTAGGGGACAAACAGCACACCACCACAGAGCTTTGGCAGGGTATAAGGGAACAGACTGAGCTGTGGCTCTCTCCACTCAACCTACAACCAGGTATGGTTGTGTCTGACAATGGCCATAACTTGGTGGCGGCTTTGGAGCTCGGCAACCTGACACACATCCCATGCCTAGCCCATGTCTTAAACTTAGTGGTTCATCAGTTTATCAAAACAAACTACAATTTGCCACAGCTACTAGTGAAGGTGCGCCACGTATGTGCCCATTTCAGCAAGTGGTCCATAGCTTCATCCGGCCTGTCAACGCTGCAGCAGCACTTGCGGCTTCCAGCTCACCGACTGTTATGCGACGTGAGCACGTGCTGGAACTCTACGTTCTATATGTTGGTCAGGCTTTGTGAGCAGCAGAGGGCAGTTGTGGAATACCAGCTGCAACATGGTTGTCGCCTTTCAAGTCAACTGCCACTATTCACAAACAAGGAGTGGGCATTGATGTCAGACCTGTGTGAGGTATAAAAAACTTTGAAGAATCAACACAGATGGTTAGTGGTGATAACTCTATTATCAGCGTAACAATCCCACTGCTGTGTCTACTCAAACGATCGCTGCTCACAATTAAGGACGATGATATGACTGTGGCAGACAAGGAAATGGGGGAGGACATCTCACAGGGTGATACCCAGACCACCCACTTTTCGTCTTCTCAGCATGAATTGGACCTTGAAGAGGAGGAGGAGGAGATGGAGACTGTTGCTTTTGCTACTGAGGCTAGTACCCATGGAACTTTAAATCCATCTGTTCAGAGCGGATGGGCCAAAGAGGAGGGGGTGGAGGAGGAAGAGGAGATGGAGAGTCATTCTGATGTCGACATCTTGCCTGTTGGTACTCTGGCACACATGGCTGAATTTATGTTAGGCTGTCTTATCTGTGACCCTCGCATTATACGCATTTTAGATAACAAAGATTACTGGGTGTTCACCCTTCTCGACCCCCGCTACAAAGAACATTTCTCATCTCTCAATCCTGTGGTGGAGAGGACGAGTAAAATGGTGCAATTCCAGAAGGTACTTGTTGAGAGATTGCTCTGGAATTTTCCATCTGACAAGGCTGAAGGCAGAGTCCGTACTTCCTTAGGCAATCGGGGAAGGGAGACAATGGGAACACACAACAGTTCCAACAAAGGCAGGGCAACACTCTCCAAGGCATGGGACACTTTCATGACACCACACCAGCACCCTCACCATTAAGCGTGGCCTAGTGGTACAAGGAGGGAAAAGTTTAGGAAAAAGGTGAAGGAATACATAGCAGACTGTGTCAGCATCCTAAATGATCCATCAGTGCCTTACAACTACTAGGTGTCCAAGCTGGACACGTGGCACGAACTTGCGCTCCACGCCTTGGAGGTGTTGGCATGCCCTGCCGCCAGCGTTTTGTCTGAACGTGTATTTAGTGCTGCTGGTGGCATCATAACAGATAAGCGTATCCGCTTGTCCACTGGCAATGCTGACAGGTTGACTCAGATAAAAATGAACAAGGCCTCGGTCTGCTCATCTGTAGGCCCTCACTCCAATGTTTCATACGGTTTGCTCAGCTGTAGGCCCTCACGGCAATGTTTTATGGGGTTTGCTCACCTGTAGGCCCTCACCTCCAATGTTTCATACGGTCTGCTCAGCTGTAGGCCCTCACCTCCAATGTTTCATACTGTCTGGTCAGCTGTAGGCCCTGACCTTCAATGCTTTATACGTCTGCTCAGCTGTAGGCCCTCAGTACAATGTTTTATGAGGTTCGCTCACCTGTAGGCACTCACCTCCAATGTTTCACACGGTCTGCTATGCTGTAGGCCCTCACCTCCAATGTTTCATACGTCTGCTCAGCTGTAGACCCTCACCTCCAATGTTTCATACGTCTGCTCAGCTGTAGGCCCTCACCTCCAATGTTTCATACGTCTGCTCAGCTGTAGGCCCTCAATACAATGTTTTATGGGGTTCGCTCACCTGTAGGCCCTCACCTCCAATGATTCATACGGTCTGCTCAGCTGTAGGCCCTCACCTGCAATGTTTCATACGTCTGCTCAGCTGTAGGCCCTCACATCCAATGTTTCATACGTCTGCTCAGCTGTAGGCCCTCAATACAATGTTTTATGGGGTTTGCTCACCTGTAGGCAGGGGCGTAGCTATAGGGGGTGCAGAGGTAGCAGTCGCTACCGGGCCCAGGAGCCTTAGGGGGCACAAAGACCCTTGTGCCACATAAGAAGGCACCAGCATTATAGAAAGTGCATGCTGTTCAAGTTACACCTCTGGCTGGAGGGAAAGGGGTAATGTCAAGAATTTGTACAGGGGGTTGCCATTTCAATGTTTGTCTTACACAGCAGGAAGGCAATGTGCTTCCCTGCACCTGGCCATAAAGCACTGAAGGAAGGGGGGCCCAATCTGAACTCTTGCACCAGGGCCCATGATCCTTTAGCTACGCCCCTGCCTGTAGGCCCAAACCTCCAATGTTTTTATATGGTCTGCTCAGCTGTAGGCCCTCACCTCCAATGTTTCATACGTCTGCTCAGCTGTAGGCCCTCAATACAATGTTTTATGGGGTTTGCTCAGCTGTAGGCCCTCACCTCCAATGTTTCATACGTCTGCTCAGCTGTAGGCCATCAATACAATGTATATTATGGGGTTTGCTCAGCTGTAGGCCCTCACCTTCAATGTTTCATACGTCTGCTCAGCTGTAGGCCCTCAATACAATGTATATTATGGGGCTTGCTCAGCTGTAGGCCCTCACCTCCAATGTTTCATACGTCTGCTCAGCTGTAGGCCCTCAATACATTGTTTTATGGGGTTTGCTCAGCTGTAGGCCCTCACTTCCAATGTTTCATACGTCTGCTCAGCTGTAGGCCCTCAATACAATATATATTATGGGGTTTGCTCAGCTGTAGGCCCTCACATCCAATGTTTCATACGTCTGCTCAGCTGTAGGTCCTCAATACAATCTTTTATAGGGTTTGCTCACGTGTGGGCCCTCACCTCCAATGTTTCATACGGTCTGCTCAGCTGTAGGCCCTCACCTCCAATGTTTCATACGTTTGCTCAGCTGTAGGCCATCAATACAATGTTTTATTGGGTTCGCTCACCTGTAGGCCCTCACCTAAAATGTTATATATGGTCAGATCAGCTGTAGGTGCTCAATACAATGTTTTATAGGGTTTGCTCAGCTGTTGGCCCTCACCTCCAATGTTTAATACGTCTGCTCAGCTGAAGGCCCTCACCTCCAATGTTTCATACGTCTGCTCAGCAGTAGGCCCTTAATACAATGTTTTATTGGGTTTGCTCACATGTAGGCCATCACCTCCAATGTTTCATACGATCTGCTCAGCTGTAGGCCCGCACCTCAAATGTTTCATACGTCTGCTCAGCAGTAGGCCATCAACTCCAATGTTTCCTACGTCTGCTCAGCTCTAGTCCCTCAAAACAATGTTTTATGGGGTTTGCTCAGCTGTAGGTCCTCACCTCCAGTGTTTCATATGTCTGCTCAGCTGTAGGCCCTCAACTCCAATATTTCATACGTCTGCTCAGCAAAAGGCCCTCAATACAATGTTTTATGGGGTTTGCTCAGCTGTAGGCCCTCACCTCCAATGTTTCAAACGTCTGCTCAGCTGTAGGCCCTCACTACAATATTTTATGTGGTTTGCTCAGCTGTAGGCCCCTCAACTCAAATGTTTCATATGTCTGCTCAGCTGTAGGCTCTCAATGCAATGTTTTATTGGGTTCACTCAACTGTAGGCCCTCACCTCCAATGTTTCATACAGTCTGCTCAGCATTATGCTCTCACCTCCAATGTTTCATACGTCTGCTCAGCCGTAGGCCCTCACCTCCAATGTTTCATAAGTCTGCTCAGCTTTAGGCCGTCAATGTAATGTTTTATGGGGTTTGCTCAGCTGTAGGCCCTCACCTCCAATGTTTCATACGTCTGCTAAGCTGTAGGTCCTAAACTCCAATGTTTCATACGTCTGCTCAGCTGTAGGCCCTCAGCTCCAATGTTTCATACGTCTGCTCAGCTGTTGGCCCTCACCTCCAATGTTTCATACGTCTGCTCAGCTGTAGGGCCTCAAAACAATATTTTATGGGGTTTGCTAAGCCGTAGGCCCTCACCTCCAATGTTTCATACGTCTGCTCAGCTGTAGGCCCTCAATACAATGTTTTATGTGGTTTGCTCAGCTGTAGGCCCTCACCTCCAATGTTTCATACGTCTGCTCAGCTGTTGGCCCTCACCTCCAATGTTTCATACGTCTACTCAGCCGTAGGCCCTCATCTCCAATGTTTCATACGTCTGCTCAGCTGTAGGCCCTCAATACAATGTTTTAGGGGGTTTGCTTAGCTGTAGGCCCTCACCTCCAATGTTTCATACGTCTGCTCAGCTGTAGGCCCTCAGCTCCAATGTTTTATACGTCTGCTCAGCTGTAGGCCCTCAATACAATGTTTTATGGGGTTTGCTCAGCTGTAGGCCCTCACCTCCAATGTTTTATGTGGTTTGCTCAGCTGTAGGTCCCTCAACTCCAATGTTTCATACGTCTGCTCAGTTGTAGGCCCTCAATACAATGTTTTATAGGGTTCACTCACCTGTAGGCCCTCACCTCCAATGTTTAATACGGTCTGCTCAGCTTTATGCCCTCACCTCTACTGTTACATACGTCTG
This sequence comes from Bufo gargarizans, assembly GCF_014858855.1. Lineage (NCBI taxonomy): Eukaryota > Metazoa > Chordata > Amphibia > Anura > Bufonidae > Bufo > Bufo gargarizans. The sequence goes on along the minus strand of NC_058080.1, from coordinate 24,021,364 downwards.
CTCAGCCGTAGGCCCTTACCCCCAATGTTTCATAAGTCTGCTCAGCTTTAGGCCCTCAATACAATGTTTTATGGGGTTTGCTCAGCTGTAGGCCCTCACCTCCAATGTTTTATACGGTCTGCTCAGCTGTAGGCCCTCACATCCAATGTTTTATACGTCTGCTCAGCTGTAGGCCCTCAATACAATGTTTTATGGGGTTTGCTGAGCTGTAGGCCCTCACCTTCAATGTTTCATACGTCTGCTCAGCTGTAGGTCCTCACCTCCAATGTTTCATACGTCTGCTCAGCTGAAGGCCCTCACCTCCAATGTTTCATACGTCTGCTCAGCTGTAGGCCCTCAATACAATGTTTTATGGGGTTCACTCACCTGTAGGCCCTCACCTCCAATGTTTCATACGGTCTGCTCACCTGTAGGCTCTCACCTCCAATGTTTCATATGTCTGCTCAGCAGTAGGCCCTCACCTCCAATGTTTCATATGTCTGCTCAGCTCTAGTCCCTCAATACAATGTTTAATGGGGTTTGCTCAGCTGTAGGCCCTCACCTCCAATGTTTCATACGTCTGCTCAGATGTAGGCTCTCAATACAATGTTTTATGGGGTTTGCTCACGTGTGGGCCCTCACCTTCAATGTTTCATACGGTCTGCTCAGCTGTAGGCCCTCACCTCCAATGTTTCATACGTCTGCTCAGCTGTAGGCCCTCAATACAATCTTTTATGGGGTTTGCTAAGCTGTAAGCCCTCACCTCCAATGTTTCATACGTTTGCTCAGCTGTAGGCCCACACCTGCAATGTTTCATACGTCTGCTCAGCTGTAGGCCCTCTATACAATGTTTTATGAGGTTCGCTCACCTATAGGCCCTCACCTCCAATGTTTCATACAGTCCGCTCAGCTGTAGGCGCTCAAAACATTGTTTTATGGGGTTTGGTCAGCTGTAGGCCCTCACCTCCAATGTTTCATACGTCTGCTCAGCTGTAGGCCCTCAATACAAAGTTTGATGGGGTTTGCTCAGCTGTAGTCCCTCACCTCCAATGTTTTATACGTCTGCTCAGCTGTAAGCCCAAAATATAATATTTTATGGGGTTTGCTAACCTACAGGCCCTCACCTCCAATGTTTCATACATCAGTTCAGCTGTAGGCCCTCACTACAATGTTTTATGGGGTTTGCTCTGGTTTAGGCCCTCACCTCCAATGTTTCATATGGTCTGCTCAGCTCAGCGCATCAATTATTGTGCCCCCGCTCACCACTTTATAATGTCCGCTCAGCGCCACCTGCTTCAGCAATACGTTCAGTGTGCGGCGCCGCCTCCACATATTTCTGCGCTACTGCTGCAGCTCCTCCTTCTTTTTCTGACCGGAAGAGGAGAGGAGGACTGAGCAGCACGAAGCAGCAGGGCAAGGTAATGTGGAGGTGGAGCTGTCTTTTAACCTGAGCGAGGCTAAAGTGGTTTTAACCTGCCTTGTCAGGGACAGGGTAAGACGCCGCCTGCAAAGTGAAGACATTAAAATCTCCCTGAGTGTTCCCATAGATCAGGCGGGAGCAGAGTGCAGGGTAATTACAGAGCTTCATGTTACATTTAGTTGAACAGGACACTGCACAGCCCTTTGAATGAGAAATGTATCATTTTATGTTTGCAAAGTGAGGAGGGCTTCAGGTTTTCACTGCATGTCTCCCACACAACATTACCATTCCCTTCATATCCCAGTGCCTCACTCTGCCCTCAGCATGGTATGTAGCTGGAGGGAGAAAGCACGACCTTACCACTATGTAGGGTACAGTAGGCAATCTCCACAGCACATACCACATAGGTTGCAGCCTGGCTGTGCAGCACCTTCTTCTTCTGCAATACAGAAGAAGCTGCAGCAAAGAAAAGTAAAAGTTCAAATGAGACCACAATGTTGTCTTTATAGTGTTAAAGAAACTATTCACTCAATGAAGGACAAAGGCATATTTTATGTTCACCATCATATAACCAAGTGCAAAATAATAATTGTTACTTATATAATACTGCCTCTATGTACAAGAATATAACTACTATAATACTGCCTCCTATGTACAAGAATATAACTACTATAATACTGCTCCTATGTACAAGAATATAACTACTATAATACTGCTCCTATGTACAAGAATATAACTACTATAATACCGCCTCCTATGTACAAGAATATAACTACTATAATACTGCATCTATGTACAAGTATATAACTACTATAATACTGCCTCCTATGTACAATAATATAACTACTATAATACCGCCTCCTATGTACAAGAATATAACTACTATAATACTGCCTCCTATGTACAAGAATATAACTACTATGGCGGAGCCGGACCTTGGAGCTGCATGGTTGCTTGTTCCTGAGCTCCTCTCCCTGGCAGCTATTATAGCCCCTTTTATTAGCTATTTGCTCGGTGCCAATGGGGAAACCAGGCAAGGACCGTCACCCTGAGACACCAGAGCCGACAGGGGCCCGTTCCAGGCAACCTGAGATGGATAAATTCCTTAAGAAACAGTCCAGGACTCCAGCTGCTGCTGAAACATACAAGAAGGCGCGGCAGCTCTCTGAAGCAGATGAAGGCTCTGAGGCAGGAAGCACTTCTGATGTTTCTGATTGCAGACCACTGAGAAGAAGCTCCTCACTCTCCAAAGCAGATCTCAGGGACATTCTGGAATCTGCTCTTGCACCTCTTATAAAGGACTTAGGGGAGATAAAAGGAGACCTGCGACAGATTGGGAATCGTGTGGAGTCCCTGGAGCTAGCACAGGAAGCCATCCTGGTGCATGAGGGTAAGACCAGCGCAGCCCTGCAAACCCACAGAGACTTGCTAAACGATGCGCTGATGCGCATAGAGGATCAGGAGAACCGGAGCCGGCGGCGAAATATTCGCATCCGCGGCCTACCCGAAAATATTGCGATTGACGCGCTTCATTCAGTCGCATGCACAATTTTCTCCTCCCTGATGGGAGCTGAGAGAGCAGCTCCGATTGTGATTGAGCGCATCCACAGGGCCTTAAGGCCCAAGCCAAAACCTGGTGAGCCGCCGCGGGATGTAGTATGCGGCATCCTAAGCTATGTGGACACTGCTGCACTGCTCAAGGCGGGAAGGGAGGCCGACCGCATCATGTACGGTGAGACCCCAGTCCTTTTCTTCCAGGACCTGGCCCCCTCCACCTTAGCCAAGAGGCGCATCGTGAAGCCGCTCCTAGAGGCCCTTAAAGCCACAGCTACGCCATTCCGATGGCTCTATCCCTTCGGTCTGGCCATATTGAAAAATGGGAGGCAGTATACGGTGCGGACCCCGGGAGACCTGAAAGCTATATGGGGCCCTCTTGGGATTGAACCCATCACAGTTCCCTCGTGGATGCCGGCTGATCAAGGGGACCCCCTGCCTACCCCTCCGGGTATAGATTCGTGGCAGCAAATTTCACCTTCCAGAGCTGGGAAACAAGGAAAAGGCCGGTCGCAAGCACCTGTTACCTGACTTTGCTCCGGGAAGCGCTGAAGGCGCTTTTGTTCACTCTCCACTGAGTTCAATGTTCTGTGACTTTGCTGGGTCCCAAGACGTAGGAACTCTGTCTGGCTCTGCCTGAGCTGAAGTTTCATCGTTTGTCCATTTGGACTTATTTTAGGTCTTGGCCCACTGCCCCGTTCCCATGGGTTTTGGGCCGGACCCTATGCTTTACTACCTTGCCTGCATGAGACGCAGGTTACGTGCTGTGTATTAGAGCACTGATTGCACTGTTAGTTATGCGGGGGTTATATGTCTGCCCTGTTGTCAGTTATGTTACTGATTATGTCCTCTCCCTCACCCCCTTCCTTTCCACCCCCGGTGGCCCCACAGGAGCCCCCCTCTGACAGATCCCGGCTGTTTGCCGCTATGAAAAAGGATCTCCATTGTGTCAGATGCTGGGTGGGGTCACGTGCTCCCTGTCCATGGGGAGACATTCTTTGTTATTTGGGTTGTGTTACTGTCTCATTTGTTATGTTTTTTCTTTTGACTTTCCCTTCCTCCTCTTTCCTCCCTTTCTTCCTCTTACTCCGTCCGTTGCTTTCCAGACTGGATGTCCTCTTGCTCTGGGCCGACAGGCCTCCTCTGTCTTCACTATGGCCTCTGTTGTAGTTGCCTCACTGAATGCCAGGGGTCTGAACGAGCCATGTAAGCGGTCTCAGGTGCTCTCTTTGTTACTGAAAGATGAGGCCTCCGTTGTATTCCTCCAAGAAACTCATTTTAAATCAGGGAAGATCCCGAAATTGTCCCAAAACGCATTCCCACAATGGTTTCATAGCTCTTTTGCCTCGGCTAGCAGGGGCGTCAGTGTGGCCGTCCACAAGCGCCTACCCTTCAAACACTCCGCTGTCCTTGCGGACACTGATGGTCGCTTCTTATTCGTTAAGGGGCACATCGCTGACGCGCCTGTTACCCTGGCTAATTTATATGCCCCAAATAGGGGTCAGATCCCCTGGCTCGTTCGGACTCTTGAGCAATTACAGGCTTTTAGTGAGGGCATGCTTATACTAGGAGGTGACTTTAATGTGACTATGGAGCCAGGCCTTGACTCGTCCTCCCAGAGGTCTGAGTTGTCCCACAAACTTCTGCGACGTCTGAAGACTGCGCTGAAGAAGTTGCGGGTTATTGACGTGTGGCGCACTATGCATCCCTCTGGTAGGGATTATACGTTTTATTCAAACGCTAAAAAATCCTTTCATAGGTTGGACTACTTGTTTTTATCCTCCCCCCATATTTCTCAGGTGGTAGACACGAGGATTGGGAACATTACGCTTTCTGATCACGCCCCAGTATTTCTCCGAGTGTCTATGACAGCTCTTCCTAAACGTGAGAGAATATGGCGTCTTAATGACACATTGATTTCCGACCCTACCAATGCAGCTAGAATCTCCCGGATTATGTCTGAATTCTTCTCTCTCAATGCAGTGGGCGACCCTCCTCCCTCCCCCTCCATCTTGTGGGAGTCTCATAAGGCAGTGGTTAGAGGAGAATTAATTTCCCTGGGCTCGCATGTTAAAAAGTTGCGCTCCAAGGCTGTAGATGACCTGCTGTCCCGCATAGCGAGTCTTGAACTGACCCATAAGCAAACCCAGGCTCAGGCTGTGGCTGCTGAATTAGCGGAGGCCAGGACGGGACTGAAAAACTTGCTCAACGCCAAATCAGCGAAACTTATATTCCGCTCCAGGTTTAAAGCTTATGCCCATGGGAACAAAGGTAATAAACTGATGTCTGCCATGGCTAAGCAACGTCACGTGGATTCATTTATCCCTGCTATTCTAGATGCGAAAGGCAATAAGCACAAGTCGACTCACGATATAGCGAAAGCGTTTAGTGCTTTTTATGCGGATCTGTATAACCTCCCCACTCCAGACCGTCCTGGTTCGGCCTCTATTGAGCAAGCCACAGATGAGTTCCTGTCCACTCTGAAGCTGCCCTCTATTAGTCCCCTGCAAGCTTCCCAACTAGTCGCCCCTGTATCAAGAGAGGAAATTGGCAAGGTCCTTTCCTCCATTCCTTCAGGCAAAAGTCCAGGCCCGGATGGACTCCCTATATCGTATTACAAGACCTTCAAAGACGTTTTGACCCCTCACTTTCAGGCACTTTGTAATTTCCTCCTGACTGGAGGTTCTCTACCCCCCCAAACGTTAGAGGCCCACATAACTATAATCCATAAAGAAAACAAAGACCCCCTCCACTGTGGCAGTTATCGCCCGATTTCACTGCTAAATGCGGACGTCAAGTGGTGGGCCAAGATACTGGCGCAGCGAATACAGCTGATCCTGCCGGATCTTATTGATAGCGAGCAAGTGGGGTTTGTGCGTGGCAGACAGGGCTGTGAAAACACGATACGTTTGCTCCATCTTATGGATTGGGCTAGAAGCTCCTCCACGCCTCTGGCTTTGCTGAGCACGGACGCGGAGAAGGCCTTCGACAGGGTCGGTTGGCATTATATGTCACGGGCCCTGTCGAGGTTTGGTTTCCCAGATTCGTTTATATCTGCGATCCTCACTCTGTATTCAGCCCCGTCTGCCAGACTCAAAATAAATGGTACGCTTTCTCCCTCCTTTTCCATATCCAATGGGACAAGGCAGGGGTGTCCTCTCTCCCCATCTCTGTTTGTCATAGTGATGGAGACTTTGCTGTGTAAGATCCGGCAGGATCCTGCTGTTAGGGGCTTGACCATTGATTCTCAGACCCACTTGACAGCCGCATTTGCAGATGACCTACTTATTATGACTTCCAATCCCGAAACATCCTTCCCTAGGCTTTTGTCTCTTTTTGAGGAGTTTGGTTATGTGTCAAACTTTAAAATTAACTATAGCAAGTCCATGGCCCTAAACGTTACTTGTCCAGAATTAAAGAGGCCCTTCAGGATACTACCCCCTTTCACTGGGCTACAAAAGATATAGTATTTTTGGGTGTGCATGTCCCGGCTCAGGCAAAGGACTTATTTGCTCTGAATTATGCCCCCTTATTGTCCTCAGTTAGGAAGCAGCTGCACTCTATTAGACTGCCGTTTATTTCTTGGTGTGGGAAGAGGAACTACCTCAAGACCTTTATAGCTCCTAAATTTTTGTACCTTCTGCAGGTGTTGCCTATCTGGCTGCCGCACTCATTTTTTGTAGACATCCGCAGAGTTTTCTCCCTCTTTTTGTGGGGAAGTAAACCCTCCAGAATTGCTTATTCGGTGCTGACCAGAGAGAGGAGGTTTGGCGGCTTTGGTCTGCCCGACATACGTTCCTACTATGTGGCCTTTCAACTATTTAGAGGTCTATCCCTCCTCAATAGCACTTATAGTGCTCCATATGTGTGTCTTGAGCGCTCCCTGCTCTCCACTAGAATGAAGCGGATTCTCTGGGGGCTGTCCCCTTGTTCTTCGGGTAGTTCCTCTTTGCCACTCCTATGGAAGGGTATGTTTGTTGAGTGGGCCAAGCAGTTTAAGGATAGAACACTTGAGTTTCCCATACCGGGTACTCCGCTTTCCTCTTTACAGTTTTATGTCCATCCGGAAGCTGAGAAGCCCTCAGGTATCTGGCCTCTTTTGGCCGAGATCCCTTTAAGTGAGATCCGGTCCCCGGATGGGTCCCTGGATTGGTCCACGGTCTTGAATGACCCTAAAGTCAAAAAAGCTTCCTTCCTACAGAGTTTTGCCCTGCAGAAGGAGATTAAGATGATTAAGCTACCACCCCCCACCACCTCTGGAACCCCCTCTTGGCTGTCTAGGAGACTATCAGACGCCCGTAGGATCCCTAAACCGCTGTCTACCATATATAAGGAGTTACTCTCAGCCTCCCCTCCTGAGCTACATTTCCTTTCTTCATGGGAAAGGGAATTGTCCATCCACCTTACAGACCCGGAAAGGGCTTTTGTCCTTACACACTCTCACGGCTTTAGCCGCTGTATTAAGGTACAAGAAAACTCGTATAAGCTGCTTACGAGATGGTACAAGTCCCCAGAGTTTTTGCATAGGCTTAACGCAGATTTCCCAAGTGAGTGCTGGAGGTGTAGAAAAGACGTAGGCTCTCTGTCACACATTTGGTGGCACTGTGAAAAGATTAAAGCGTTCTGGACCAGTATAGAAGCTCTGATAAATGAGGTGTGTGCTAAGCAGGTTAAGCTGGATCCTAAACTGATCCTGCTTTGGTGCCCTAATGACTCGCTTTCCCCCTGTAGATCTGATCTTCCTACTATGCTCATCACGGCGGCGAGACTGCTCATCCCGCTGCTTTGGAAGGATACTGAACCTCCTACTGTCTCGATGTGGAGGGATAAGGTGGATCAGATCTACAGGTTTGAAGAGCTGGCCCACTGGGAATCTGGCACGCGTTCCCGCTTTCTGAAAATCTGGTCGCCCTGGAAGACATATAGGAAGTTCCCCTGACGGAGTTGGGGAAAACTCCCCTACCCCCCCCCCCCTTCCTTTCCCTTCTTTCCCTCTCTTTTCCTCTTATTTGTGTTATATTAGATTTTTATTGTCTGTCACATTTGATGTATCATTTTGTACAACATGTGTTGCACTGACATGCAATTGTGGTCACGTCCATGGCTGATTTGTAACTATGCCTTACCAGTGATGCTACGATGGTTTGTGATCAATTGATATGCCTTACTCTTTGAATAAAAATAAATTTGGTTAAGAATATAACTACTATAATACTGCCTCCTATGTACAAGAATATAACTACTATAATACCGCCTCCTATGTACAAGAATATAACTACTATAATACTACATCCTTGTACAAGTATATAACTATTATAATACCGCCTCCTATGTACAAGAATATAACTACTATAATACTGTCTCCTATGTAGAAGAATATAACTACTATACTACTGCCTCCTATGTACAAGAATATAACTACTATACTACTTCCTCCTATGTACTAGAATATACCTACTATAATACTGCTCCTATGTACAAGAATATAACTACTATAATACTGCATCTATGTACAAGAATATAACTACTACGGGGGCGGAGCTTGACCTTGAAGCTGAATGGCAGCAGCTTCCTGAGCTCCTCACTTCTGCTGGTGATTAAACCCCTTTATCTGCTTTAAAAACGCTCACTAATGGGGAAATTAGGCAAAGACCGACCCAGGGAACATCTGGAGCTGACACCCGCTCGTTCGAAGCAGCCTGATATGGAGCAGTACCTCACAAAGCAGGCGAAACTGCGTCCCACCGAAAGCTCCAAAATGGCGCCGCGCGCGCCGCAGCCATCAGACGCTGAAGACCCGTCTGAAGCGGGAAGCGCATCGGAGGCATCGGTATGCAGACTGCCGCGGAGGCGATCAAATCTATCTAAGGAAGTTCTTAAGGAGCTTCTGGATGCGGCTCTGGCTCCCCTGAAAAGGGATCTAGAGGATATTAAGGAAGACCTCCGAGGCATAGGCCACAGAGTGATGGCGCTGGAGACTTCACAAGAAGCGATCCTTCTGCATGAAGGAAAGACCTGCCAGGCTCTACAGGCGCACCGGGATATGCTTAATGAAGCCTTACTCCGGATAGAGGACCAGGAGAACCGGAGCAGACGCCGGAACCTGAGAATCAGAGGCCTGTCGGAATCCATTGCGCACGAGGCCCTTCGCAAGGTGGCATCTGAAATTTTTGCCCAGCTACTAGGCCCGGACCGGGCTGCCACGGTGGTGGTGGAGCGCATTCACCGCGCACTGCGGCCAAAGCCGAAGCCATCGGACCCACCGCGCGATGTGATCTGCGGTCTGCTGAGTTATGTGGACACAGCGGACATACTCCGATCCGGCAGAGAAGCTGAAGACCTGAGGTATGCAGATTCTGCCATATTGTTCTTCCAAGATCTAGCGCCCACCACGCTGGCAAAGCGGCGCATACTCAAGCCACTACTAGAGGCCTTAAAGGCATCCGCCACACAGTTCCGGTGGCTATATCCATTTGGCCTAGCCATTTTGAAGAATGGCAGGCAGCTCACGGTCCGCACACCGGCGGATCTGAAGACCATCTGGGGTCCGCTGGGCCTGACGCCTATTGATGTCCCGTCATGGATGCCCGCAGACCAGGGGGATCCCTTACCTGCCCCCCCAAGCGTTGAGACCTGGTCAGAAGTCTCCCCAGGGAAAGCGGAGAGAAGCAAGAAAAGCCGCCAAGTCACCTGAGCTGCAAGCCTTAGCCTTCTGCTATCCGCATAAGGCTCTTCATCTCCCCTGGTACAGCAGATGCAGCTGTGCAGCATGATACCGGGCTGTATGCCCTTGTCTCCAGATCTTGTGATCGTATCCGAATGGAGAAGTTCTGTTCTGAGTTATGGACGCTATCCTGCTCTGTGGTTCACAGTGGCCTAGTTCACTGGCTGAAGATCACAGCTGACTGTGTGGCCTAACGTCCACTTGAATACGTGTAGCCATGTCCTGGTTCGGACGGTTTTTCTGGCTATATTTTGTTCTACCCCAGTTAGTCCAGTTATGGGGTTTCACCAGCTCCTCATCACATGAGGTTCACCCCCCCCCTGACAGCCTCTCAGCGGCTTTCAGTTGTCCCATGGAAGCCCCCCTCTGATGTTGGATCCCGGCTTACTGTCGCAATGAGAAAGGGTCCAACTTGCATCAGATGTTTCATGGGACTTCCACAATGCGAGCTTGATTGCTTGGTTCAAATGTTTGTTTATCTGTCTTTGATTTGCTTTATTACCCGTTTGTTGTCTCCCCCTGTCTGTCCGTCCGTCTTTTTTCCTTTTGTCCTCCTTCCATGCTCTATCACGTTTTATTGTGTATTTGCATTATGTGTTTCTCAGGTGGCATATGCTCTTTTTCCACTTTATATTAGGTTGTCATGACTGCCTTTGTTGTATCCTCACTGAACGCCCGGGGTCTGAACGAGCCATGTAAGAGATCTCAGGTATTGTCGCTTTTGCAAAAAGATAAAACTTCTATAGCTTACTTACAGGAAACACATTTTAAAACTGGGAAGGTCCCAAAATTGTCTACTGCAAAATTCTCCCAGTGGTATCACAGCACCCATTCGTCGGCTAGCAGGGGGGTCAGCATTGCAGTGCACAAGAGTCTTCCGTTCCAGCTTACTGCGAACTCCACGGATCCTGAGGGGCGGTTTTTGTTCCTCAAGGGCCTGATTGCTGGCACCTCTGTTACCCTGGCGAATGTATATGCCCCTAATAGGGGTCAGGTCCCATGGCTCGTTCAGACCCTCAAGCAGTTGAGTGCCTTTAAAGAGGGAATGCTTATTTTAGGGGGGATTTTAATGTGGCCCTGGAACCGTCTCTAGACTCATCTGCAGGCAGGTCATCCATTACGCACAGACTCTTGAGGCGTCTCAAGATCTCTTTGAGGAGACTGGGAGTAATGGATGTGTGGCGCACATTGAATCCCTCCGGGAGGGATTATTCATTTTATTCTCATGCCAAAACATCGTACCATAGGATTGACTACCTTTTTCTCTCATCAGTTAATGCCTCGCTTGTCTCTGGTGCTAAAATTGGGAACATTGTATTATCTGATCATGCGCCAATCTCCTTGACCTTATCCCTGACCGACCTCCCAAAGAAAGACTGGACATGGCGACTGAATGACACACTTATTCAGGACCCTGATAGTGTTTCCAAATTGTCAGCTTTACTGGTAGAGTTTTTTAAGATAAATGCATCCGGCCCGTCTGCACCAACTATTCCCATTATTTGGGAGACGCACAAAGCTGTGATTAGGGGGGAACTGATTGCACTTGGCTCTCATATCAGGAAGAAGCGTTCCCAGGCCCAGAACCTGTTAGTGTCCCGAATTTCGGCCCTTGAACTTTCACACAAGCAGTCCCAGGCCTCCCAGGTAGCTGCTGAATTATATGAAGCTAGAAATGATTTAAAGAATCTTTTAAATGTCACCTCTGCCAAATTACTGTTTAGAGCGAAGTTTAAAGCCTACGCTCATGGTGACAAAGGAAATAAGCTAATGACGGCGCTCAGTAAGAAGCGACAGGCAGACTCCTTTATTCCTGCCATTAAAGACGCAGCGGGTATCAAACGTAAAACCACACCTGAGATAGCGAAGGCTTTTTGCGCCTTTTATTCCGGTTTATATAACTTACCCCCCCTAACCAGGCGACTCCTGATATGATTGCCAAGGCATCAGATGCTTTCCTTAGCTCGATTAATCTCCCATCACTGAGCTCGTCTCAAGTTTCCCAACTCACCTCCCCGATCACAGATGAAGAGATACTGAAAGTATTATCTTCTATCCCATCTGGAAAAAGCCCCGGCCCCGATGGCCTAAACATTGCATACTATAAGACCTTTAACCACCTCCCGACCGCCGTACGCGTATATGCGTCCGGGAGGTGGTTGCTTTATTCCTCCTGGACGCATATACGCGTCTTCTCGCGAGACGCGAGATTTCCTGTGAACGCGCGCGCACAGGCGCGCGCGCTCACAGGAACAGAAGGTAAGCGAGTGGATCTCCAGCCTGCCAGCGGCGATCGTTCGCTGGCAGGCTGGAGATCCGAATTTTTTAACCCCTAACAGGTATATTAGACGCTGTTTTCATAACAGCGTCTAATATACCTCCTACCTGGTCCTCTGGTGGTCCCTTTTGTTAGGATCGACCACCAGAGGACTCAGGTAGGTCAGTACAGTCCCACCAAACACTACACTACACTACACCCCCCCCCCCGTCACTTATTAACCCCTTATAAACCCCTGATCACCCCATATAAACTCCCTGATCACCCCCCTGTCATTGATCACCGCCCTGTCATTGATCACCGCCCTGTCAGGCTCCGTTCAGACGTCCGCATGATTTTTACGGATCCGATCCATGTATCCATGGATCCGTAAAAATCATGCGGATGTCTGAATGGAGCCTTACAGGGGGGTGATCAATGACAGGCGGGTGATCACCCATATACACTCCCTGATCACCCCCTGTCATTGATCACCACCCTGTCAGGCTCCATTCAGACGTCCGCATGATTTTTACGGATCCGATCCATGTATCCATGGATCCGTAAAAATCATGCGGACGTCTGAATGGAGCCTTACAGGGGGGTGATCAATGACAGGCGGGTGATCACCCATATACACTCCCTGATCACCCCCCTGTCATTGATCACCCCCCTGTCATTGATCACCCCCCTGTCAGGCTCCATTCAGACGTCCGCATGATTTTTACGGATCCGATCCATGTATCCATGGATCCGTAAAACTCATGCGGACGTCTGAATGGAGCCTTACAGGGGGGGTGATCAGTGACAGGGGGGTGATCACCCTGATCACCCTCTGTCATTGATAACCCCCCTGTAAGGCTCCATTCAGACGTCCGCATGCGTTCTGTGGATCCGATCCATGTATCCATGGATCCGTAAAAAATCATGCGGATGTCTGAATGGAGCCTTACAGGGGGGGTGATCAGTGACAGGGGGGTGATCACCCTGATTACCCTGATCACCCCCTGTCATTGATAACCCCCCTGTAAGGCTCCATTCAGACGTCCGCATGCGTTCTGTGGATCCGATCCATGTATCCATGGATCCGTAAAAAATCATGCGGATGTCTGAATGGAGCCTTACAGGGGGGGTGATCAGTGACAGGGGGGTGATCACCCTGATTACCCTGATCACCCCCTGTCATTGATAACCCCCCTGTAAGGCTCCATTCAGACGTCCGCATGCGTTCTGTGGATCCGATCCATGTATCCATGGATCCGTAAAAAATCATGCGGATGTCTGAATGGAGCCTTACAGGGGGGGTGATCAGTGACAGGGGGGTGATCACCCTGATTACCCTGATCACCCCCTGTCATTGATAACCCCCCTGTAAGGCTCCATTCAGACGTCCGCATGCATTCTGTGGATCCGATCCATGTATCCATGGATCCGTAAAAAATCATGCGGATGTCTGAATGGAGCCTTACAGGGGGGGTGATCAGTGACAGGGGGGTGATCACCCTGATTACCCTGATCACCCCCTGTCATTGATAACCCCCCTGTAAGGCTCCATTCAGACGTCCGCATGCGTTCTGTGGATCCGATCCATGTATCCATGGATCCGTAAAAAATCATGCGGATGTCTGAATGGAGCCTTACAGGGGGGGTGATCAGTGACAGGGGGGTGATCACCCTGATTACCCTGATCACCCCCTGTCATTGATAACCCCCCTGTAAGGCTCCATTCAGACGTCCGCATGCGTTCTGTGGATCCGATCCATGTATCCATGGATCCGTAAAAAATCATGCGGATGTCTGAATGGAGCCTTACAGGGGGGGTGATCAGTGACAGGGGGGTGATCACCCTGATTACCCTGATCACCCCCTGTCATTGATAACCCCCCTGTAAGGCTCCATTCAGACGTCCGCATGCGTTCTGTGGATCCGATCCATGTATCCATGGATCCGTAAAAAATCATGCGGATGTCTGAATGGAGCCTTACAGGGGGGGTGATCAGTGACAGGGGGGTGATCACCCTGATTACCCTGATCACCCCCTGTCATTGATAACCCCCCTGTAAGGCTCCATTCAGACGTCCGCATGCGTTCTGTGGATCCGATCCATGTATCCATGGATCCGTAAAAAATCATGCGGACGTCTGAATGGAGCCTTACAGGGGGGGTGATCAATGACAGGGGGGTGATCAGGGAGTCTATATGGGTGATCACCCCCCTGTCATTGATCACCCCCCTGTCATTGATCACCCCCCCCCCCCCCCCCCCTGGTAAGGCTCCATTCAGCCATTTTTTTTGGCACAAGTTAGCGGACATTTTTTGTTTGTTTTTGTTTTTTCTTACAAAGTCTCATATTCCACTAACTTGTGTCAAAAAATAAAATCTCACATGGACTCACCATACCCCTCACGGAATCCAAATGCGTAAACATTTTTAGACATTTATATTCCAGACTTCTCACGCTTTAGGGCCCCTAAAAAGCCAGGGCAGTATAAATACCCCACATGTGACCCCATTTCGGAAAGAAGACACCCCAAGGTATTCCGTGAGGGGCATATTGAGTCCATGAAAGATTGAAATTTTTGTCCTAAGTTAGCGGAAAGTGAGACTTTGTGAGAAAAAAAACAAAAAAAAATCAATATCCGCTAACTTATGCAAAAAAAAAAAAATTCTAGGAACTCGCCATGCCCCTCATTGAATACCTTGGGGTGTCTTCTTTCCAAAGTGGGGTCACATGTGGGGTATTTATACTGCCCTGGCTTTTTAGGGGCCCGAAAGTGTGAGAAGAAGTCTGGGATCCAAATGTCTAAAAATGCCCTCCTAAAAGGAATTTGGGCCCCTTTGCGCATCTAGGCTGCAAAAAAGTGTCACACATGTGGTATCGCCGTACTCAGGAGAAGTTGGGGAATGTGTTTTGGGGTGTCATTTTACATATACCCATGCTGGGTGAGAAAAATATCTTGGTCAAATGCCAACTTTGTATAAAAAAATGGGAAAAGTTGTCTTTTGCCAAGATATTTCTCTCACCCAGCATGGGTATATGTAAAATGACCCCCCAAAACACATTGCCCAACTTCTCCTGAGTACGGCGATACCAGATGTGTGACACTTTTTTGCAGCCAAGGTGGGCAAAGGGGCACCTTTCGGATTTCGCAGGCCATTTTTTACACATTTTGATTTCAAGGTACTTCTTACACATTTGGGCCCCTAAATTGCCAGGGCAGTATAACTACGCCACAAGTGACCCCATTTTGGAAAGAAGACACCCCAAGGTATTCCGTGGGGGGCACGGCGAGTTCCTAGAATTTTTTATTTTTTGTCACAATTTAGCGGAAAATGATGATTTTTCTTTTTTTTTCTTTTTTCCTTACAAAGTCTCATATTCCACTAACTTGCGACAAAAAATAAAAAATTCTAGGAACTCGCCATGCCCCTCACGGAATACCTTGGGGTGTCTTCTTTCCAAAATGGGGTCACTTGTGGGGTAGTTATACTGCCCTGGCAATTTAGGGGCCCAAATGTGTGAGAAGAACTTTGCAATCAAAATGTGTAAAAAATGCCCTGCAAAATCCGAAAGGTGCACTTTGGAATATGTGCCCCTTTGCCCACCTTGGCAGCAAAAAAGTGTGACACATCTGGTATCGCCGTACTCAGGAGAAGTTGGGCAATGTGTTTTGGGGTGTCATTTTACATATACCCATGCTGGGTGAGAAAAATATCTTGGTCAAATGCCAACTTTGTATAAAAAAATTGGAAAAGTTGTCTTTTGCCAAGATATTTCTCTCACCCAGCATGGGTATATGTAAAATGACAGCCCAAAACACATTCCCCAACTTCTCCTGAGTACGGCGATACCAGATGTGTGACACTTTTTTGATGCCAAGGTGGGCAAAGGGGCACATATTCCAAAGTGCACCTTTCGGATTTCACCGGTCATTTTTTACAGATTTTGATTGCAAAGTACTTCTCACACATTTGGGCCCCTAAATTGCCAGGGCAGTATAACTACGCCACAAGTGACCCCATTTTGGAAAGAAGACACCCCAAGGTATTCCGTGAGGGGCATGGCGAGTTCCTAGAATTTTTTATTTTTTGTCGCAAGTTAGTGGAATATGAGACTTTGTAAGGAAAAAAGAGAAAAAAAAAAATCATCATTTTCCGCTAACTTGTGACAAAAAATAAAAAATTCTAGGAACTCGCAGTGCCCCTCACGGAATACCTTAGGGTGTCTTCTTTCCAAAATGGGGTCACTTGTGGCGTAGTTATACTGCCCTGGCAATTTAGGGGCCCAAATGTGTGAGAAGAACTTTGCAATCAAAATGTGTAAAAAATGCCCTGCAAAATCCGAAAGGTGCACTTTGGAATATGTGCCCCTTTGCCCACCTTGGCAGCAAAAAAGTGTGACACATCTGGTATCGCCGTACTCAGGAGAAGTTGGGGAATGTGTTTTGGGGTGTCATTTTACATATACCCATGCTGGGTGAGAAAAATATCTTGGTCAAATGCCAACTTTGTATAAAAAAATGGGAAAAGTTGTCTTTTGCCAAGATATTTCTCTCACCCAGCATGGGTATATGTAAAATGACACCCCAAAACACATTCCCCAACTTCTCCTGAGTACGGCGATACCACATGTGTGACACTTTTTTGCTGCCAAGGTGGGCAAAGGGGCGCATATTCCAAAGTGCACCTTTTGGATTTCACCGGTCATTTCTTACACATTTTGATTGCAAAGTTCTTCTCACACATTTGGGCCCCTAAATTGCCAGGGCAGTATAACTACCCCACAAGTGACCCCATTTTGGAAAGAAGACACCCCAAGGTATTCTGTGAGGGGCATGGTGAGTTCCTAGAATTTTTTATTTTTTGTCGCAAGTTAGTGGAATATGAGACTTTGTAAGAAAAAAATAAAAATAAAAAATCATCATCATTTTCCGCTAACTTGTGACAAAAAATAAAAAGTTCTATGAACTCACTATGCCCATCAGCGAATACCCTAGGGTGTCTACTTTCCGAAATGGGGTCATTTGTGGGGGTTTTCTACTGTTTGGGCATTGTAGAACCTCAGGAAACATGACATGTGCTCAGAAAATCAGAGCCGTTTCAAAAAGCGGAAATTCACATTTTTGTAGCCATAGTTTGTAAATGCTATAACTTTTACCCAAACCATTTTTTTTTTGCCCAAACATTTTTTTTTTATCAAAGACATGTAGAACTATAAATTTAGTGAAAAATTTATATATGGATGTCGGTTTTTTTGCAAAATTTCACAGCTGAAAGTGAAAAATGTCATTTTTTTGCAAAAAAATCGTTACATTTTGATTAATAACAAAAAAAGTAAAAATGTCAGCAGCAATAAAATACCACCAAATGAAAGCTCCATTAGTGAGAAGAAAAGGAGGTAAAATTCATTTGGGTGGTAAGTTGCATGACCGAGCGATAAACGGTGAAAGTAGTGTAGTGCCGAAGTGTAAAAAGTGGCCTGGTCATGAAAGGGGTTTCACCTAGCGGGGCTGAAGTGGTTAAAGACATACTCCTCCCCTACTTTAACTCTTTATGCAACTATTTACTACAGGGTGGTTCTTTGCCCTCGCAATCCTTGATGGCCCATGTGACCATTCTCCCTAAAGAGAATAAAGATCCCCTTGAATGTGGCAGTTACAGGCCCATTTCATTATTGAATGTGGATGTCAAATGGTGGGCGAAAATATTGGCCCAGCGTCTTCAACAGATACTCCCAGATATAATCTATGGTGAGCAGGTTGGCTTTGTCCCTGGCAGACGGGGCACAGAGAACACCATTCGTCTACTGCATTTGATGTCTTGGGCGAGAGCTAAGGCGGTGCCGGTAGCGTTACTGAGCACTGATGCGGAAAAAGCTTTTGACAGGGTGAGCTGGCCCTTCATGTCTAAAACAATGTCCAAATTTGGAATACCGGAACAATTTATTTCTGCTGTGTTCTCCTTATATTTGGCCCCCTCTGCCAGGGTCAAAGTCAATGGAACCCTCTCCCCATCATTTGGCATCACAAATGGCACACGTCAAGGATGCCCACTCTCTCCAGCACTATTTGTAATGGTGATGGAGACACTTTTAAGTAAAATTCGCCAATCATCTGGGATTGAGGGAATCACCATAGGATCTCAGAGACACCTGACTGCTGCCTTTGCGGACGATCTCCTGGTGATGACCTCAAACCCCAAGACGTCTTTCCCCAAATTGCTTGCTATTTTTGAAGAGTTTGGTTTTGTTTCCAATTTTAAGATTAATTACTCCAAATCTATGGCCCTTAATATTTCCTGCCCTGCTAATGTGGTGCAACACCTGAAAGACTCCACCCCCTTCAAATGGGCCCCGAAAGAAATACCATTTCTTGGCATCCGTGTCACAGCGGATCCCAAGGAGCTGTTCCCATCTAATTACCTGCATTTACTGAAATCTGTCAAGGCGCAGCTACAATCCTTAACTATGCCATTTATCTCCTGGATAGGAAGAAAAAATTATTTAAAAACTTATATAATTCCCAGGTTTTTGTACCTTATACAGACATTACCTATATGGATTCCGCAGTCCTACTTCATAGAAGTTCGCCGGATGTTGTCCCTCTTTCTTTGGAGAGGTCGGTCCCCTAGAATAGCCTATGCCATTCTGACTAGGGAGAAGAGGTTTGGGGGATTTGGGCTGCCTGATGTCCACGGGTACTATAAAGCAAATCTTATGTGCAGAGGTTTGGGCCTCCTTTCAGACCATTCTGGAAGTATTTGTTCACGCTTGGAACGAGCTTTACTTACAGACCGTGAAAGGTTAATACTGTGGGGTGTTCGTTCCTGTCCCCCTACAGCCTCTAAATTGCCATTGTTGTGGAGAGGGGTGCTGCTCACCTGGTCCATGTTGTATGGCTCTAAGACGCTTAACTTCCCCAGCCCTGACCTTCCGCTACATCTCCTACAGTCCTTTATCAATCCTAAGGTATCGAATGCTACGGGAGTATGGGCTTTGCTCAGAAATCACACTCTACAGGAGGTGGTGTCCACAGGGGGAGGGCTGGATTGGGAGGGGATACTCGGATTGCCTAGGGTTAAATCAATAGCTTTTCTTCATCTTCATAGCTTTAGGAGAGATATCAAGCTTTTGAAGCTACAGACCTCTCACCTTACTTCACCCACTTGGCTGGAGCGGAGGCTGAGGTCCGCTCGACCCTCCAGCAGACCCTTCTCAGTGATGTACAAAGAATTACTATCTTCTGCGTATTCTGAACCTCACTTCATAGGTTCCTGGGAAAAAGAACTATCCCTTACACTGTCTGACCCAGAGAAAGCCTTTATACTGACCCACTCACATGGCTTTAGCCGTTGCATTAAAATTCAGGAGAACTCGTATAAGTTGCTAACCCGCTGGTATAAAACACCTGAGTTCCTTCATAAACTTAATCCGGAGATTCCTGAGGTCTGCTGGAGGTGTGGAGCGGGCATCGGCTCTCTTTCGCACATATGGTGGAGTTGCCCCAATATTCGCCCCTTTTGGAGTCAGATAGAAAACGAACTGAACAAGATTTGTTCTACCTCCATTGTCTTGGATCACAAGTTGATCTTACTCTGGTGCCCAAACGCGTCGCTCACTCCAGCTAAATCAGATTTACCCACTATACTTATTACAGCAGCCAAGCTCTTAATCCCCCTTCTATGGAGACAAACCGAGCCTCCTACTGTTATGAGGTGGATGGGAAAAATAGATCAGTTATACAGGTTTGAGGAGTTGGCCCATTGGGAATCACATACCCGTGCAAAGTTTCTGAAAACATGGCGCCCCTGGGAAAACTTTAAACATCCTGCCGGTTAGAGCACCCCCCCCCCACCCCCTTCCCCCTTCCCCCCTCTTTCCTCTTGTTTGTCTCCCAGTCCTTTTCATTCTCATTTATTTTGACTTATATCTATTGCGATATTTGGATTATGGTCCATGTGCTCACATTATGTTGATGTCTTTGTTCATCACTGCTTTGAGCAGATTGCTGAATGTACCTGAAAAGATGTATTTTACTTCTGCCGTTTTTGAATCTCCCTGAATGTGTATTGATGAAAAAGGGATCTTGTATCAGTACATTTCTGTTTGCACATGATATGACCAATAAAAAGAGAATTGGTTAAGAATATAACTACTACGTATAATACTGCCTCCTATGTACAAGAATATAACTACTATAATACTGCCTCCTATGTACAAGAATATAACTACTATAATACTGCTCCTATGTACAGGAATATAACTGCTATAATTCTGCTCCTATGTGCAGTAATATAACTACTATAATACTGCCCCTTCTTGTTTGCCTGTCCTATCGCCCACCTTTGACTAAGCATTGCCCATCTCTAAGTCGACCGCGCTCAGCAGCGGCCAAGGCTTAGAGGGAACACTGGCTGTAGGCCCTCAATACAATGTTTTATGTGGTTTGCTTAGCTGTAGGCCCTCACCTCCAATGTTTCATACGTCTGCTCAGCTGTAGGCCCTTACCTCCAATGTTTTCTACGTCTGCTCAGCTGTAGGTTCTCAATACAATGTTTTATGTAGTTTGCTCAGCTGTAGGCCCCTCAACTCCAATGTTTCATAAGACTGCTTAGCTTTAGACCCTCAATACAATGTTTTATTGGGTTTGCTTAGCTGTAGGCCCTCACCTCCAATGTTTCATACGTCTGCTCAGCTGTAGGCCCTCACCTCCAAAATTTCATACGTCTGCTCAGCTGTAGGCCCTCAATACAATGTTTTATGGGGTTTGCTTAGCTGTAGGCCCTCACCTCCAATGTTTCATACGTCTGCTCAGCTGTAGGCCCTCACCTCCAATGTTTCATACGTCTGCTCCGCTGAAGGCCATCAATACAATGTTTTATGTAGTTTGCTCAGCTGTAGGCCCCTCAACTCTAATGTTTCATACGTCTGCTTAGCTGTAGGCCCTCAATACAATATTTTATGGGGTTTGCTTAGCTGTAGGCCCTCACCTCCAATGTTTCATACGTCTGCTCAGCTGTAGGCCCTCACCTCCAATCTTTCATACGTCTGCTCAGCTGTAGGCCCTCAATAAAATGTTTTATGGGGTTTGCTCAGCTGTAGACCCTCACCTCCAATTTTTCATACGTCTCCTTAGCTGTTGGCCCTCAATACAGTGTTTTATGGGGTTTGCTCACCTGCAGGCCCTCACCTCCAATGTTTCATACGTTTTCTCAGTTGTAGGCCCTCAATACTAAGTTTTATGAGGTTTGCTCACCTTCAGGCCCTCACCTCCAATGTTTCAAACGTCTGCTCAGCTGTAGGCCCTCACTACAAAGTTTTATGGGGTTTGCTCACCTGTAGGCCATCACCTCCAATGTTTCATATGGTCTGCTCAGATGTAGGCCCTCATCTCCAATGTTTCATATATCTGCTCAGCTGTAGGCAGTCACCTCCAGTGTTTCATTCGTCTGCTCAGCTGTAGGCCCTCAATACAATGTTTTATGGTGTTTGCTCAGCTGTAGGCCCCCACCTCCAATGTTTCATAAGTCTGCTCAGCTGGAGGCCCTCAATACAATGTTTTATGTGGTTTGCTCAGCTGTAAGCCCCTCAACTCCAATGTTTCATACGTCTGCTCAGCTGGAGGCCCTCAATACAATGTTTTATTAAGTTCACTCACCTGTCGGCCCTCACCTCCAATGTTTCATACGGTCTGCTCAGCTTTATGCTCTCACCTCCAATGCTTCATAAGTCTGCTCATCTGTAGGCCCTCAATACAATCTTTTATGGGGTTTGCTCAGCTGTAGGCTCTCACCTCCAATGTTTCATACGTCTGCTCAGCTGTAGGCCTTCACCTCCAATGTTTCATCCGTCTGCTCAGCTGTAGGCCCTCAATACAATGTTTTATGAGGTTCGATCACCTGTAGGCCCTCACCTCCAATGTTTCATACGGTCCGCTCAGCTGTAGGCGCTCAATACAATGTTTTATGGGGTTTGCTCAGCTGTAGGCTCTCACCTCCAATGTTTCATACGTCTGCTCAGCTGTAGGCCCACACCTGCAATGTTTCATACGTCTGCTCAGCTGTAGGCCTTCACCTCCAATGTTTCATACGGTCCGCTCAGCTGTAGGCCCTCAATACAATGTTTTATGAGGTTCGCTCACCTGTAGGCCCTCACCTCCAATGTTTCATATGGTCCGCTCAGCTGTAGGCGCTCAATACAATGTTTTATGGGGTTTGTTCAGCTGTAGGCTCTCACCTTCAATGTTTCATACGTCTGCTCAGCTGTAGGCCCTCAATACAATGTTTCATTCGTCTGCTCAGCTGTAGGCCCTCACCTCTAATGTTTCATACGTCTGCTCAGCTGTAGGCCCTCACCTCCATTGTTTCATACGTCTGCTCAGCTCTAGACCCTCAATACAATGTTTTACGGGGTTTTCTCACCTTCAGTCCTTCACCTCCAATGTTTCATACGATCTGTTTACCTGTAGGTCCTCACCTCCAATGTTTCATACGTCTGCTCAGCTGTAGCCCCTCAGTACAATGTTTTATGGGGTTCTCTCACCTCTAGGCTCTCACCTCCAATGTTTCATACGTCTGCTCGGCTGTAGGCCCTCACCTCCATTGTTTCATATGTCTGCTCAGCTCTAGACCCTCAATACAATGTTGTCTGGGGTTTGTTCAGCTGTAGGCCCTCACCTGCAATGTTTCATACGTCTGCTCAGCTGTAGTCCCTCAATACAATCTTTTATGGGGTTCACTTACCTGTAGGCCCTCACCTCCAATGTTTCAGACAGTCTGCTCAGCTGAAGGCACTCACCTCCAATGTTTCTTACGTCTGCTCAGATGTAGGCCCTCACCTCAAATGGTTCATACGTCTGCTCAGCTCTAGGCCAGCAATACAATGTTTTATGGGGTTTGCTCAGATGTAGGCCCTCACCTCCAATGTTTCATACGTCTGTTCAGCTGTAGGCCCTCAATACAGTGTTTTATGGGGTTTGCTCACCTGCAGGCCCTCACCTCCAATGTTTCATACGTCTTCTCAGCTGTAGGCCCTCAATACTATGTTTTATGGGGTTTGCTCACCTTCAGGCCCTCATCTCCAATGTTTCATATGTCTGCTCAGCTGTAGGCCCTCACTACAATGTTTTATGGGGTTTGCTCACCTGTAGGCCATCACCTCCAATGTTTCATATGTTCTGCTTAGCTGTAGGCCCTCATCTCTAATGTTTCATATATCTGCTTAGCTGTAGGCAGTCACCTCCATTGTTCCATACATCTGCTCAGCTGTAGGTCCTCAGTACAATGTTTTATGGGGTTCGCTTAGCTATAGGCCCTCACCTCCATTGTTTCATACATCTGCTCAGCTCTCGACCCTCAATACAATGTTTTATTGGGTTTGCTCAGCTGTAGGCCCTCACCTCTAGTGTTTCATACATCTGCTCAGCTGTAGGCCCTCAATGCAATGTTTTATGGGGTTTGCTCAGCTGTAGGCCATTACCTCCAATGTTTCATACGGTCTGCTCAGCTGTAGGCCCTCACCTCCAATGTTTCAAACTTCTGCTCAGCTTTAGGCCCTCACCTCCAATGTATCATTCGTCTGCTCAGCTGTAGGCCCTCAATACAATGTTTTATGGGGTTTGCTCACCTGTAGGCCCTCACCTCCAATGATTCATACGTCTGCTCAGCTGTAGGCCCTCAATACAATTCTTTATGGGGTTTGCTCAGCTATAGGCACTCACCTACAATGTTTTATACGTCTGCTCAGCTGTCGGCCTTCACCTCAAATGTTTCATACGTCTGCTCAGCTGTAGGCCCTCAATACAATGTTTTATGGGGTGTGCTGAGCTGTAGTCCCTCACCTTTAATGTTTCATACATCTGCTTAGCTGTAGGCCCTTACTACAATGTTTTATGGGGTTTGCTCACCTGTAGGCCCTCACCTCCAATGTTTCATACGGTCTTCTCAGTTGTAGGCCCTCACCTACAATGTTTTATGGGGTGTGCTCAGCTTTAGTCCCTCACCTTTAATGTTTCATACATCTGCTTAGGATGCATGGGAAAGGGGGGGAACCCCACCACAAAATTTAAACCAAATAATTCCTAGCAGCCTGGGTGATTGGTTACCTATAAATGAGAATCTATTGTCATTTATGTTTGAACGGCTGAGGAAGGCTATATATGCCAAAACGCATTCCCATTTAAGGACTATTTTTGGAAAATAAAGACACACGATTGAAGCAAGCAAGGCTGCTGGGAATTATTTGGTTTGGATTTTGTGACGGACAGGTCGTGTCGCCCCTGAACGTCAGCAAGGCGAGCTATGGCCATGTAAGTGGTTCTAAAATGGCCAGAGATTTTCCTGGCCTGCCGCAAGGTTGCCTGGACCCCGGGGTATTTGGCAATGGTCCTTGCATAAGTTTAGGACGTGTGCCATGCAAGGCACGTGTGTCATTTTGCTCTGTTTCAGCACGCTAAGCAGATTGGCACCGCTGTCGCACACCACTTTACCAACTGTCAAATTGAGCAGGGGTTAGCCACTGATCGGCCTGTGACCGCAGAGCTGAAAGCAGTGCAGGATCGGTGTGGCTCTTTGCTTCCAAGCACAACAGCCCCAGCACAGCATGGCAACCCCTGTATTGATGCCCAAACTGGCCTTCATCAAATTTATGGGAGAAAGACCTTAAATTTTCTTGGCCCCAGTCTGAACTTCCCTCAATATTGATAGCTCCCCACAAAAGCTCTAGATGTGTGCGAACACAGGAGAATGGTTACAAGGTTCTAACTAGGTGGTATAAAACCCCTGATGTCACCTGTCTATATAAGCCAGACAGGTTGGATGTCTGTTGGAGATGCCATGAACAGAAAGGCACCTTCTTCCACATTTGGTGGACATGCCCACTGATCCAGACTTGGTGGTTTGAGATCTTTGCCCTTAGTTATAAAGTGTGTCAGACAGCTTTCTCGACATCACCTTTACTAGCCCTATTGGAGCTTTCGCCCCCCAACTCCCTCTTGCCCCCCCCCCCCAAATGTACTATCTCGCACAAAAAGTGAGTTTTTTTCAAACCACAATGTAACAGCAGTATTTAACTGTTGTAGTGGACTGTCGGAAATGCAGCGCAGGCTGAAAATGTACTATCTCACACAAAAAGTTAGTTTTTTTCAAACTAAAATATAACAGCAGTATTTAATGGTTGTATTGGACTGTCAGAAATGCAGCGCAGGCCGCAAATGTACAATCTAGCACAAAAAGTGAGTTTTTTTCAAACCACAATCTAACAGCAGCATTTAACTGTTTTATCCGACTGTCAGAAATTGAAGTGTAGGCCGCAAACTTACTATCTAGCACAAAAAGTGTTTTTTTTTTTTTTTTTTTTTTAACCACAATCTAACAGCAAAGAAAAAGGGGTTTAGTCAGCACATCCCAATGCGCAGGGAACGTTGCTATGGCCAAGAACAACACTGTAAAACAAAACATGCAATGCAACAGCTCTCTGTAAACCAAATAAGGTACA
Organism: Bufo gargarizans; assembly: GCF_014858855.1. Taxonomy (NCBI): domain Eukaryota; kingdom Metazoa; phylum Chordata; class Amphibia; order Anura; family Bufonidae; genus Bufo; species Bufo gargarizans. The sequence goes on along the minus strand of NC_058080.1, from coordinate 23,995,938 downwards.
AAAATGCATAATAATTGCTAGTGCTATACTTATAAATTAGAGCTGCTTGGCAAATCATTTTGTACAAAATTATTTGAGCCCATCTGCCGCACGTCGAGGTGATCTCTGTAAGACGGGTGCCTAACACTAAATTCTACCAGTTATGTACCATGACAGCTACCATACATTTCAGGGAGTGTAGGTTCCACATGCATGCTGGGCCTGCTTTGATTTCTGTCATCTTTGGTGCCAAAATGGCTTCTATTATATCCAAGGAATGCAGGTACCGACATGCATGCCGGGCCCAATGTAACAGCAGTATTTAACGGTTTTATTGGACTGTCAGAAATGCAGCGCAGGTCGCAAATGTACCATCTAACAGAAAAAGGGTGTTTTTTTCAAACAAAAATATAACAGCAGTATTTACTGGTTGTATTGGACTGTCAGATATGCAGCGCAGTCCGCAAAGGTTCTTTTTGGAAAAAAATATGATTTTTTCACCCACAAATGAAAGATGGATTCAACTGATTTGCTTTCACTATCACAAATTCAGTGCATGGCACAAATGTACTTTTTAGCAAAAAAATAATTAATTTGTTCCCCCAGAATCTAAAAGATGGAGTCACTGAATTGATTGCACTCACATATGCAGCACAGGGGTACTTTACAGAGAGAAATGTGAATATGTCACCCCCTGGGTCCCTGAACGCAGACGGATTAACTATATTATTTTCCCTTCCCTGGCTCATATGCAGTGCACGTGCACTTAAAAAATGGGTATATGTTGCCCACTGAACTAAAAGAACAGGATTAAATTATTGTCCCTGGTACATATGCAGTGCAGTGCAGTGAACCCAAAATGGCCGCCGACGCCCTCCTAACTAAAAAGTCAAAATGTGCGCTAAGAGCTTCCATTGATCCAAATAGTAGGTATAGTACCACTTGAATTTAGAATGATCGCCATTTCTTAGCTTTACTGCTTATATGTGTGTGCAGCCATTATTTTATTTATTTATTATGTTTGCCTTATGGATGTGCACCCATGACTATGATTATGAATAAGAATATGCCAGTCTAAATTTTCTTGTAATATACATACTGACTAATGGGTCTGTCCTCTTCAACTTCTGGGTCTCCAAATTGGGCACATGGCCTGAGCTTGCCCTTTAAGCCTTGGAGGTGCTGGCCTGCCCTGCAGCCGGTGTATTGTCTGAACGTGTGTTTAGCACGGCAGGGGGCGTCATTACAGACAAGCGCAGCCGCCTGTCCACAGCCAACGTGGACAAGCTCATGTTCATTAAAATGAACCAGGCATGGATCCCTCAGGACTTGTCCATACCTTGTGCAGAATAGACATGTATACCGGCCTCACCCAGCCATTGTTGCATTCCAGCGCACTTTCTCTTTGTTTTATTTTTTATATTTCCCAATTTTTTGGGGTCTTCCCAAATTTAAACAAAAAAAAAAATTAAAACACAAAAGACAGTGTTGGCTACATCCTCCTCATCCACCACCGCTTCCACCTCCTACTCCACATGGACCTCCTCCTCCTACATCAAGATTATTATTTTAAATTTTTACTTATTTTATGTTATTTTAAGTAATTTCCCTATCCACATTTGTTTGCAGAGCACTTGCCATGCTCTTAACCACATGTTGCTGCTTTTTGCAGCACTCTAGCCCTTTCCATGATTTTTTTAGAGCCATTCTAGTGCTCCAAAGTTTGGGTTCCCATTGACTTCAACGGGGTTCGGGGTCAAGTTCTGGTTAAGTTCGGGTCCCAAACTCAAACTTTTTTGCGAATTTTGTCCGAACCCATCGAACCTGAACTTCAAGGTGTCCGCTCAACTCTACTGACGACGGTATAAAAGCAGTGCGCTTCTTATTGGCGCTAACATCGACCTGTAAGGCTAAGTTGATACTTCAGTTATTTGGTCAGTTTTGGCCCCGTGACTGGACAAATAAGTGAAGTACACTACTATAAGGGCTTTCTGCAGCCAGGAAATAGCCGTTTAAAAAAAAAAAAATCACTGTGAATTAATTCGGATCGATTCGCCGACAAACCGGCAAATCAAATTTTTCAAAAATTTGCTAATTTTTTATAGTGTCTCAACACATTTTAAAAGAGTACACAATAAGGATACATCAGGTTTAAAGTTTGCGGGATTGGAACGAGTGATAAATAAATGGCGAGGGGAGGATCCACTCGCCAAGATTAATTGCCGCAACATAGAGTGGATTTACAAACTAGGCACCTTGCAGCCCTCTGGACTAGATATGAAAATTGACCTGACACCATTTCTTTGATGAATAATGTGAAGTAGAGGTGGATTTGCTGAGGAGGGCATTGGAGTAGCAGCATTAACTCTAAATGATAGTACAACGTCTCTATGAATGAATTGTATTAAGCGCTAAACTAGGCTGTATCACAACGCGCTCACATGAATGGGACTATAGTAGTAACTACTGATTGGATGTTTAAGTCATTTGACCAATAAGGGGAGGTGAAGTGGGCCCTTATGAATGGATTTCAGTAGTAATTTCTGATTGGCTGTGTGGGATCACATGACCATTAATGGGAGGTGAGAGCAGTCTTCCATTGACTGATCTATGTAGCGATATTGGAGATAAGTGGAGATGGATAGATTTTATTAATAGCAATTATGTTTTTAGCCCTTTTGATTGTAAGAATGATGAAGGTTTATTTATGGATATTTTTTATTAAAACTGTGAATAGGTATGTGAATGTAGATGGTTTTAGACAGGTGGAGGGAGGAGTAACTCCCATGTGTATATAATAGATACGCCCCCGAAAGGTAGGACGTACAGTACAGACCAAAAGTTTGGACACACCTTCTCATTCAAAGAGTTTTCTTTGTTTTCATGACTATGCAAATTGTAGATTCACACTGAAGGCATCAAAACTATGAATTAACACATGTGGAATTATATACATAACAAAAAAGTGTGAAACAACTGAAAATTTGTCATATTCTAGGTTCTTCAAAGTAGCCACCTTTTGCTTTGATTACTGCTTTGCACACTCTTGGCATTCTCTTGATGAGCTTCAAGAGGTAGTCACCTGAAATTGTTTTCACTTCACAGGTGTGCCCTGTCAGGTTTAATAAGTGGGATTTCTTGCCTTATAAATGGGGTTGGGACCAGCCGTTGCGTTGTGGAGAAGTCAGGTGGATACACAGCTGATAGTCCTACTGAATAGACTGTTAGAATTTGTATTATGGCAAGAAAAAGCAGCTAAGTAAAGAAAAAACGAGTGGCCATCATTACTTTAAGAAATGAAGGTCAGTCAGTCTGAAAAATTGGAAAAACTTTGAAAGTGTCCCCAAGTGCAGTCACAAAAACCATCAAGCGCTACAAAGAAACTGGCTCACATGCGGACCGCCCCAGGAAAGGAAGACCAAGAGTCACCTCTGCTGCGGAGGATAAGTTCATCCGAGTCACCAGCCTCAGAAATTGCAGGTTAACAGCAGCTCAGATTAGAGACCAGAGTTCTAGCAGCAGACACATCTCTAGGACAACTGTTAAGAGGAGACTGTGTGAATCAGGCCTTCATGGTAAAATATCTGCTAGGAAACCACTGCTAAGGACAGGCAACAAGCAGAAGAGACTTGTTTGGGGTAAAGAACACAAGGAATGGACATTAGACCAGTGGAAATCTGTGCTTTGGTCTGATGAGTCCAAATTTGAGATCTTTGGTTCCAACCACCGTGTCTTTGTGCGACGCAGAAAAGGTGAACGGATGGACTCTACATGCCTGGTTCCCACCGTGAAGCATAGAGGAGGAGGTGTGATGGTGTGGGGGTGCTTTGCTGGTGACACTGTTGGGGATTTATTCAAAATTGAAGGCATACTGAACCAGCATGGCTACCACAGCATCTTGCAGCGGCATGCTATTCCATCCGGTTTGCGTTTAGTTGGACCATCATTTATTTTTCAACAGGACAATGGCCCCAAACAAACCTCCAGGCTGTGTAAGGGCTATTTGACCATGAAGGAGAGTGATGGGGTGCTGCGCCAGATGAGCTGGCCTCCACAGTCACCGGACCTGAACCCAATCGAGATGGTTTGGGGTGAGCTGGACCGCAGAGTGAAGGCAAAAGGGCCAACAAGTGCTAAGCATCTCTGGGAACTCCTTCAAGACTGTTGGAAGACCATTTCAAGTGACTACCTCTTGAAGCTCATCAAGAGAATGCCAAGAGTGTGCAAAGCAGCAATCAAAGCAAAAGGTGGCTACTTTGAAGAACCTAGAATATGACATATTTTCAGTTGTTTCATACTTTTTTGATAAGTATATAATTCCACATGTGTTAGGCTACTTTCACACTAGCGTTCGATCGGATCCGTTCTGAACGGATCCGATCATATTAATGCAGACGGAGGCTCCGTTCAGAACGGATCCGTCTGCATTATATTGGCAAAAAAAAAGCTAAGTGTGAAATTAGCCTGAGCGGATCCGTCCAGACTTTTACATTGAAAGTCAATGGGGGACGGATCCGTTTGAAGATTGAACCATATTGTGGCATCTTCAAACGGATCCGTCCCCATTGACTTACATTGTAAGTCTGGACGGATCCGCACGCCTCCGCACGGCCAGGCGGACACCCGAACGCTGCAAGCAGCGTTCAGGTGTCCGCCTGCTGAGCGGAGCGGAGGCTGAACGCCGCCAGACTGATGCAGTCTGAGCGGATCCGCATCCATTCAGACTGCATCAGGGCTGGACGGAAGCGTTCGGGTCCGCTCGTGAGCCCCTTCAAACGGAGCTCACGAGCGGACAGCCGAACGCTAGTGTGAAACTAGCCTTAATTCATAGTTTTGATGCCTTCAGAGTGAATCTACAATTTTCATAGTCATGAAAATAAAGAAAACTCTTTGAATGAGAAGGTGTGTCCAAACTTTTGGTCTGTACTGTACGTCCCTGACGAAGCGAAGTTGATACCTGGGTCGTGTGTTAGACGGGAGACTGGTCTAAGTATTTGATATGCCTGTGTCTTTTATGATACTGTGTCGTGTGCACAATAAATGCTGATTTTAGAATATCTACTGCGGTGCTTCACTATCCCTTGCTCCTCTATCTAACCATTTACAGGAGAGCCGAGTGGAAATGTGATTTGAAGTACTGTTTTAACAGTGATCAGTTGCATTGTGGAGTGTCGACATCCCTTGGAGTGGTCGGACTTGCATCTGTTGGGAGCAGCACGGTTTTTACTTTACCCTGGAACATAGCTCAAATATGAATTTGTCCATGCATTTCTTTGACATATATTGCAAGATAGAGGTTTCATTTGTGACCTCGGTGGAAAGGAAACTATCCTTTTCCTGAACCCTCTAACGGTTCTGGTCTGTATAATGCTGGAACATGACATCTTCACATTTTATGATAGGGGTCTTTGGTTTCTGTAAAATTGTTCCATCTTACAGTTTTTTATTGCTAAAATCTCCTGATTTGTCTCTGGAAAGGACATAGAAGAGGTGATGACCCGTTACAGTAATGTAAAGGGAGGAGTTGCCTACTCCTAACAATAATTTTAATATCTGGATCCCTCTATAACCACAATGCCTAACTGTAAAACACCAGGGGCTCTGACTGCTCCTTATTTACCATTTCTAGCTAGACTACAATCTTCAAGTGGGAGAGGAGGGGTGGAGAAATTTAACACAAACAATTACAAAGTTACCACTACCGTCTGGCATAGATTTTCATTATAGCTACAATGATACTCAATGGCAATCACAGACATAACAACATAAATAAAACCAGACATTCAAAAGGTCAGTCTGTCTGTCTTTGGTGGTAATCAAGTCTGGATTTTTCCCTCCAAAACATGCTCTTCTTTAAACCCTATGGCCTCTGTGGAACATTACCAGCTTCTTATTTTACAGTAACACAGTAGTAAACATCATAAGTTAACCCTCTTAAGTGAAATAAAGTAAGACATTTATAACTTTGCATAAGGGAAATAGGGAAATGTCAAGACCCTGCTCCAGGACACTACATGGCCACAGTATGAGGCATCAACACAGTGCCAAGTTAGTGTCGGGAGAGTGGCAACCACAAGAAGAGTCAACACAGTGGCCCAGTTACATTATGGGAAGGGCGACAACCACATGAGGCGTCAACATAGTGGCTCATTCACAGAGTAAGGAGGTGGCAAATGCATGAGGATTCAACATAGTGGCCCAGTCACAGAGTGAGAATGTGGCAACCACATGAGGAGTCAGCACAGTGGCCCAGTCACAGGTTGGTAAGATGGCAACCGCTTAAGGAGTCAACACAGTAGCCCAGTTACAGTGTGGGAAGGGTGGCAACCTCATGATGAGTCAGCATAGTGGCCCAGTCACAGTGGGGAGGTGGGGGACAACAGCAGTGGCAGTAACAGCACAAGATGGTGGGTGGCAGAAGGAGAACATGACAGCACTGGCAGCAGGTGTGTGACATCAGGTGGGTGACAACATCAGAATAGTGGCTGAAGCAGGCGGCCAGAAGAAATGGGTCTCTTTTCACAAAATTTGGGTGTGGCACTCAGAATGATCTAGTCTGATGTATCAGGCACTGGTGTGTTGAAATCCTCGCTGATCCACGCCTGATTCTTTTTTTTTTTTTTATCAGATTATTATTATTAGCATTTTCAAAATTAAAATACAACACTATATATGAATGTGGACATAGCCACAGTATAGAAATAATTAAAAGGAAAATAAGTACAACAATCAACCTGTCGTATGTGAACAACCCCTCCCCCACCCCCCAAATACCTGCTTCAAGCCTGATTCATCATTACAAAAGGTCAGTCTCTCCACATTTTGGGTGGAAAGGCGAGTTCTCCTTGGTGTAACCACTCCCCCCGCTGCACTAAACACCTGCTCTGATGCTACACGTCTGGCCTGGCAGGAAAGCTTGTCCAGGGCAAATTCATCTAGTTGCAGCCACAAATCAAGTTTGGCTGCTTAGTAGTCCAGGGGATCTTGGATGTGGGGTGGCAGGGTACAGTCCAAGTATGCCATCATCTGGTGGTTCAAATTCTGATCCATGTCTTGCTGCTGCATGGTTTCTTCTGTAGGGGGGGGGGGTAAAGAAAAGTGCTCATTACAGACTCCAGGTCAGACCTTGCTGTTAATGGGCAATGGCGCACATAGACAGTGTTCAGATGACTACATATGATGTCCCGTTAGTAGTTGAGTATATCCTCTCTCTCAGCAGGTGGAAAAAAGGCCCCCCATTTTGGAGCTGTAGCGAGTGTTTAACAGGGTGCTAATATGGCTGTCAGTACGCAAGAAACTCGGCATGCATCTGGCCATTTGAGCAAGGGACTCTGAGGAACTCCCTGCCTCCATCTCCACTGCATATTAACACAGTGTGTCAGGGTCATCTGCCTGGTTTTCCTCATTTCTGTCTAGCTCCTCCTGCTACTCTCCTGTCACTTCTGCAAAAAAAAATATATATATATATATATTTCTGTATACATTACTTGTGCATGAATGTCCTCCTCCAGTTTAGCCCCCACAAGGCTTAAGTGGCTGTGAGGTGTAGGCACCACGTCTCTTGTCCCCTGGCCAGACAGATTTAGCAGCTTCTGCTCCAGGACATAAAGGACATAAAGGAGTGGAATAATGTTGTTTATGAAGTAGTCCAGTCAGCGAATGACAAATAAAGTGGCCTCCTCAAAGGGCCTGAGAAAACGACAGGCATCATGCATGAGCTGCCACTGGCTAATATCATAGTTACACAGGGGAGTTCTCCTGTCCACCTGGATAATCAATGAATCATTTATAGTCTTCCTCTGCTCATATAGTCGGTACAACATGTGGAGGGTGGAGTTCCAATGGGTGGAAACGTTTCATATCAGCTAATGTTGAGGAACACTATTCTGCTTTTGCAGCTCAAGGAGGGCATGTTTTACAGTGTAAGAGTGGCTGAAGTGCATGCAATTTTTTTTTTTTTGCTGTTTTCAGGATGTTTTACAGTTGGGTGGAAGACGTCAGGGAGTGTTTTACAACTGTTGTACAACCATGCAGGGTGCATGGGTCAGCGTCCTTGACAGTTACCCGAGACAACCCTAATTGGGCGTACTGTAGGGGGCACTAATACTATTGAGAGCAACCTGCAAGCATTATTACAATGGGGGAACTATCTTTATGGCACTGTTATTTCATAGAAACATAGAATGTGTCGGCAGATAAGAACCATTTGGCCCATCTAGTCTGCCCAATACTAGGAATAGCCCCTGGCCCTAGGGATTTCTACAGTATAGTGTTTAGGCAGTATTGGGGGGCATAGCGGGCACAATTTTGAGGGAAGCAGCAGGGTGACAATGTTGGGGGAGGGGGAGATGTCTGTGTGCTGTCCTCTGCAGAGACAAGATGTCCCATTTTCAGTTGGCGAGGAAAGAGCCAGGATTCGATTTTCTCTTGAAGGACATGGAGCAGTTCCTCCCCGGTTTGACTCCTTTTGCCCAGGCAAACCAGGTGCAGAACAGTGTGACACAGCCATGCTCTGCATAGGTGGTATGCTAATGGAGCACTCTGAATTGTGCCTGCAGTGGAGGCTGAGGACAAGTTGGAGGATGAGGAGGCAGAGGAGGACATTGTCAAAGGACTCATAGCTTGAGAACACTGCGACTGCAGTCCCATCACCTGGCCAAGTTGCTGGTGTGGCTGGGCTTTCACTTTTTAATACTTGGTTGCAAATTCTTTGCAGTCAATTACAGCCTAAAGTCTGGAACGTATAGACATCACCAGACGCTGGGTTTTATCCCTGGTGATGCTCTGCCAGGCCTCTACTGCAACTGTCTTCAGTTCCTGCTTGTTCCTGGGGCATTTTCCCTTCAGTTTTATCTTCAGCAAGTGAAATGCATGCTCAATCGGATTCAGGTCAGGTGATTGACTTGGCCATTGCATAACATTGCACTTCTTTCCATTAAAAAACTGTTTGGTTGCTTTTGCAGTATGCTTTGGGTTATTGCCCATCTGCACTGTGAAGCGATGTCCAATGAATTCTAAAGCATTTGGCTAAATATGAGCAGATAATATTGCCCGAAACACTTCAGAACTCATCCTGCTGCTTTTGTCAGCAGTCACATCATCAATAAATACAAGAGAACCAGTTCCATTGGCAGACATACATGCCCACGCCATGACACTACCACCACCATGCTTCACTGATGAGGTGGTATGCTTAGGATCATGAGCAGTTCATTTCCTTCTCCATACTCTTCTCTTTCCATCACTCTGGTACAAGTTGACCTTGGTCTCATCTGTCCATAGGATGTTGTTCCAGAACTGTGAAAGCTTTTTTAGATGTTGTTTGGCAAACTCTAATCTGGCCTTCCTGTTTTTGAAGCTCACTAATGGTTTACATATTGTGGCAAACCCTCTGTATTCACTCTGGTGAAGTCTTCTCTTGATTGTTGACTTTGACACACATACACCTACCTCCTAGAGAGTGTTCTTGATTTGGCCAACTGTTGTGAAGGGCGTTTTCGTTACCAGGGAAAGAATTCTTCAGTCATACACCACAGTTGTTTTCTGTGGTCTTCCGGGTCTTTTGGTGTGCTTAGCTCACCGGTGCGTTTCTTCTTTTTAAGAATGTTCCAAACTGTTGTTTTGGCCACGCCTAATGTTTTTGCTATCTCTCTGATGGGTTTGTTGTGTTTTTTTCAGCCTAATGATGGCTTGCTTCACTGATAGTGACAGCTCTTTGGATCTCATCTTGAGAGTTGTCAGCAACAGATTCCAAATACAAATAGCACACTTGAAATTAACCCTGGACCTTTAATCTGCTCATTGTATTTGGGATAATAAGGGAATAACACACACCTGGCCATGGAACAGCCGAGAAGACAATTGTCCCATTACTTTTGGTTCCTTAACAAGTGGGAGGCAAATATGCAAACTGTTGAAATTCCTGCACCGGTCACCTGATTTGGATTTAAATACCCTCAAATTAAAGCAGACAGTCTGCAGTTAAAGCACATCTTTTTCTGTTATAAAGTTTTTATTATTTTTATAAGTAGACATAAACCATGACTACCATAACAAGTTAACTTGGTACAGGTTGAGACGGCATAGTACATATTTCAGCATCATCAGAAATCCACAATATGTCAAAACAAATTGTGTTACAAAAGGTAAGAAATAATGGGCAAGTTAGGCTACTTTCACACTAGTGTTTCACGGATCCGCTTGAAGTGCATTTCAAACGGATCTGTCAACAAACTGACTAAACGGAGCCAAACGGAAGCCATTTAGACGGATCCGTTTGTCACGTTGGTTTCCGTTTTGTCATCCGTTTGGCGGATCCGTTTTGGCATGAAAAGCATTTCTAGGTTCCATCTTAATGTATTCAGATCTATAGGGTTGTAATGTTCCTATATTTCTTCAGGGCTATCTTGTTGAAGTTCCAAAGCTGGTCCGACTTTGATAATGGACCACACCTTTTGGACTCTTGTACACGACTACATGCACTTAAAGATGTATAGTGTTTGTTAGAGGGCCATATGTCCCTGATCGTCATTGATTGTGCGTACAGGTGTACAGAGCATCATGATGCTGACCATGTTGTGCCGCAAACTGGGCTATTGTCCGGCACTCATATGATCTATTAGTGCAAGACTATATCCCCGCGGGCAGCTCAACTTGCACCGGATGATTGTACACTATGATGCTGTGTACTCTCGTGCGCACGATCAATGCCACTACAGGACATATGGCCCACTCACGGACCGTATGTCTCTTGGGGCATACAGTCATGTGCAAGAGGCCTTAAAGGGGTTTTCTCATCTCATACAATGGGGGCATACCACTTTAAGATATACCTACAATGTCTTATAGGTGCGGGTCCCACGGCTGGTACCCTCACATATATTGAGAACGAAGCCAAGAAAGTAGATGAGGTCGCACTGTGCTGCCGCCCTCCATTCATTTCTATGGGAGAGGCGGGGATTAGCGCTTGGTGGTGGACATACCATGGGAAATGTGTCCTACAGCAACAGTGCTCCCCGCTCCGTTCTCAATATAGGTGCGGGTCCTACCAATGTTACCCACACCTATCAGACAATGGGGGCATATTCAAGTGAAATCCCCCCATTGTCTATGTGAATACCCCTCTAAAAACTGTATGTCCCTTGCGTGTCCCTTGTGGTAATCAACTAGGTATATTAGCGTCATCGGGAAATCATTAAACGTTAAAATCACAATTTATTAATGAATTCCTGATGATGCTGATGGACCGTGACTCCCACAAGGGCTCATATGAAAGGGCACAAGATTGAACAATGAACAAGCATTTGCTGTTCATGTGCCAATCATAGGGTCTACGATCAATAAAGAGCCAAAATTTAGCTCATTATTGATGGTCAGGTTTTAATGGATTTTACAACATTGGCACTAATGCTGTTTTGATATAAAAACTACCAAGGCTGTTGTAATAAACGCACAGTAGTGAGACTAGGGTAGTTTTAATTTCAACACAGCTATAGTGCCAAGGTTCCCTGTACAGGACAATAAAAACACAGACACAGTGCAGTAAAGTATAATTTATTTTTTATTTTTAACTGTAAATAAAATAAATATAAACTTTTGATTTCCCATGACCCGTTCTCGAGCATGATCTTAAACTCATGCAACTGCTCGGGCGTCATTGAGTCCATTAAACCGATCATGCTTAGCCCATAATGGTAGTTTGGGCTGCGTTGATACGCCGACTCCGCCCCTCCCAGCGGCGAATCAAGTCAGAACCAAACTCCATCTGATGTTGGGCAAAACCTTCTAGAGCGTCGGAAACGACTTCTACAAGGTTCGCATAATCGGCTCGATTTGGCCTACCAGATCTCTGCCCGCTCACCAGGGCTCTCAAATTTTGACGGAAACCTAAGAGCCTCTGTTGAGCGGAGGGACCCGGTAGGGGACCCGGATTATCCTGAGCCGATGCATGAGGGACAGGAGGGCTGGCGCTGGCGATCTGTTCCGGTTCCGCCTCAGTCGGTTCATCAGGCTCCCGAGTGCCGCTGGCACTTCTGTAGAAAAAAAAAAAAGGAAAGTTAGGAATTGTTCTTTAAATAAAACATCCATGTTCTATGCTATGTCTACCGTATACCATAGGGGGCTGGCCAAAACAGGGGAGCCAAACGCTCCACTGTCTCAGACAGCCCCTTACCGTCAGACTGAGAGAACAGTTGTCCATCTGACTGTGGGGGGCTGGCCAAAACAGGGGAGCCAAACGCTACCATGTCTCAGACAGCCCCTTACAGTCAGATGGAGAGAACAGTTGTCCATCTGACTGTGGGGGGCTGGCCAAAACAGGGGAGCCAAACGCTCCACTGTCCCAGACAGCCGCTTACAGTCAGACGGAGAGAACAGTTGTCCATCTGACTGTGGGGGGCTGGCCAAAACAGGGGAGCCAAATGCTACCCTGTCTCAGACAGCCCCTTACAGTCAGACAGAGAACAGTTGTCCATCTGACTGTGGGGGGCTGGCCAAAACAGGGGAGCCAAATGCTCCACTGTCCCAGACAGCCCCTTACAGTCAGACGGAGAGAACAGTTGTCCATCTGACTGTGGGGGGCTGGCCAAAACAGGGGAGCCAAACACTACCCTGTCTCAGACAGCCCCTTACACTCAGACGGAGAGAACAGTTGTCCATCTGACTGTAGGGGGCTGGCCAAAACAGGGGAGCCAAACGCTACCCTGTCTCAGACAGCCCCTTTACAATTTATTTTTTAAACAGTTGTTATAAATATTTACCTTTTTGGTGCCATAGCCTTTCGTAGGAACCCCAGGGCCGCCGTATGGATGTAGGTGGCCCCTGAGGTTCCTCTGGAGCCATTTGGGGCCTGAACCTCCTTGTTGTAATCCCTCCTGAAGCGGTCCCGGATAGATCGCCAATCGTTATAACCAGTTTGACTATCGAAAAAAACAATTAAAACTAAAATCAGCATGATGAAAGGAAAAGAACAATATTTTAATGTATTAAAATACATATTGCTTTACTTACCATATTTCTCCTGAGCCGCCGCATCTAGATCCCCCCAGGTCTCAAAAACTTCAGCAGAGATGTCTCTCCAGAGCAGCTGGGTACGACGATAATCGGCATGGTGGCGGTCGGAGTGGTCCCACAATGCTGGACGCACCTCCACCAGTTGGATGAGGAGCAGGTTATCTATGCTCGGAACCCCGAACTCCTCATCTTCCCTGGTGGAGCCCACGGAACCCTGAAAAAAAGGAAATACTAAATTTAATGTAAATCCTAATACAAAATGCTAATTAAAACGACTTAATTCAATACTTACACGTCTACGACCGCCACGCTCATTCCCGCGGACTCTGGAGGTGGATCCTCGCTGGCGGCTCTAAGTGCAGATTGCTAATACAAATAAACAAATTTTAGAAGACTGTACTTAAATAAATAAAAAAATTACGAAATATATGTATATATATATATATATATATATATATATATATATATATATATACTTACTTCTTGACAGCCCCGGTCCTGGCTTGGTCCATCTCCCCTGGATGCTGGTGATGCGGCAGGTGAGCTGGCCCCGGCAGGTGAGACGCCCACTTCGGGAGAGCCCTCCGCAGATGATGATGAAGAAATCTATAATAAGAGCACATACTGATTAATGCAACAAATCAAACAGTAAAAACTCCAGGTGTTGATTTTCTACTTACCGGCCACTGAATACGGCGGCGCCTTCTGGGTGGGTTACTCCAATCTACTGTTGTCTTCTTTGAGGACATCTGTACGCAACAGAATACCAGACAAAATGCAGATAACGTTAAAGGAACTTGTAGAGCACTATTTTTTTTTTTAATACTTACTTTTTAAAATATAGATCTGGGCTTGCCCACCGCAGATGTCTCTTTCAATTTTTTTTATTTTTTTTTGGAACGACCCTAAAAATAAAATGATTAAAAAAATTAATCCGACAGGAGCCATAATCCCCCCAAGTGCCATAAACACCCCCAGAGACAGCAGCCCCGCATAGTGCCAGCAGCCCACCCCAAAATGACATCAGGCCCCCAGTTCAAAACAACTTTTCCACAGTGCCCTCAGCCCCCCCAATGCCAGCAGCCCCCACAGTTCCAGCCACAAACACCGCCGCAAAGCCAGCAAACTGCACAGTTCCAGCCACAAACACCGCCGCAGTGCCATCAGCAACCACAGTTCCAGCCACACACGCCCCCCCCCCAGTGCCAGAAGCCCCCCATAAAGGCAGCCCACACCACCAGTGCCAGCGGCTCCCACTGTTCCAGACACACACATCCCTTCCCAAGTGCCAGCAGCCCCCCCACCCTAGAAATAGAGAGATAGATAGATAGATAGATGGATAGATAGTAAAAAAAGAAAGATAGACAAACAGACAAAACTTCATATACTTACCAGTCTCACCAAGTCGATGATCCAAAATGGCTGACGATGAGGGGGACGGACAGGAAGTTACTGGGAATGCGCAGAAATGTGAATGGTTTCTAACGGATCCGTGTCAAAGCGGAGCCAGGACAGACGGATCCGTCCCCATTGACTTCCATTGTAAGTCTGGACGGATCCGCACGCCTCCGCACGGCCAGGCGGACACCAAAACGCTGCAAGCTGCGTTCAGGTGTCTGCCTGCTGAGCGGAACGGAGGCCAAACGCCGCCAGACTGATGCATTCTGAGCAGATCCTTATCCACTCAAAATGCATTGGGGCTGTACGGATCCGTTCGGGGCCGCTTGTGAGAGCCTTCAAACCGAACTCACAAGCGGAGCCCCGAACGCTAGTGTGAAAGTAGCCTTATATAGATCCTTGAAAGAACAAATATATCCGAGAGTTGCAGCATGGGGAACATTGTGTATAAGAAATGAATTAGTCGGGGGGGCGGAGCTTGCGCCGGTCTGAGATGGCCGCTTGAATCCGGGCTCCATCTGACTGACGGTCTTTAGCACCAGCAATCTTTTGCCCTTCACCCGAAAATTGTGAAAATAGGTAACCCCAAGGCAGGGGAACACCCCAGCTCTAACAAGAGTCATGTCCAAGAAGGTGATATGGACAGATTTGTCAAGAAGGCGGCTGCAGCTTTCGTCGCTCGTGACTCCAAGATGGCGCCGACTCAGCATCAGAAAGCGGGCCTGCAGGATAGATCGGATGAAGAGAGCGAAACAGAGGAGCTACAAGGCAGGGGGGCCCTTCCGATTACAAGGAACTATCTAAAGAGCACTCTGAATAAAGCCTTGGAGCCCCTGCTCAGCGAATTTGCCGCACTGAGACAAGATATGAGGCAAGTGGGTGAACGAGTTGAGACGCTCGAGAACAACCAGGCCCTGATGCTGGATCACCAGAGGGCTACAACAAGCTTGTTCCGTAGATGTGGCACTTACCTGAACGAGATGCAGAACGCCTTAGAAGACCAGGAGAACAGGGGACGCCGGAACAACCTGCGGATAAGAGGTATCCCGGAATCCGTTCTCCCTGGTGATGTTCCTGCTACCATCACCTCCCTCTGTGCCTCCCTCCTAGGCCCTGACTTCGCTCCAGAGATCATAATTGAGAGGGCTCACAGGGCCTTACGGCCTAAACCTAAAATAGATGAGCCCCCAAGAGATATCATCTGCAAGTTTTTGAACTTTCAGGTTAAATCTGCGGTGCAGGAGGCGGCCAGAAACAGGTCCGAAATAGTGTTTGAAGGCGCATTAGTTTCGATCTACCAGGATTTGGCCCCTTCCACCTTAAAGAAGCGCAAGCATCTTAAGCCTCTGACGGAGTGGCTGCGAGCTAATAGGATCCTATACAAGTGGAACTTTCCGTTTGGCCTTTCCTTTTCCCAAGGGGGCCGCCGCTTCAACATCACCTCGCATGCTGACCTGGATAACGTCTATGAACACCTTCAAATCCCACCTATGCAGATAGAAAACTGGGAGCAGTTTCAAGACCTCTTTGCCCTGCCTGCAGTTCCAGAAGTGGCTGCCTTTTCCTTGCACCATACTCCTAGGGCTCACAAGTCGGGGAAGAGAGGCTGACAGCTGACGCCTAAGAGACTGGCTCAAGAATGATACCCCTGGCCCTCCAGCTATAACCATGGACAGTGGTGAATCTCGTCAACAGGACTGTAGTGGATCTTTCCAGAGAAGTAGCTCCTTTTTGTCTAGTTTTGTTAATTTCTGCTCGTAGATCCACTGCGTTGCCCCTTGATAGTCATGTTTATGATAGCTATGATCAGATATTGTTTTAGCATTGCATGTCTATTGGCCACTTACCTCTGTTCACATTTAGCACCCAGTGGGCCTTCCTCAATTCAAATATCCCTTGAATTACCTATTGAGGCCTTCCTAGGCCCCTATCCTTCTCCCCATTAGGGTTCCTGCCAGTTGCTTGTTTAATTTCTAACCCGTTTTCAGGTTGCTCCTAAACGTGCTAAACGTCATGTAAACTGGTCTTTGACCGATTCTCCCCCATGCTTTATACTAGTGGTTCTCAATCCACTCCTTGTTATATTTTGTATTTTTCTTTTGTTCTCATTGTTTCCCCTGTCCTGTTATTTTATTTTAGGTACCCGACACAGACCTCACTGATTCATCAGCAATGCACGCAGGTTGGCGAGATTTCAGCTTCTCCTCCGGGCGGGGTAGGACCCCTTCAGACAGTAAGTGCTCTTTCTTGGGGGACCAGCACACACTATGCTCCTATGTTTACAATACAAATTAGTCATGGCTGACATCCATATAGCTTCCTATAATGTGAAAGGCTTTAACTCGCCCTCTAAGAGAAGCCAGATTTTCTCCATATTGCGCAAGGAGGGAGCGGATGTGCTGCTCCTCCAAGAGACTCACTTTAGATTTAACCATTTTCCCAACATGGAATTTTCTCACTACCCCACTTGGTTCCATAGTGGAGGGGCCACTGCCTCGTCAGGAGGAGTAAGCATTGGTTTTAAGAGGAGAATACCTTTTAAACCTACCAGTCACCTACAAGACCCAGAGGGCAGATTTATTATGGTGAAGGGCTACATAGGTTCCCAAATGTATTCCTTCATCAACCTGTATGTCCCAAACAACAACCAAGCTAAATGGCTCTCTTCCATAGCCCAAACAATCTCCTCTTTTAAGGAAGGTATAGTCTTAGTGGGAGGAGATCTCAACACGGCCCTCGACCCGCAGATGGATTCTTCCTCACACAAGACTCCCCAGTCTAGGCGCTCCCTAAAATTCATTAGGAATTTTTTCTGGGACCTACATCTGGTGGATGTGTGGCGCACCTTACATCCTAGTACCCTGGACTATACATTTTATTCACATACCCATGGCTCATATCACCGTATAGACTATATCTTCGTATCTAAAGAACATCTACAACTATGCCACAAGGCTTACATTGGGTCTATACACTTGTCAGATCACGCTCCTATTTATTTAATGGTAACATCCCCAACACAACAATCCAAGAGTTTTAATTGGAGATTGAATGAGTCCATCCTAGGTAATTCCGAATCTGTAGAAAAAATTGCCACGTTATTGGACGAATACTTTAACTTTAACTCCCTTCCGGAATTATCTCCCCAAGTCACTTGGGATGCCCATAAACCCTTTATTAGAGGTGAATTTATTAGCATTAGCTCCCATTTAAAGAAACAACGAGAAGGTAAAATTAACAGTCTCCTTTCCACAATAAGAAAGTTGGAAGCGGGCCACAAAAAATCCATGACTGAGACCCAACTCCAAGAACTATCCAAATCCAGAGCAGAACTGAAAACCCTATTACAGAGTAGATCGGCAAAGTATTACCTTAACTCCCAATATAAGTTCTATGCACATGGTGACAAAGCCACCAAATTTCTAATTAGCAGAATCAAGGCCAGGAGGGCAGATAATTACATACATCAACTCACCTCCCCAAAAGGCGAGCCAATTTTCGCATCACAAAAAATTGCAGCTCAATTTAGGGATTTTTATGAAGCCCTTTATAATATTCCTCCCTCTTTCTCCCCTTCTGCTCACTCCTGATTAATTGGCACCTTTCTACAACCCCTGTCCTGCCCGACCCTATCAGTTGACCAGAAACATTCCCTGGAGGCTCCATTCACCATCGAGGAATTAACCCTGGCTCTGGCCCAAATGCCCCAGGGTAAAAGTCCAGGCCCAGATGGCCTTCCCGCTTCCTACTACAAAACTTTCAAGAAACAACTCCTGCCCCGCCTACTCACTGTTTGCAACCAGTCCTTACAAAATATCTCCCTTTCTAGGGACATGACGATTGCCCATATTGCTCTGATTCCTAAGGAGGGGAAGGACTCCAAAGTGTGTGCTAACTATAGACCGATATCTCTACTCAACATTGATCTTAAACTTCTAGCGAAACTTCTAGCTAACTGCTTGGCAGTCCTTCTCCCTCTTTTAGTTCATATGGACCAGGTGGGATTCGTTCGCGGTAGGGAGGGTAGAGATAATACGGCTACAGTTATCAACGTATTTTGCCATGCTAAATGCACTTCCTCCCCACTACTACTTCTCAGTACTGACGCTGAAAAAGCGTTTGATCGCATAAATTGGAACTACTTAAGCCGCGTGCTAGAACTGTTCGGCCTGCCTGGTCCATATATCAAGGCAATATTCGCAATGTATGAGCAAGCCACAGCTCGGGTTATGGTCAATGGTGACCTTTCTATCCCCTTTCAAATACATAACGGTACGCGCCAGGGATGTCCCCTATCCCCTCTCCTTTTCATCTTAGCTATGGAACCCCTCTTAATAAAACTTCGAGCGGACACAAGGATTAAGGGTATGTTTCTGGGAGGTAGGAGCCATAAACTTGCCGCCTTTGCGGATGACGTCATGATAATGACTTCTAACCCTAGAACTTCCCTCCCCTTAATTCAGGAGCATTTAAGAAACTACAGTGACGTTTCTGATTTCAGGATTAACGAAAGTAAATCCGTCATTATTAGCACGGGCCTATCCCCTCAGCTTAAACGCTCCTTAATGGAAAACTCACCATTTAACTGGTCGTCCCCAACCGTAACTTACTTAGGAGTAAAGATTGGTCCTAACATTTCTGACCTCTTCTCACTTAATTTTACCCCCTTGAAATCCTCCTTATTCGAGGCCGTAGATAAACTCAACAAGTCAGCCCCGACACTCTCGTGGTTTGGCAGGAAAAACATCCTCTCTTCACTTGTCATTCCCCGTCTCACTTACCTTCAACAGGTCCTACCAATCCCTATACCTAAGTCCTACTACGTAGCCCTCAGACAAAAATTTAGTGCTTTCATATGGAATGGTCGTAGACCCAGGCTTTCTTATTCGTTTTTGTCCCGTTCTAGAGTTACAGGTGGAATTGGCTTGCCAGACCCTGAACTTTATGGGAGGGCCATATCGATGACTAGAGTCATTGACTGGCTGAGGAACTCAAAGAACAAGTCTTGGGTTGCCCTAGAACAAGACATTATAGGCACGCCAGCCCGTGCTGTCTGCTTAGGCTTTGACTCTCCCCCCTCCATTAATCTGCAGCCGTACCCTATAATCAAAGCCACCATCGAAACTTGGAAATGGTGGAACCAATCTCACTGTTCAATCCCCTTTCCTTCCCCCCTGATCACAATTGGTGACATTCTAGGTTTGGCCTCTTCTGGACCTCGCAATACCTTCTCGAACTCAGTTAGATCCTCAATAGTCCCTATACTACATCTTCTAGAGTCGCCGGGTTCACCATCCACATCAGATGCTATTGAATCGTTGATTAAACCCCAACCCCGTGACCTTACTCTTGTCCCACTTATTAAGACATTCATTCGGTGAAATAATGCAAAGGGTGAGCTACTACGGCCTCTTACCTGGTTTGAAGCCTTAATAACAAATCCAAACATACCAAAAAAAACAATCTCACTTATATACAACAAATTGAGGTCTCCTCCCCTAATTTCCAAACCGGCTTTCATTCGATATTGGGAGAAAGATACGGGCTTGGATCTACCTTTTCAATCCCTCCCTTTATTATTTGAAACCTCTCACAAATTGTCCAGGTGTGTTAGAGTCCAGGAAAATGGCTACAAGATATTGTCACAATGGTACAGTACACCCGTTAAGTCTGCACGTTTCACCAGACCCTCCTCTAATATATGCTGGAGATGTCAGGAGGATGTAGGCACCTTCTTTCATATATGGTGGTTATGTCCTCCCATTAACAAATGGTGGAAAGAGATCTTTCAGGAATGTAACCGAATTTGCTCCTCCGATGTGCCCATTTCCCCATATGGAGCTTTACTTACCTTTTTTGATAATGAGGCTTCTCCGGCTCCATCGTACCTCTTTAAGCAGCTCCTACTGGCGGCCCGCTTATTGATTCCCAAATTATGGCTGCAAACAACTGTGCCCACATTGGAACAGTGGAAGCTCAAGGTTGATCAAATCCATCGATTTGAAGAATTAGCCTCTTGGGAATCTCGATCGCACTTGACATTCATGAAAAGATGGGCCCTTTGGACGAATTATAGGTTCCCCCCCTCCTCTTCAAACCCTACTTAAGTGCGAGGACCCAAATCCATTAGGCTAAGTGTAAGATCCAGCTATCTACAAGTCCTGTCTTGTGTGGGGTCAGGGCCTGGGACCTAAACTAGGTTTTGCCCCCTCATTGAGCCCTGGAGTGCCTGCCCACCTACTTTGAGACCTGAACTTCTTCTCTCTGCTAAGTATTGCTGGAATTATATTGAACAATTAGGCTGTGCTTCTAGCTTCCTGTACGGTAACTGTACTTTGTCCAATCCCTGTGCAGTCTGTATTTTCAATGCTCTGTATGTGCTCGGTACCGTGTTACACCATTGTTGGTGTTGTTCACATTGTATTTTCTCAATTTGAAAATAAAGCATTTAAAAAAAAAAAAAAAAAAAAAAAAAAAAAGGAAATGAATTAGTCTAACTCTCGATCCCTAGCAAAGATGATTATCAGTGAAAAATCCCTAAGTACATATAATACAAATTTGAACATATATAATAGGGCACATGGTAGTAGTATTTGAGAGAGACGTAAAGATACATCAAGTTATATAATGTGGGAAAGGAGAGTTCTCACCAGTTTAGGTTAGACCCAAATGTGGGGTTGTGTGAACGATCCATAGGTACCATTTTTTCTCGAAATAAGCATGGTTCCCAGATTCCCAAGAGGAGATTTCCTCGAAACGGTATAACTGATCGACCTTCTGCTTCCATTGTGTAATAGATGGAAGAGAGGTTTGCAACCAAAACTGCACCACCACATGATACGCAACGTGTTAGCAGGAGGCAACATTTCACTAACATGGTGGAACAGTACGTGTGCACACCCCTCCACGTACTGACTGATGGTTCGGCCCCATTCAACTTCTGGGTCTCTAAATTGTCCACGTGGCCAGAGCTAGCCTTTTATGCCTTGGAGGTGCTGGCCTGCCCGGCGGCCAGCGTTTTGTCTGAACGTGTATTCAGCACGGCAGGGGGCGTCATTACAGACAAACGCAGCTGCCTGTCTACAGCCAATGTGGACAAGCTGACGTTCATAAAAATGAACCAGGCATGGATCCCACAGGACCTGTCCATCCCTTGTGCAGATTAGACATTAACTACCTCCTCTTAACCATATATTATTGTACTCCAGGGCAATTCCTCATTCAATCCTATTTTTATTTTCATTTTACCATTATATTGCGGGGCAACCCAAAGTTGAATGAACCTCTCCTCTGTCTGGGTGCCGGGGCCTAAATATATGACAATGGACTGTTCCAGTGTTGGGTGACGTGAAGCATGAGTCTCCGCTATGACATGAAGACTAATTCTCTGCTGACATGAAGCCAGATTCTCTGTTACGGGACCTCTCTCCTCTGCATGGGTGCCGGGGCCTAAATATCTGACAATGGACTGTTCCAATGTTGGGTGACGTGAAGCATGATTCTCTGCTATGATATGAAGACTAATTCTCTGCTGACATGAATCCAGATTCTCTGTTACGGGACCTCTCTCCTCTGCCTGGTTGCCTGGGCCTAAATATCTGACAATGGACTGTTCCAATGTTGGGTGACGTGAAGCATGATTCTCCGCTATGACATGAAGACTGATTCTCTGCTGACATGAAGCCAGATTCTCTGTTACGGGACCTCTCTCCTCTGCCTGGGTCTAAATATCTGACAATGGACTGTTCCAGTGTTGGGTGACGTGAAGCATGATACTCTGCTATGATATGAAGACTGATTCTCTGCTGACATGAAGCCAGATTCTCTGTTACGGGACCTCTCTCCTCTGCCTGGGTGCCGGGGCCTAAATATCTGACAATGGACTGTTCCAATGTTGGGTGACGTGAAGCATGATTCTCTGCTATGATATGAAGACTGATTCTCTGCTGACATGAAGCCAGATTCTCTGTTACGGGACCTCTCTCCTCTGCCTGGTTGCCTGGGCCTAAATATCTGACAATGGACTGTTCCAATGTTGGTTGACGTGAAGCATGATTCTCTGCTATTATATGAAGACTGATTCTCTTCTGACATGAAGCCAGATTCTCTGTTACGGGACCTCTCTCCTCTGCCTGGTTGCCGGGGCCTAAATATCTGACAATGGACTGTTCCAATGTTGGGTGACGTGAAGCATGATTCTCTGCTATGATATGAAGACTGATTCTCTTCTGACATGAAGCCAGATTCGCTGTTACGGGACCTCTCTCCTCTGCCTGGGTGCCGGGGCCTAAATTTATGACAATGGACTGTTACAGTGCTGGGTGACGTGAAGCCAGATTCTCTGCTATGGGACCTCTCTCCAATTGATATTGGTTAATTTTTATTTATTTTATTTTTATTTTTATTAATTTCCCTATCCACATTTGTTTGCAGGGGATTTACCTACATGTTGCTGCCTTTTGCAGCCGTCTAGCCCTTTCCTGGGCTGTTTTACAGCCTTTTTAGTGCCGAAAAGTTCGGGTCCCCATTGACTTCAATGGGGTTCGGGTTCGGGACGAAGTTCGGATCGGGTTCGGATCCCGAACCCGAACATTTCCGGGAAGTTCGACCGAACTTCTCGAACCCGAACATCCAGGTGTTCGCTCAACTCTACTAATGAAGTGTCCCCTAATGTAGGGTTTGTGGGCGTCCCAGAGAGATTTAGGTGAAGTAGAAGGGTGTTTGTTTAGGAGAAAATATTCCTTTAGAAGGGCCTCAATTTTGCTCCTAGATTCCACATCTCCCAGTAGGGATTCGTTGAGACTCCAACTAAAGGTTCTCGGATGCTGTGAAGGCCAAAGAATGGAGAGAAAGACTGGGGCGTGATCAGATAAGTGTATGGGTCCAATGCTGGCCTCTGAGCACATCTGAAGGTGTTCTTTGGACACAAAAAGGTAATCTAGGTGATGGTAGGTGTTATTGGGATGGGGAAAAAAGTGAAGTCTTTGGAATCGGGATGGAAGGCCTGCCAGGAATCTACTAGATGAAAGTTCCACAAACCTTCCCTCATAGTGCGTAAGGAGCGTAAGGAAAGGGCTGATTTGTGTGAAGAAGCATTTATTTGAGGATTCAGGGTCGCATTAAGATCCCCCCCCCCGCCCCCCAGAACCACTAATACTTCCTTAAAGGATTCAACAATTGGGATGATTGAAGATAGCCATTGTGATTGTTTAACATTTGGAGCGCATACATTGATGAAAGTGTATATCTGAGAGCCAATGTGGCCTTTGACCAAGATATACCTTCCCTCCGGGTCTTGAAGGTGACTAATGTATTTAAAGGGTAATCTTTTCTGAAATTCTATGCTTACCCCACCCGAGGCAGCAGAAACCCCTCCACAATGGAACCATTGAGGAAAATAGGAAAATGTCAGATTGGGGTAATGGTTAAACCTGAAGTGCGCCTCCTGGAGAAAGAGGACATTAACACCTGACTTACGCATCATGGAGAAAATCTGGCTCAGTTTAGAGGGGGAATTGAAACCCTTCACATTATAGGAAGCTATATGTATGTCAGCCATGCTGGTGTGGGTGTCTATAGCTACTTTTGCAAAACTCACGATTTCTCCAGAGAGACGCGTCGCTCCACGGGATCAAGGACCGCTGCCTCAGATGGGGCGCACGAGAATCAAAAACAACCCACCAATTCAGAGTTGAAGAGTGGACATAATACCTGTACCTGGGGTAAAACCAAAAACAAGGAATGTAAAAGAAAAGGGATTAAAACATTAAGTGAACGAAATTCACATTGCCCTACAGTCTTGTAGGCCAATCGATTAGGCATAGGGGGGGAAAAGGTCTACAGACCTGAGAAATGATCTCTATCAACAGAAAGCTGATAACTGAACAATTGAAGACAATTTTCTAAGCAAAAACAGGGGGTAAAGGTGTGGGGGACGGTGTTGTTCCTATCTATATAGAGCAAGGTTTGAAAGGACAGGATAGATAGGACATGTGAAAAGGTAGAAAACATCACATTTCAGAAAGGATTTTGGGACAATCCCTATAACAGGCAATCAGCAATATGAGAATAAGAAGGCTATAGCAAAAGGCTACTAAATAGGTTTCACATTAGACTTGAGAGAGTCTTTTCGGTGTGAGCTGACAGCCTCTTTTCCCGGATCTTTGTGCTTTGGGGGTCCTTTGCAGCGCAAACGGAATATTTGTAGGAACAGCAGGGAGCACGGCAAGATCTTGGAATATTTCCCAGTTTTCACTTTCAAAGGGGGAATTTGTAGCTGTTCATAAAGATCTTCCAAATCAGAGTAAGTGGAGATATTGAATCGTCGGCCATCCTGGGAAAATATGCCAAAAGGAAATTTCCACTTGTATTGGATTTTATGAGAACGCAGCCACTCCGTCAGAGGTTTCATGGCTCTACGTTTTTTGAGAGTGGATGGGGCTAAGTCCTGATAGACTGAAATCTGGGATCCCTCGTAGGAAAAATCGGAACGATTCCTTGCTGCCTATTGGACCGCCGCTTTAACTTGGAAATTCAAGAATTTACAGATTATGTCCCTGGGGGGCTCTTCTGGTTTAGGCCTGGGACGGAGCGCTCTGTGAGCACGCTCTAATATTATTTCATGTTCGAAATCAGGGCCCACAAGCTGGGAGCATATAGATTTAACTATGGAGGGCACGTCACCTGGTTGAACTGCTTCAGGGATCCCTCTGAAGTGCAGGTTATTTTGGTGCCCGCTATTCTCCTGGTCTTCCAGGGCGTTGTGCAGATCGTTGATGTAAGTGCTGCACTTTTGGAGGGAGTTAATGGTGGCCGTCTGGTGCTCCAGAATTGCGGCCTGGTGCAATTCGAGTGTCTCTACTCTGTCCCCCACTTGCCTCATTTCTTGACGTAGAGCCGAGATTTCATCAAGCACAGGCTCCATAGCCTTGCAGAGGGCATGTTTCAAATAGTGCCTGGTGATGGGGAGCGAACCTTTGCTCTGCGGTTCTTCCATGTCGCTGTCTTCCTCTGATCTTTCTAGCGACCGCTCAGAATTTTTCAGAGAGAGTGCAGGCGCCATCTATGATTCCCGCACTACGAATGAGGCGGCAGCCTTTTTTATGAATTTATCAATTTCTCCCGATGTGGCTTGTAATTTGTTGAAGGTAGGATGTTCTCCAGCTTTAGCGTTCCTGATCTTTACCTTTGTTAGCTGTGTTCAGGCAGTTTAATGGCTGTATCAGTAGCTTATAGAGATCAGTGTTACGGAGCTCAGGGAAGTGCGGCCATCTCAGACCAGCGCAGTTAAAGCACATCTTGTTCGTTTCATTTAAAATCCATTGTGGTGGTATATAGAGCCAAAATTTTTAGTATTGTGTTGATGCCCGATATTTATGGACCTGACTCTATTAAAAATAGTCATATTTAGTATGACTGCTCTAAAAATACCACATGATCTAACCTGTCAGATAAACATTTACACTCGGTGCTCAGCTGTTCTCCCTGGTACCGGTCATGTGGCGCTGGCCACGTCAAATGACCTCAGCCTGCCAGTATTTGACAGGCAATCTGTTGGCCACAGGTTGCCTGTTAATTAGGTATCTGGCGATTGTTTGGTTTCCTGCATACTTACCTGATTCTGTGTTCCTGATGATTCTCTGCCTGCTCCTCCTGTACTGCACATCTGTCCTGGTATTCTGACCCTGGCTTCCACCTGACGATTTTTTGGGGACTCCTGTTGTACTTCGTTCCTCTCCTGGTATTTGACCTCGGCTTCTCCTGACTATTCTCTGCTTATTCCTTGGTACTGCATAGGTCTCTAGGTATTTACCCGGTCTGTTCACGTTCTGTTATTTGTCTTGTCTGTCTTCCCAGCACGTATCCTAAGTTAGGGACTGCCGTCCAGTTGTCCCCTGTCATCAGGACTTGCGAGGCAAGTAGGCAGGGCCAGGGGTCAGGGTGGAGCGCAGTGGTTACTATCCTCCCCCCTGTGTGTAGTGTACGTGACCGTCAGTTACCTTGCCTCACAAAAAGTGTAATATAGAGCAAACAAAATCATATATACCCTAAAATAGTACCAACACCACTGTAATAAAGTACAATAATGTATGTGATGAGAAAACAGTCTCAGAATGGCTTGGATAAATAAAAGTGTTTTAAAATTATCACCACATAAATTGACACATGTCAGATTTGCAAAAAATGGCCTGGTCCTTAAGGTGAAAAATGGCAGGGTCCTAAAGGGGTTAAACATGCTGTCTGTGAACGTCGTGAAATGCGTGTTTACTCACAGTTATGTATGTCAGCGTCACTTGCTGTCATTGAGTTTGAGAACTTGGGAAGGGAAGGAGAGGTGAAAGAAAAAGAAAAAATACATAAAAATGTACAAAAAAAAGATAACATGTTTTTCTAAAAATAAAAACTGCATTCTAGAATTGCAAGGGCAATTGGAACCAATCTGGTCCGGCCCAAATCTATTAGGGTCTGAATCAAACATTTTGAAAAATTCGGCAAACCTGAACCAAACTAAATCTTGACAAGTTCACACATTCTTATTGGTTCGGTTCCCAAAACGTCACGTATACTCCATGTACAATGCCAAAATGGATCCTAGGCAAAACAGTGTAGCTGTAAAAACACCCATTGCAACTATCTAGAACTTACTCTGTATAACTTGAGTCTTGGCCTTGATGTGCAACTTGAGACCATTAGATATTCCAAAGTGACTTCTGATTACCCTCGCAACAATAGAATCCGTTAGGCACATGATTTGCTTTCTGTGAGGTCAATATGTACGGTGCATAACTAATCAAAACTTGCCACATCATAGCCCTTCTGCCCTTTGCCCGAAATAGATCTGTCCAACATAGTCCCACCAGTGCTTTTAAAAATGTTAGTAGTATAATGAAGGATAGGGGGAAAGCTTCACTGAGGTTTCCACAGGAGAAAAAGAGAAAGACCAATGCCTGTAAGTATATAACACCTGCTGGTGTGAAGGGAGGGTGGCAGGTACACATAGATATTTATAGCCCCAAAATTCCAGCACTATCAAGTGGAGGTGGAGTCCATATAAATGGGGTCAGATTCTTTGATGTTTAACTCATAATCCACTTTTCTCACTGACACGGCTGTTACAATTGTTTCCTTAATCCTAGATCAGTTATGGGGCAAGAGATCCTCTTCTAAGTGATAAAAGGCTTTACCCAAACTTCTTGCGAACAGTCCCTGAAGACAAGATACAATATTTAGCATTGGTGAAGCTACTGGAGAGGTTCCAGTGGAACTGGGTTGGGATCTTCGCATCAGATGATGACAGTGGACGTCAGGAGTTACAGCAGTTAATCAAGAAGTTTACACATCATCAGATTTGTGTGGAGTTCAGCATTCTTGTATCTGCAAATACTTATAAGCATGTCCCAGTATCTTTACAGACATCGTCCACTGAGGTTATTATTATTTGTGGCACATATAGTGCTACTTACATCAAGTTCTTGTACAGTATAGTTGATGTTCTGAGTAACAAGACTCTTATTCTTCCACTTTCATGGCCAATTGCTGCAGAGCTGATACATTATAGAGATGTTCCTGCTAATTGTAGTTTGCTGTTTTTACCTTACACATACAGGGTTACTGGGATGCAGGAGTATTTTTATAATGTAATATCTTCTAGACGACCTCCTGATTCCTTGTTGGAAGATATTCGGATGACTTCACTCCTATGCTTTTCAAGAAATAAATTAAAGAACTTGCTTATTCCAGGGACATATAACTTACCTTTCCATAACTGCTCAGAAGAAGAGCAAATTATATATGATCCTTATAATCTTTCTGACAACTCAACTCTTTATCAAGTGTACATGGCAGTCTTACTGATGGCTCAGGCTTTGCATGGTATAGATATAGCTCTTCATAATCAAGTGAAACACAAGACCTCAATAGGTGAATATAAATACAAGGTGAGTAGGATACGCTGAGTACATGTATAATACCCATGGCTGAAGGCACCACCTCTATATACTGTTCATACAATGACATAGACAATGTTGTTAGTAATAGAAATCCATTAGTGCAGTAGGTGCCGGTCTCCACCATCAAAGAGGTTAAAGTCTTTTAAGGACTCATCATTGTGAACAGTTCTGACATAGAGGTAGTCACAGAATGCCACTATATGAATTCCATATCTGCAGTCCTATAAGGTTCACCCCGACCCAGAGGCTGTGTTTGGCCTCTAATAGAGATGAGTGAACGAGTTGAGATTCATTACTGGTCCAAATCGGTTCTGACCAAACAAAGGCTGCTCCAATTACCCTGAAAGTTGGTATACAACCCCCTCTAGCCTCCTAGGACTCAGAATATTTAGGAAAACTTTTATCTCTTTTTGTTTATTTTTTCTGATTTCTTTTTCCACCTCCTCCCCAAACTCTCGAATTCAATGACCGCAATAGTAAAAGTCCGAGTGACACGGATATACATAGCTGTAGGTAAACACTTGGTTGACGGTGTTATGCAGTATAGTACATTGTGCTGCACTGTGGTATTTGGTTCTGCTGGGGAAGTATACTTTACTGCATTGTAGTATTTGGTTCTGCTTGGGCAGTATAATGTACTGCACTCTGGTATTTGGTTCTGCTGGGACAGTATATTGTGCTGCACTCTGGTATTTGGTTCTGCTGTGACAGTATATTGTGCTGCACTCTGGTATTTGGTTCTGCTGGGGCAGTATATTGTGCTGCACTCTGGTATTTGGTTCTGCTGGGGCAGTATATTGTGCTGCACTCTGGTATTTGGTTCTGCTGGGGCAGTATATTGTGCTGCACTCTGGTATTTGGTTCTGCTGGGGCAGTATATTGTGCTGCACTCTGGTATTTGGTTCTGTGTTGGCAGTATATTGTGCTGCACTCTGGTATTTGGTTCTGCTGGGGCAGTATATTGTGCTGCACTCTGGTATTTGGTTCTGCTGGGGCAGTATACTGTACTGCACTGTGGTATTTGGTTCTGCTGGGGCAGTATATTGTGCTGCACTCTGGTATTTGGTTCTGCTGGGGCAGTATATTGTGCTGCACTGTCGTATTTGGTTCTGCAACAAAAACAAATATGTAGCGCACTATACTGTCCCAGCACACCTTTCGCAGAAATTATACATTGTGCTGCACATTAATATGAGGAGGAGGCAAGACATAGGCCACAACACAGAACCGGTCCTACTGTCTCCATCCAGCTTGGTCTTTCAGTGGTGCCATACATACAGGAGAATACAGCACTACTGTACATCTTACTGTACATCCAGTGAGATCTCCTCTAATGTAGACCTTCTCTTTCCTCATTTTCTTCATTCGTACCTTTCGGCCTTACAAACTATGTTACTATGTACCAAACAGCCATGATGACTTCTTTCAGCTGTGTCTCGTCTCTGCAGAGTAAGGCTACTTTCACACTAGCGGCAGGACGGATTCGACAGGCTGTTCACCCTGTCGGATCCGTCCTGCCGCTATTTCACTGTGCCGCCGGACCGCTGCTCCGTCCCTTTGGACTATAATGGGGACGGGGGCGGAGCTCCGGAGCAGCACGGCAGCACACGGCGAAAGGTCGCCGGAGTAAAGGTACTGCATGTCCGACATTTTAGTCCGGCGGCCTCTCACCGCGAACTGCCGTGCTGCGCCAGAGCTCTGCCCCCACCCCCATTATAGTCAATGGGGATGGAGCGGCAGTCCAGCGTCACAGCAAAATTGCGGCAGGACGGCTCCAACAGGGTGAACAGCCGGTCTAATCCGTCCTGCCGCTAGTGTGAAAGTAGCCTAAACCACACAAATATCTTCACTTTTCCATCAAGTTCTCAACCCGGGTGATCCAACAGTCCTGCTGCCACCCAAATACTGTGCCCGCTATGCTCCCCAATGCCTTAAATACTATACTGTAAAATAAAAATGCCTACAGCAATAATAAACGCCCCCTATGCTGCCCCCAGCAATAACTAAGCTCCGGTTGTGCTGCCAGTATTAATAATGCCCCTAACAGTGCCCCCAGTAATAGTAAGTCCCCATATAGTGCTCATAGTAATAACAATGCCCAAATAGTTTAGGTTATATTTCCCCAGTGAAAAGAATGCCTCTATAGTGCCCATTGTATTACCCCAGTAATATTACCCCCTATAGAGCCCCAGTAATCATGTCAATATAGCGCCCACAGTAATAATAATGCTCCCATAGTACCCCAGTTACCTCAAATAGTATGCTACAGTGCCCCTAGTAGTAATGTTGTAATCAAGTAGTAGAAAATTGCAGCATACAGTATTATTCTTTGCCGTTTAGGTTAAGTTTTAATCGTATATCATCATATGATCATCATGATCCAGTGCAAAAACAGCGCCAGCCACTACAGGAGGCCAACCACAGATTATAGACCGCTGAAGAAGGCCCTGACAGGCCGAAACGTCCGGTCGCCACATTGGTTTGTATATGACTGCCTAATATATCCTGTTTTTGTACTGGATCATGATGATCATATGATTATATATGATTAAAACATAACCTAAACGGCGAAGAAAACCTGTGTGCTGCAATTTTTTACTACTTGTTATCCAGGGTTGTCATAATATCAAAATTTGTATTCAATTTCGGTCCCATAAATAAGTATTGTTATACTCGATACCACGCAAAAGAAAAAACTAAAACACCAAAAAAGCAGCGTGCATTCCGCATTTTATGGAACGTCAAGCCCATAATAGAACAGTCCTATCCAATTTTTGAGGGGACAAAGTGACCCAAAAAAATGGCGAATTGCATGTTTTATTTTATTTTTTATTCTGTTACTGCGTTCCCCTCTACGGAAATATTTGTACCTACTTTAATAGTTTGTACTTTTTCAGACGTGGCGATAAGTAATCATTTTTTTTTTTACTGTTTATAAATTTTTATATCTACAGTAAAATTGGGAAAGGGGATAATTTTTTAAAAACTTTTTATTAAATTAAATAATTTACGCTCTATATAGACTACACTTACCCTATACACGCTCTATATAGACTACACTTACCCTATACACGCTCTATATAGACTACACTTACCCTATACACGCTCTATATAGACTACACTTACCCTATACACGCTCTATATAGACTACACTTACCCTATACACGCTCTATATAGACTACACTTACCCTATACACGCTCTATATAGTCTACACTTACCCTATACACGCTCTATATAGACTACACTTACCCTATACACGCTCTATATATAGACTACACTTACCCTATACACGCTCTATATAGACTACACTTACCCTATACACGCTCTATATAGTCTACACTTACCCTATACACGCTCTATATATAGACTACACTTACCCTATACACGCTCTATATAGACTACACTTACCCTATACACGCTCTATATAGACTACACTTACCCTATACACGCTCTATATAGACTACACTTACCCTATACGCGCTCTATATAGACTACACTTACCCTATACACGCTCTATATAGACTACACTTACCCTATACACGCTCTATATAGACTACACTTACCCTATACACGCTCTATATATAGACTGCACTTACCCTATACACTTGCTCTATATATAAACTACACTTACCCTATACACGCTCTATATATAGACTACACTTACCCTATACACGCTCTATATATAGACTACACTTACCCTATACACGCGCTATATAGACTACACTTACCCTATACACGCTCTATATAGACTACACTTACCCTATACACGCTCTATATACACTACACTTACCCTATACACGCTCTATATAGACTACACTTACCCTATACACGCTCTATATACACTACACTTACCCTATACACGCTCTATATACACTACACTTACCCTATACACGCTCTATATAGACTACACTTACCCTATACACACTCTATATATAGACTACACTTACCCTATACACGCTCTATATATATACTACACTTACCCTATACAAACTATATAGACTACTAGAGATTAGCAAAGGTCTTAAAATTTTTATTCAACTGCTTTGCCGAAAGAATATTTTTTTTTTGCTTTGTAACAATTTACCGGTCATTGAACCCATCAGATGCCGTGTTCATCGCGGATTGCGGCATCTAAAATCAATATTAAGGCCTGTCAGCGGTTAATCATTTGAAAAAAATGTAAATTGTACTTACCTCATCCATTTGAGCATGAAGAATCCCCAACACCCTGTTTTTGAGCATGGTCATATGTCACTGCGCACAAAATTTCGCACAAGATCTTTTGCTATACACACTCTATATAGACTACACTTACCCTATACACACTCTATATATAGACTACACTTACCCTATACACGCTCTATATATAGACTACACTTACCCTATACACGCTCTATATATAGACTACACTTACCCTATACACGCTCTATATAGACTACACTTACCCTATACACGCTCTATATAGTCTACACTTACCCTATACACGCTCTATATATAGACTACACTTACCCTATACACGCTCTATATAGACTACACTTACCCTATACACGCTCTATATATAGACTACACTTACCCTATACACGCTCTATATAGACTACACTTACCCTATACACGCTCTATATAGACTACACTTACCCTATACACGCTCTATAGACTACTACTACACTTACCCTATACACGCTCTATATAGACTACACTTACCCTATACACGCTCTATATAGACTACACTTACCCTATACACGCTCTATATAGACTACACTTACCCTATACACGCTCTATATAGACTACACTTACCCTATACGCGCTCTATATAGACTACACTTACCCTATACACGCTCTATATAGACTACACTTACCCTATACACGCTCTATATATAGACTGCACTTACCCTATACACGCTCTATATACACTACACTTACCCTATACACACTCTATATAGACTACACTTACCCTATACAAACTATATAGACTACACTTACCCTATACACGCTCTATATATAAACTACACTTACCCTATACACGCTCTATATATAGACTACACTTACCCTATACACGCTCTATATATAGACTACACTTACCCTATACACGCGCTATATAGACTACACTTACCCTATACACGCTCTATATAGACTACACTTACCCTATACACGCTCTATATACACTACACTTACCCTATACACGCTCTATATACACTACACTTACCCTATACACGCTCTATATAGACTACACTTACCCTATACACGCTCTATATAGACTACACTTACCCTATACACGCTCTATATACACTACACTTACCCTATACACGCTCTATATATAGACTACACTTACCCTATACACGCTCTATATACACTACACTTACCCTATACACGCTCTATATATAGACTACACTTACCCTATACACACTCTATATAGACTACACTTACCCTATACACGCTCTATATAGACTACACTTACCCTATACACGCTCTATATAGACTACACTTACCCTATACACGCTCTATATATATAGACTGCACTTACCCTATACACACTCTATATAGACTACACTTACCCTATACACACTCTATATAGACTACACTTACCCTATACACGCTCTATATATAGACTACACTTACCCTATACACGCGCTATATAGACTACACTTACCCTATACACGCTCTATATAGACTACACTTACCCTATACACGCTCTATATAGACTACACTTACCCTATACACGCTCTATATAGACTACACTTACCCTATACGCGCTCTATAAAGACTACACTTACCCTATACACGCTCTATATAGACTACACTTACCCTATACACGCTCTATATATAGACTGCACTTACCCTATACACGCTCTATATACACTACACTTACCCTATACACACTCTATATAGACTACACTTACCCTATACAAACTATATAGACTACACTTACCCTATACACGCTCTATATATAAACTACACTTACCCTATACACGCTCTATATATAGACTACACTTACCCTATACACGCTCTATATATAGACTACACTTACCCTATACACGCGCTATATAGACTACACTTACCCTATACACGCTCTATATAGACTACACTTACCCTATACACGCTCTATATACACTACACTTACCTATACACGCTCTATATAGACTACCTTACCCTATACACGCTCTATATAGACTACACTTACCCTATACACGCTCTATATAGACTACACTTACCCTATACACGCTCTATATAGACTACACTTACCCTATACACGCTCTATATAGACTACACTTACCCTATACACGCTCTATATAGACTACACTTACCCTATACACGCTCTATATAGACTACACTTACCCTATACGCGCTCTATATAGACTACACTTACCCTATACACGCTCTATATAGACTACACTTAACCTATACACACTCTATATATAGACTGCACTTACCCTATACACGCTCTATATACACTACACTTACCCTATACACACTCTATATAGACTACACTTACCCTATACAAACTATATAGACTACACTTACCCTATACACACTCTATATATAGACTACACTTACCCTATACACGCTCTATATATACTACACTTACCCTATACAAACTATATAGACTACTAGAGATTAGCAAAGGTCTTAAAAATTTTATTCAACTGCTTTGCCGAAAGAATATTTTTTTTTTGCTTTGTAACAATTTACCGGTCATTGAACCCATCAGATGCCGTGTTCATCGCGGATTGCGGCATCTAAAATCAATATTAAGGCCTGTCAGCGGTTAATCATTTGAAAAAAATGTAAATTGTACTTACCTCATCCATTTGAGCATGAAGAATCCCCAACACCCTGTTTTTGAGCATGGTCATATGTCACTGCGCACAAAATTTCGCACAAGATCTTTTGCTCAAATTGATGAGGGGAGTATGATTTTTTTTTTAACCTCTATTACAGAAAAAAATGATTTGTTACCTGGAAAGCACAAGGAAATTCGGCTTCACAGCAAATACATTTTCCCAGAAAATTGGATCAAAGTCCACTTCGGATAATTCAATTCGCTCAACACTATACACTTAACTTGCCCTATGAAGACTACAGTTACCCTATACACTGTATTAGTAACCCTGCTAACTTACTACTTAGTGCCCCTAGTAATAATAAATCCTCTTATAGTGTCTCCGGTAATAATGATTCCCTTTATGGTGTCCCTGAAAATAAAAATGCCCCTATTGTGCCTCCCTTAAAAATAAGGCCCTTACAGTGCGTCCAGTAATACTAATATCCTCTATTGTGCCTCATGTAATAATAATACCCCCACAGCGTCCCCATCAATGTTCATTCCCACTTTTCCCAGTAAAGTCTGAGCCTATTGTTAGGCTATGTCTGTTTTGATGCCCCCCACTCTATAATAAATAGAGCTAGAAATATCCTAAAACGGGTGGAAGAAAGAAGGAGGGAGAGAAGAAGGAGAAAAGGAAATAAGAAGGAAACGAGTAAAGGAGAGGGGGTGTAAGCTGGAGTACAGAGAGTGGAAGATGGAGGTTGTTATGTTAAACTCCGCAATATTTGTATTTGGGGGTTCATTGCCCTTTCTGGAAAAAAGAAAAAGTAACAAGTGAGGGTGGAGGGAAAAGAAAGAAAGAAAGAAGGAGTGAGAAAATGCAACAACAACAAAAAAAAAGGATATTAATAAAAAGGGGAGGGGGGGTGGAAATATCAGCCGGAGATTATAGTATATAGCAGCCGTTATATTTATACCCCTATTGTTAACTCTATCTGGAATTCGGATCTCGACCCTAACCCTCTGAAGAAGCCCTTTCTACAGGACTAATTACCCCTTTAACATCTTTAACACCTCCAGACTCTCCCGGACTAATCACGGACTTATCCGCTCCTAAGTAGCTTCACCTCGTATTTAAGATTTAAAGCTGACATTGCTTCGGCTGAAGTTGTGACCTTTTTTTCTTTTTGTGGACACTTTTTTTTTTTGGGGGGGGGATTTGTCCTATGCGATTTTGGACATCAGGAAAACGTGTTCACAATTTGGACGTTGGACCCCCCCCCCTTGTGTTTTTTCATTATTGA
Source organism: Bufo gargarizans (assembly GCF_014858855.1). Lineage (NCBI taxonomy): Eukaryota > Metazoa > Chordata > Amphibia > Anura > Bufonidae > Bufo > Bufo gargarizans. The sequence continues at coordinate 23,959,533 of NC_058080.1, read as the reverse complement.
ATTTTTTTCCTTTACCTTTCCTCTCATCGTGTCTGTGAAGGTTCTCCAGTTGCCTTGATTTATTCTTTACAGATATTTCCTCTCATTCCTTTCCTTGTATTGTATCATTAACAGTCTTTGTGTCTAACAAATTCCATCCTTTTTGACTAAGCTGAATGTATGTTCATGTTTACTTGATTGTTTGTCATAACATTGTAGTATATTGTAACTTAAAGAGTAAACTCAAAATGCCACCTAAGAAAAAGGAGGAACAGCACGGCCGTACTGGTGGCAGGAGATCAGTAACAGGGTTAGAGAGTGGGTCTAAGCTACAAGGTTTAAATAAATTTTTAATTCCGAATTCGCCAGGTTCCAATTTTTCACAGAAATAAAAAACTATAGATGTAGAGCCCCAGGGCTTGACGCAGGAGAAAGGGTCTGCTGGTGGAGTGGTAGTGTGGGAACCCCCGGCGTTATCTACAGAGATAGATGCAGGAATGGTGAAGGACATATTTTGCAGATTGTCTCGAGTATGGAAAACGTAATGGGTAATATTGTGACACAGATCGGGGCAGTGCAAAAAGATGTCAGTGTTATTCGGGATGAGATGGAGAAAATAATGCAACAAATGCATCAGATAGAAAAAAGGATTTCCGCTTTGGAACACTCTGTTCAGAATTTAGAGAAGGAGGTTGTACTTTTGAAACAGATGAACGTCAAGATGGAACAGAAATTAATAAACCAAGAAGATCCAATATAATATGTGTATGGATCCCAGAGCGAGCTGAGGGGGATAACTGCACTGAATTTATGGAGAAATGGATAAGGGAGAATTGTAAGGAGGGTACTCTCTCCCCGTTGTTTGCTATTGAAAGAGCACATAGGGTCCCCACAAAAAAAGAGGGTCCCAGAGGATTATCCCAGACAGATATTGGTGAAATGTCTACTTGCAAAGGACCGGGATACAATAATATCTGATGCTAGGAACTCCGAAAAATATCAGATACATGGTGAAAAGATAAGACTCTTTACAGATTATTCTGCTAACACTAGCGCCCGTAGAAAATACTTTATCGTTGTTAAAAAGAGGATTGAGGGAGGCAGGCCTAAAGTACAGCTTTCTTTTTCCGGCAAAATTAAGGGTGGAATATAAAGGAAGGACTGTTTTTTTTTTTCAGACCCCGGAGGAGCCATTATGCTAAGATATGGAGTCGCAAAGAGGGGGGCTATCTAGGGTGTGGGGGTATTTATGGGATGAGGGAGAGGGGACACGTTTTCTTTTTTTCTTTTTTTTTGCTCTTTCCTCTTGGCTAGATGGTTAGGATTCTTTCGTTGAATGTGAGAGGTTTACGAGAGAGAGTAAAGAGTGGAAGAAGAGGTTCCTGCTAGCCATTATCTGCCTCCAAGAGACATCTGGATAAGGAATCTCTGGGGTGGTTGGAGAAGAGATGGATAGTGGAGGGGTACCACTCCGTATATACTACCTACTCTAGAGGGGTCTCAATTTTGATACACAATAAGATTAAATTTGAGTGTCTTGCATATGAGGCCGATGATTACGGCAGGTACCTCTTTCTACACTGTAATATAGAAGGGGTTAAAATGGTAATTGCAAATATATATATTCCACCACCATATAAGCCAGATGTCCTATATCAATTGGATAGCTTTATGTTGAATAGACAGGAATGTATAATGATTGCGATAGGAGACTATAATGCGGTAATGGACCCACTCAGGGATAGAATGTCTAGCAGAGAGCGAAGAACACAAAAAGGAGATTTTGTTAAACTAGCCCAGGAATTTAACTGGGTCGATGTATGGCGCCTCCAGAACCCGGATGAAACCATGTATTCCTGTTATTCCAAAACACATCAAACTTGGTCAAGAATAGATATGGTCCTGGGAAATAAAAATCTAATGTCCCAAAATAGGATTAAAATAAAATATTTGCCCATGGCTTTATCAGATCATAGTGCAGTAGTAATGGAATTGGACCTGAATAAAAAGGATATTTTGCCACTGTTTAAGTTTAATTCCCACTGGCTATCGCTGATTCCAGATAAAGAGAGTATAATGGAAGAACTAAAACATTTATTTTTTAGGAGAATAATGATTCCGCTAGTAGGCTAATTGTTTGGGATACTGCCAAGGCATATTTAAGAGGATTGCTGTTTAAAAAGGTGAATTATTGGGAAAAAAAGTACTAGAGAAAGAGGTAATGCATTGGAAAAAAATTACAAGAAGCAAGAATAACATGGATAATGTACCCTACTGATTATAATAGGAAAGTATGGGAGGAAGAACAGGAAAAGTTAAAAGTGTATCAATTGGATAGAAGTAGGAAAGAACTACTTTTTCATGAGATCAGGTTGGCCTCAGAGGGGCAAATATAGTAAGAAATCAAAAAGGGAAATCCTGGATTGGGGCGATTAAAGATAAAAAGGGTGAAATAATTAGTACACTGGAAGAAATTAAAGAAGTGTTTCTGGAATATTTCCAGGAACTATATAAGTCTAGGGTACATTAACCAAAACAAGATCTGGACCTATATCTAGACCAGATTCTTTCAGAGAGATCTCCCAGGCCCAAAAAGAATATTTAGAAAAATAAATAACAATGGTAGAAATAAATCAGGTTCTGGGAAAGGTAAAACCTGAAAAAGCACCAGGATGTGATGGGCTCCCCTTTGAAATATATACAACCTTCTCTCAGGTGTTAGTACCAGAACTAAAAAGAACATTGAATGAGGCCCAAAAATTAGGTGATCTACCAGATTCCATGAAAGAGGCAATTATCACACTAATCCCCAAAAAAGGTAAAGAACAATTAGATCCCGGGTCATATAGGCCAATATCTCTTTTAAATACGGATGTTAAAATTTTGGCAAAGGTCTTGGCCAATAGGCTGTCAAAGGTGATTAAAGGTGTAATAAATGAAGATCAGACAGGTTTTATACCCGGTAGACTCAAATATAAGAAGGCTTTTTTTTAAATATTGAAGCCAATAGATCGGAAGTAGGGGAGAAAGCGGTACTTTCATTGGACGCTCAAAAGGCATTTGATTGTATTGAGTGGGAGTATTTGTGGGCAGTATTAAAAAGGGTCGGTATAGGGGAGGGATTTATAAGATGGATCCAGCTAATATATCATAATCCAAGGGCTAGAGTGATGGTGGATGGGAGCCTGTCCCTGCCACTTGCCCTCTATCGGTGCACTAGGCAGGGATGCCCTCTCTCCCCATTACTATTTGCTATAGCAATTGAGCCCCTGGCAAGTATAATAAGAAATGATAGGGAGATTAAAGGTTTTCAATATGCGGGAGGAGAAGAAAAACTGTTAATGTATGCGGACGACATTTTATCATTTATGCACAATACTGGGGATCAGTTTAATAGAGTTATAGATATAATAGATAAGTTTTTTTTTTTTTTCTCTGGATTAAACATTAATTGGGGGAAATCACATATGTTGATATTAGGAGATGCACAAATACAGGGAGACTTAAGGGTGCATGTGCTTCAAAAACACGAGAATTTTAAATATTTAGGCATACAAATTTCTGGAAATATAGAAGAATATGAAAAACTAAATGTACTCCCCCTAATAAAAGAACTTAGAACCAAAAGACACATTTGGAAAAGACTACCAATGTCAATACAGGGTCGGGTAAATCTAATAAAAATGGGTTTTCTCCCAAAAATACTCTACGTCCTGCAAAATGCCCCATTGAGGCTACCGTTGAATATTTTTCAGCTATTTGATAGCCTAATGGGGGATTTTATTTGGAAGGGTGCTATTCCTAGGATAAAGAAAGAGGTGCTCCAGCTCCCAGTGAGAGAGGGTGGATTAGCTGTTCCGAATAGTTTTTTTTATTATTTAATAACACAATACGGTCACATAAAAGGTAGTTTAAATGGTTTAGCGGGTAGGGAGGAACTAAATAGATTGGGGTGGAAAGAGGAATGGAGTCACTTAGAGGTGGTGGAATCAGGTACACTGGGAAAAAATAATGCAGGAAATAGAATATTAAATACACTGGACTATATATCGGTGGAAATAAAAAATAATAATATTAGAGATTAAAGCGTTTTTGCATTTTACACCTATTTGGAAAAAATTCTATTTAAAGGAACTGCAAACAATCAGGATTTATATAGACTGGGAAAAAAAAGGGATGAAATATCTAGGCCAGATATTTGAACAGGATAAACTGAAAGACTTTAATACATTGGCTAGGGAGTTTGGGATTCCCCAAAGGGATATGTATAAGTATTTTCAGCTTAGGAATACATTGCGGACAGTTGAGCAGGATGATAAATATAGAAGGGAAAAATCAGATAGAGTGTATAAATTTACTGACGGGGGTGAAAGAGGAGGAACAACCGCAAAAAGATACAGGATTTTGATGGAGGGAAAGAAAAAACGGATTACAATACTTGCCAGGAAAAAAATGGGAAAACAAACTACAATCTTTTACGGAAGAGAAATGGAACGACGCTCTTAGAAGTTACGTTAGGGACTCGGATAGGGGTTCACATAAGATTTTACATTTTTTTATAGTTCATAGGCTACATCGGTCCCCATGGATGTTGAAAAGAATGGGTGTGAGAGCCTCGGACAAGTGCCCAAAATGTAGGGGAGAGAATGCTGATTTAATACATTGTTTCTGGAGATGTCCCAGATTGTTCAGATATTGGACAGAAATAGCAGAGACTGTATTTTGATTTTTGAAGGTCCAACTATCCGAAGATCCAGTAGCTTGTATATTAGGGGCAACTGAACATCTGAAGGTAAATAAAAATATATGATTGGTTTTGAGCAAAGTATTATTCCAAGCTAGACTCCTTATACTTAGAAATGGGTAAAGGTAGACCCTCCGACAGCGGGACAGTGGAGAAAAGCAGTTGACAATTTGATTAAAGAAGAACAGGTCATGGAGGGCCATAGCAAAAAATCACAATACGCTGTTGAAGTATGGAAAAAATGGTAACTTTAGGGCTGGACAGGGTTTTTTTTTTATGGTTGTTTTCGTCCCCCTCCTTCTCCCTAAGGGTGGTGGGTGGGTAATTTAAAATTTAAAAATAGCTTTTTAAGCAGAGAAAATTTAGCTGTTTTGATAAACCTGAAACTGTAATTATTTATTGTTAAAATTGACTTTTCTATTGTCGAATTTATGTTTTTTCGGGTACAAATGTACAGTACAGACCTAAACGTTTAGACACACCTTTTCATTCAAAGACTATGAAAATTGTAGATTCACACTGAAGGCATCAAAACTATGAATTAACACATGTGGAATTATATGCATAACAAAAAAGTGTGAAACAACTGAAAATATGTCATATTCTAGGTTCTTCAATGTAGCCACCTTTTGCTTTGATTACTCTTGGCATTCTCTTGATGAGCTTCAAGAGGTAGTCACCCTTAAATGGTCTTCCAACCGTCTTGAAGGAGTTCCCAGAGATGCTTAGCACTTGTTGGCCCTTTTGCCTTTACTCTGCGGTCCAGCTCACCCCAAATCATCTCGATTGGGTTCAGGTCCGGTGACCGTGGAGGCCAGGTCATCTAGTGCAGCACCCCATAACTCTCCTTCATGGTTAAATAGCCCTTACACAGCCTGGAGGTGTGTTTGGGGTCATTGTCCTGTTGAAAAATAAATGATGGTCCAACTAAACGCAAACCGGATGGAATAGCATGCCGCTGCAAGATACTGTGGTAGCCATGCTGGTTCAGTATGTCTTCAGTTTTGAATAAATCCCCAACAGTGTCACCAGCAAAGCACCCCCACACCATCACACCTCCTCCTCCATGCTTCACGGTGGGAACCAGGCATGTAGAGTCCATCCGTTCACCTTTTCTGCAATGCACAAAGACACGGTGGTTGGAACCAAAGATCTCAAATTTGGACTCATCGGACCAAAGCACAGATTTCCACTGGTCTAATGTCCATTCCTTGTTTTCTTTAGCCCAAACAAGTTTCTTCTGCTTGTTGCCTGTCCTTAGCAGTGGTTTCCTAGCAGATATTCTACCATGAAGGCCTGATTCACACAGTCTCCTCTTAACAGTTGTTCTAGAGATGTGTCTGCTGCTAGAACTCTGTGTGGCATTGACCTGGTCTCTAATCTGAGCTGCTGTTAACCTGCGATTTCTGAAGCTGGTGACTCTGATGAACTTATCCTCCGCAGCAGAGGTGACTCTTGGTCTTCCTTTCCTGGGGCAGTCCGCATGTGAACCAGTTTCTTTGTAGCGCTTGATGGTTTTTGTGACTGCACTTGGGGACACTTTCAAAGTTTTCCCAATTTTTCGGACTGACTGACCTTCATTTCTTAAAGTAATGATGGCCACTCGTTTTTCTTTACTTTGCTGCTTTTTTCTTGCCATAATACAAATTCTAACAGTCTATTCAGTAGGACTATCATCTGTGTATCCACCTGACTTAGTCATGAAAATAAAGAAAACTCTTTGAATGAGAAGGTGTGTACAAACTTTTGGTCTGTACTGTACATGTTTTTAGGAAATGGAAACAAACAAACAAAAAAAAAGTCTATCCCCTCTGCTCCCAGTAATGTCTATTTCCACTGTTCCCTATAATTTCCATCCCCACTTCACCCAGTAATGGCCAAGGGGAAAAAATACCTGAGTCTTGTTCCCCGACACAGTCTGCGATGCCGGAACAGGAGGTTGGAGCACAGCGTCAGGAGGAAATGCTGGCAGTAGGAGAAGCCTCAGCTCCTTTGACATCTGGAGGATGGACTAGGGTTGGGCAAATTCAAAAATATTCCTAAGATAACTATATTAAGAAATTTATCACAATAATGATATATTTTGCAATAAATGCCCATTTAGAATAAAAAAAACTCTAAACATGTACTTGTGTTTCCTTGTTGTAACAGAGAACCAGCGGCCTCCTGTGGCCGAAATGCAAAATGACAATCCTAAAGTTTAATTATGCACCAACATTATACAGGAAGAGCTGTTCCACATTCTCACACGCACATAGATGAAACCCTATCCTATACCCAAACACTATATAGATGAAACTCTATAGACACATATACAATATATAGATGAAACCCTATATACAAACACACAAACGCACACTATATAGATTAAACCATATACACATATACCACACATAGATGAAACCCTATCCTATACACACTACGTAGATGAAAACATATCCTATAAACATACACACTAGATAGATTAAACCCTATACACACACTATATAGATGAAACACTATCCTATGCACACACAGCATATAGATGAAACACTATCCTATATACACACACACAGCATATGTTAGGGTTACCTGCACAATTGCTGTAGAGGTTACTCGAAGAGGGGAAGGAGTCCAATGGCAGTGACACAGAAACAGAGGAGCACGGAAACAGGATGGATGAATGATCCCGATATGCAGGAATGGCGGTGGCTCAATGGACCCGATAAGGGCCACGTGGTAGATGAGTGCCGAAGAACGAGGAAGGCAAGAGAGTAGTCAGGCAGTCCTGGGTCGGTACACGGGATGGCAGGTACAAGGATTCAGTATGACGCAGGAGAGTAGTCGATGGAGGCAGAGTTCGGTACACGAGCAGGTTAGCAGACAAATACTGAGAGGCTGAAGCAAGACTGGCAAGGGAGGAAGTGACATGGTCTTCCTTAAATAGGGCGTACACAGATCTGATTGGTCAAACCAAAAGCAGGAAAATTCAGGTCAAGGAGGTGGTTCAAAAAAGTAACAGAAACTGTCCAGGAAGCTCTGTGGTCTAGTGAGCAAGGCTACACTGGGACACTGGAGTCTCCTGGTTCGATCCCTGACAGCATATAGATGAAACTCTATATAAAAACACACACTGTATCGATGAAACCCTATATAAAAACACATACACACTATATAGATAAAACCCTATACACACATATGAAACCCTATCTTATACACACACTATATAGATGAAACCTTATACACAGACACATAGATGAAACCCTATACAAAAACATGCACTATATAGTTGAAACCATATCCTATGTGCACACAAACTATATAAATGAATCCCTATACACACATAGATGAAACCCTATCTTATACACACACACTATATAGATGAAACCTTATACACAGACACATAGATGAAACCCTATATAAAAACACGCACTATATAGTTGAAACCATATCCTATATGCACAGTGCACACAAACTATATAGATGAAACCCAATACAGTGTAGGAAGGTGCAAGGGTCCGTCATTGACGGAAGGTACGTGTCACCGAGGTTCCTGGCCTCGCTGAGATAAGAACCGGTTATTTTATGTGTCAGTGGCAGCTAGTGCTCGCTGACACTGTTTATTCTTAGTGTGGCTGAAAAGCCGATCCAGGCCGGTTCTTATTGGGAGCAGCCAAAGAGCAGGGTGGGTGGCTGTTCCCCACGTCCAGGCCAGGTTTTGGGCTGGGGTTTAAAAACCCAGCCAGCAGCTCAGCTGGGGGTGGTATGTTCCTCCAAGTAAAAGTGGAGCTGTGAAGGCTCTGTGTCTCTGGGAGCTGCATGAAAGCCACCAGCTGGAAGCCAGGCGCCCTAAAGCCTGCTGTGGATATTCAGGTGACGTGTTTGTTTTGAGTTCTGTGGACTTTGGCCGTGTGAATTAACATGAGGAATTTCTGTGGTGTGAATTAACACCAGGACTCTGCCAAGTGTTTGTGTTACTTTTGCTTTACTACCGTGTTCTTGCCTCTGTACTGCGTCCGCTTACCCTGCCTACCAGAGCGAATCCCTACAACAGACACACACATAGATGAAACCCAATCCTATATACAGACTATGTAGATGAAACCCTATACTCAGACACTAGATAGATGAAACCCTATCCTATACACACACACTAAATAGATTAAACCTTCTACACAGACACATAGATGAAACACTATACACACATATAGATGAAACCCTTTATAAAAAACACACACTATATAGAAGAAACCCTATCCTATACTATATAGATGAAACCCTATATATACACACTATATAAATGAAACCCTGTCCTATACACACACACTACATAGATGAAACCCTATCTTGTACACACACTATATAGATGAAACCCTATCCTATATACACACTATATAGATGAAACCCTATCTTGTACACACACTATATAGATGAAACCCTATCCTATATACACACTATATAGATGAAACCCTATCCTATATACACACTATATAGATGAAACCCTATCTTGTACACACACTATATAGATGAAACCCTATCCTATATACACACTATATAGATGAAACCCTATCCTATACACACACACACTATATAGATGAAACCCTATCTTGTACACACACTATAGAGATGAAACCCTATCCTATATACACACTATATAGATGAAACCATATCCTATATACACACTATATAGTTGAAACCCTATCCTATACACACACTATATAGATGAAACCCTATATCTACACATACACCATATAGACATTACTGACAGTGTTGAGCGAACCCAAACTGTAAAGTTCGGGTCCGTAATGAACTTTACGATTTTTGGTACCTGGACCGAACCTGAACTTTGCCGGAAAAGTTCAGGTTCGATTTCGGTGTTCGGGCATTTCATAAAGCTTGTTGACAGGCTGCAGAGCAGCCAATCAACAAGCTTTTAAGCTGTGTGCCCTAAGAAGCCATCACAGCTATGCCTATTAATGCCTCATGTGACCGAGCCTCTATATAAGCTGGATCACGCGTGGCACCGCCCATCAACTCTGAGTAGTGCAGGGACAGGAAGCAGGCAGCTGTAGTGAGGGACAGTGTCAGTGCGATATATATATATATATGTATATATATATATTTTTTTTATTTATTTTTTTGGGTGCAATGCAACATTGTACTTTGTACCGCTGACACACAAATATAATAGTTAATCCGTCTACTAGATAGGTGCGCGTCATATAACCATTTATTGCGTGAAGTGGACAGGGACATTGATATAGTTAATCCATCTGTTAGTTAGTTGCATGTCATATACCCATTTATTGTGTGAGGTACACCTGCACTGCATACATGACAGGGAATTAAATATAGTTAATCCGTCTGTTAGGTCGGTGGGTGACCTCAAAGAATGAGGAGAGCATTAAATAAGGGACGTTGCCCTGGTCGTGGTGATGCTGGAGTTGGTGGAGCTCCTGTTGCAGGGAGATGATGTGGTTGATCTGTGCCAGCTACACCCCACAAATGAAACACCTTCCTCAGGAGCGCATAGGCGACAGAATGTTCCGCGTTATTTTGTAGGCCTGAATACGGGTGTACGAATGGTGAGGCCAAAACAAGTAGAGGCGGTAATAGATTGGGTGGCTGACAGTGCCTCCAGTTGCTTCACCTTGTCTCCCACCCAGTCCCCTGCTGAAAGTGAAGAGTTGGTACCTGCAGCCCATAGGCATCTGTCTTTCACCTCACCCCCTTGCAAATCAGCCAAGCAGTCTGAGCCTCAAGTTATGCAGCAGTCTCTTATGCTTTTTGATGACTCTGCTGGCAGGGTTTCCGTGGGCTGTTCACATAGCCCTGCACCAGAAGTGGAAGAGATTGAGTGCACCGAAGCCCAACCAATTATGGTTTAGGATGTGGACATGGGAGGACCACCACAGCACATCTCTGATAATGACGAAACACAGGTGCCAATTGCTGCAGATTTCTGCAGTGTGCAGACCGGAAAGGAGGGTATGGGTGAAGAGTGGGTGGAAGATGATGTGGAGGATGATGAGGTCCTAGACCCCACATGGAATCAAGGTCTTGCGAGTGACGTGTGCAGTTCGGAGGAAGAGGGTGTGGTCACACAGCGCCAGCTGCACAGCAAAAGAGGGAGCAGTGTGCAAAAGCAGAGTGGCCGTCCCCTAACCAGTGCACCTGCTACTGCCCACCTCACCCATGGATTGAGCACACCAAAGCCAGCTCCAAGGAGTTCCCTGGTGTGGCAGTTCTTCAGACAATGTGCTGACGACAAGACACGAGAGGTTTGCACGCTGTGCAATCAGAGCCTGAAGCGAGGCATAGATGTTCTAAACCTACAGTACCACCTACATGACCAGGCATCTAAATGCAAAGCATGAGCTGCAGTGGAGTAAGCACCTCAAAAACCACAAAAGATCTCAGGCTCCTCCTGCTACCTCTTCTGCTGCAGTCTCGCCCTTTTCCTCACTCTCTGGAGTGACAGTGGCACCAGCCACCCTGCAAACAGAAGATGTGGCAGCAACGCCAACACTTCTGTCACCAAGCATCTTCACAATGTTCCATGGAAGCATCCAGCTGTCCATCTCCCAAACACTGGAGAGAAAGAGGAAGTACTCCCCTACCCACCCGCGATCCCTGGCCCTGAATGCCAGCATTTCAATATTTCTGGCCTTTGAAATGCTGTCATTCCATCTGGTGGAGACAGAGACTTTTAAAAACCTTATGGCGGTGAGTGTCCCACAGTATGTGGTTCCCAGCCGCCACTACTATTCCAGGCAAGCCACCCCTGCCCTGCACAACCAAGTGGCAGACAAAATTAGGTGTGCACTGCGCAATGCCATTTGTGGCAAGGTCCACATAACCACTGATACGTAGACCAGTAAGCACGGGTAGGGACGTTATATCAACCTAACTGCCCACTGGGTAAATGCAGCGGCAGCTGAGCCTGAGGTGGATAGCAGTTTGGTGCGTGTCCTTCCTCCAACGAGGATTGCAGGACATTTTGTTTGCCTCCTTTTGCATCCTCCTCCTACTCCGCTTCCTCCTCTACCGGCTCCTCATCTGGTCAGCGTAACATCTTCACCACCAACTTCAGCAGAGTCAGGCGGAAATGACAGCAGGCTGTTTTGAAACTCATCTGTTTGGGGGGAAAACCCCACACCACGCAGGAGCTGTGGACGGGCATGGAACAACAGACTGAAGAGTGATTGGTGCCACTGAGCTTCAAGCCCGGCCTGGTGGTGTGCGATAATGGGCGAAATCTTGTAGCAGCTCTGGGCCTAGCCGGTTTGACACACATCCCTTGCCTGGTGCATGTGCTGAATTTTGTGGTGCAGAGATTCCTGAAAAATTACCCTGATATATCAGAGCTGCTGCAGAAAGTGCGGGTCGTCTATGCGTGCTTTCTGCTTTTTCACCCTGCTGCTGCACGCCTGTTTGCACTGCAGCATAACTTCGGCCTTCCCGCTCACCGCCTCATATGCGACATGCCCACAAGGTGGAACTCCACCTTGCACATGCTGGAGAGACTGTGCGAGCAGCAGCAGGCGATAGTGGAGTTTCAGCTGCAGCACGCACGGGTGAGTCGCTCTGCGGAACAGCACCACTTCACCACCGAGTGAGTCTCCATGTGGGACGTGTGTGCCGCGTTGCACTGTTTCGAGTACTCTACCAACATGGCCAGTGCCTATGACGCCGTCCTCAGCGTTACTATCCCACTTCCATGTCTCCTTGAAAAAATGCTTCAGGCAATGATGGAAGAGTGATCATTTCCACGGTTATCAGGCCAGTCATTCACAAGTGGATCGGAGGGTGGGTTCCTTCACCAACAGAGGCCAGATACACAATTGTCCAGCCAGGGCACAGTTCTGGAGGATGAGGAGGAACCGTGTTCGCAGCAGGGAAGCACCCAAAGCAGCTCATGGGCATCACTGGAGCAGGGCTGGGGGGATACAGAGGACACAGATGATACACCTCCCACAGAGGACAACATGTAGTTTCCTCTGGGCAGCCTGGCACACATGAGCGGCTACATGCTGCAGTGCCTGCGCATTGACCGTCGAGTTGCCCACATTCTAACCAGTGTTGATTACTTGGTGGCCACCCTGCTGGATCCGTGATACAAGGACAACGTGCCGTCCTTAATTCCGTCACTGGAGCGTGATCGGAAGATGCGCTTATGGCATTCCCACCTGACACCGGGGGCTCAGTGGAAGCACAAGGCGAAGGCAAAGGAGGAGGAAGAAGTTGCCAACGCAGCTGGGTGTCACAGATGATGTTGCAGATAGCTGTAACTTATAAATAGAGTTGAGCGAACACCTGGATGTTCGGGTTCGAGAAGTTCGGCCGAACATCCCGGAAATGTTCGGGTTCGGGATCCGAACCCGATCCGAACTTCGTCCCGAACCCGAACCCCATTGAAGTCAATGGGGACCCGAACTTTTCGGCACTAAAAAGGCTGTAAAACAGCCCAGGAAAGAGCTAGAGGGCTGCAAAAGGCAGCAACATGTAGGTAAATCCCCTGCAAACAAATGTGGATAGGGAAATGAATTAAAATAAAAATTAAATAAATAAAAATTAACCAAAATCAATTGGAGAGAGGTTCCATAGCAGAGAATCTGGCTTCCCGTCACCCACCACTGGAACAGTCCATTCTCAGATATTTAGGCCCCGGCACCCAGGCAGAGGAGAGAGGTCCCGTAACAGAGAATCTGTCTTCATGTCAGCAGAGAATTAGTCTGCATGTCATAGCAGAGAATGAGGCTTCACGTCAGCCACCACTGCAACAGTCCATTGGCATATATTTAGGCCCAGCACCCAGGCAGAGGAGGGAGGTCCCGTAACAGAGAATCTGTCTTCATGTCAGCAGAGAATTAGTCTGCATGTCATAGCAGAGAATGAGGCTTCACGTCAGCCACCACTGCAACAGTCCATTGGCATATATTTAGGCCCAGCACACACACAGGCAGAGGAGAGAGGTCCCGTAACAGAGAATCTGGCTTCATGTCAGCAGAGAATCAGTCTGCATGTCATAGCAGAGAATGAGGCTTCACGTCAGCCACCACTGCAACAGTCCATTGGCATATATTTAGGCCCAGCACCCAGGCAGAGGAGGGAGGTCCCGTAACAGAGAATCTGTCTTCATGTCAGCAGAGAATTAGTCTGCATGTCATAGCAGAGAATGAGGCTTCACGTCAGCCACCACTGCAACAGTCCATTGGCATATATTTAGGCCCAGCACACACACAGGCAGAGGAGAGAGGTCCCGTAACAGACAATCTGGCTTCATGTCAGCAGAGAATTAGTCTGCATGTCATAGCAGAGAATGAGGCTTCACGTCACCCACCACTGCAACAGTCCATTGGCATATATTTAGGCCCAGCACACACACAGGCAGAGGAGAGAGGTCCCGTAACAGAGAATCTGTCTTCATGTCAGCAGAGAATTAGTCTGCATGTCATAGCAGAGAATCAGGCTTCACGTCACCCACCACTGCAACAGTCCATTGGCATATATTTAGGCCCAGCACCCAGGCAGAGGAGGGAGGTCCCGTAACAGAGAATCTGTCTTCATGTCAGCAGAGAATTAGTCTGCATGTCATAGCAGAGAATGAGGCTTCACGTCAGCCACCACTGCAACAGTCCATTGGCATATATTTAGGCCCAGCACACACACAGGCAGAGGAGAGAGGTCCCGTAACAGAGGATCTGGCTTCATGTCAGCAGAGAATCAGTCTGCATGTCATAGCAGAGAATCAGGCTTCACGTCAGCCACCACTGCAACAGTCCATTGTCATAAATTTAGGCCCAGCACCCAGGCAGAGGAGAGAGGTCCCGTAACAGAGAATCTGGCTTCATGTCAGCAGAGAATCAGTCTTCATATCATAGCAGAGAATCAGGCTTCACGTCACCCACCACTGTAAGAGTCAATTTTCATAAATTTAGGCCCAGAACCCAGGCAGAGGAGAAAGGTCCCGTAACAGACAATCTGGCTTCATGTCAGCAGAGAATCAGTCTTCATATCATAGCAGAGAATCAGGCTTCACGTCACCCACCACTGTAAGAGTCAATTTTCATAAATTTAGGCCCAGAACCCAGGCAGAGGAGAAAGGTCCCGTAACAGACAATCTGGCTTCATGTCAGCAGAGAATCAGTCTTCATATCATAGCAGAGAATCAGGCTTCACGTCACCCACCACTGCAACAGTCCATTGGCATATATTTAGGCCTAGCACACAGGCAGAGCAGAGAGGTCCCGTAACAGACAATCTGGCTTCATGACAGCAGAGAATCAGTCTGCATGTCATAGCAGAGAATCAGGCTTCACGTCAGCCACCACTGCAACAGTCCATTGGCATATATTTAGGCCTAGCACACAGGCAGAGCAGAGAGGTCCCGTAACAGACAATCTGGCTTCATGACAGCAGAGAATCAGTCTTCATGTCATAGCAGAGAATCAGGCTTCACGTCAGCCACCACTGCAACAGTCCATTGGCATATATTTAGGCCTAGCACACAGGCAGAGGAGAGAGGTCCCGTAACAGACAATCTGGCTTCATGTCAGCAGAGAATCAGTCTTCATGTCATAGCAGAGAATCAGGCTTCACGTCACCCACCACTGTAAGAGTCAATTTTCATAAATTTAGGCCCAGAACCCAGGCAGAGGAGAAAGGTCCCGTAACAGACAATCTGGCTTCATGTCAGCAGAGAATCAGTCTTCATATCATAGCAGAGAATCAGGCTTCACGTCACCCACCACTGCAACAGTCCATTGGCATATATTTAGGCCTAGCACACAGGCAGAGCAGAGAGGTCCCGTAACAGACAATCTGGCTTCATGACAGCAGAGAATCAGTCTGCATGTCATAGCAGAGAATCAGGCTTCACGTCAGCCACCACTGCAACAGTCCATTGGCATATATTTAGGCCTAGCACACAGGCAGAGCAGAGAGGTCCCGTAACAGACAATCTGGCTTCATGACAGCAGAGAATCAGTCTGCATGTCATAGCAGAGAATCAGGCTTCACGTCACCCACCACTGCAACAGTCCATTGGCATATATTTAGGCCTAGCACACAGGCAGAGCAGAGAGGTCCCGTAACAGACAATCTGGCTTCATGACAGCAGAGAATCAGTCTGCATGTCATAGCAGAGAATCAGGCTTCACGTCAGCCACCACTGCAACAGTCCATTGGCATATATTTAGGCCTAGCACACAGGCAGAGGAGAGAGGTCCCGTAACAGACAATCTGGCTTCATGTCAGCAGAGAATCAGTCTGCATGTCATAGCAGAGAATGAGGCTTCACGTCAGCCACCACTGCAACAGTCCATTGTCATAAATTTAGGCCCAGCACCCAGGCAGAGGAGAGAGGTCCCGTAACAGACAATCTGGCTTCATGTCAGCAGAGAATTAGTCTGCATGTCATAGCAGAGAATCAGGCTTCATGTCAGCCACCACTGCAACAGTCCATTGGCATATATTTAGGCCTAGCACACAGGCAGAGGAGAGGTTCATTCAACTTTGGGTAGCATCGCAATATAATGGTAAAATGAAAATAAAAATAGGATTGAATGAGGAAGTGCCCTGGAGTCCAATAATATATGGTTATGGGGAGGTAGTTAATGTCTAATCTGGACAAGGGACGGACAGGTCCTGTGGGATCCATGCCTGGTTCATTTTTATGAACGTCAGCTTGTCCACATTGGCTGTAGACAGGCGGCTGCGTTTGTCTGTAATGACGCCCCCTGCCGTGCTGAATACACGTTCAGACAAAACGCTGGCTGCCGGGCAGGCCAGCACCTCCAAGGCATAAAAGGCTAGCTCTGGCCACGTGGACAATTTAGAGACCCAGAAGTTGAATGGGGCCGAACCATCAGTCAGTACGTGGAGGGGTGTGCACACGTACTGTTCCACCATGTTAGTGAAATGTTGCCTCCTGCTAACACGTTGCGTATCAGGTGGTGGTGCAGTTAGCTGTGGCGTGTTGACAAAAGTTTTCCACATCTCTGCCATGCTAACCCTGCCCTCAGAGGAGCTGGCCGTGACACAGCTGCCTTGGCGACCTCTTGCTCCTCCTCTGCCTTGGCCTTGGGCTTCCACTTGTTCCCCTGTGACATTTGGGAATGCTCTCAGTAGCGCGTCTACCAACGTGCGCTTGTACTCGCGCATCTTCCTATCACGCTCCAGTGCAGGAAGTAAGGTGGGCACATTGTCTTTGTAGCGTGGATCCAGCAGGGTGGCAACCCAGTAGTCCGCACAGGTTAAAATGTGGGCAACTCTGCTGTCGTTGCGCAGGCACTGCAGCATGTAGTCGCTCATGTGTGCCAGGCTGCCCAGGGATAAGGACAAGCTGTCCTCTGTGGGAGGCGTATCGTCATCGTCCTGCCTTTCCCCCCAGCCACGCACCAGTGATGGACCCGAGCTGCGTTGGGTGCCACCCCGCTGTGACCATGCTTCATCCTCATCCTCCTCCACCTCCTCCTCATCCTCGTCCTCCTCGTCCTCCAGTAGTGGGCCCTGGCTGGCCACATTTGTACCTGGCCTCTGCTGTTGCCAAAAACCTCCCTCTGAGTCACTTCGAAGAGACTGGCCTGAAAGTGCTAAAAATGACCCCTCTTCCTCCTCCTCCTCCTCCTCCTCCTCCTGGGCCACCTCCTCTTCCATCATCGCCCTAAGTGTTTTCTCAAGGAGACATAGAAGTGGTATTGTAACGCTGATAACGGTGTCATCGCCACTGGCCATGTTGGTGGAGTACTCGAAACAGCGCAACAGGGCACACAGGTCTCGCATGGAGGCCCAGTCATTGGTGGTGAAGTGGTGCTGTTCTGTAGTGCGACTGACCCGTGCGTGCTGCAGCTGAAACTCCACTATGGCCTGCTGCTGCTCGCACAGTCTGTCCAGCATGTGCAAGGTGGAGTTCCACCTGGTGGGCACGTCGCATATGAGGCGGTGAGCGGGAAGGCCGAAGTTACGCTGTAGCGCAGACAGGCGAGCAGCAGCAGGATGTGAACGCCGGAAGCGCGAACAGACGGCCCGCACTTTATGCAGCAGCTCTGACATGTCGGGGTAGTTGTGAATGAACTTCTGCACCACCAAATTCAGCACATGCGCCAAGCAAGGGATGTGCGTCAAATTGGCTAGTCCCAGAGCTGCAACGAGATTTCGCCCATTATCACACACCACCAGGCCGGGCTTGAGGCTCACCGGCAGCAACCACTCGTCGGTCTGTTGTTCTATACCCCGCCACAACTCCTGTGCGGTGTGGGGCCTGTCCCCCAAACATATGAGTTTCAGAATGGCCTGCTGACGTTTACCCCGGGCTGTGCTGAAGTTGGTGGTGAAGGTGTGTGGCTGACTGGATGAGCAGGTGGAAGAAGAGGAGGAGGAAGCCGAGAAGGAGGAGGTGGCAACAGGAGGCAAAGAATGTTGCCCTGCGATCCTTGGCGGCGGAAGGACGTGCGCCAAACAGCTCTCCGCCTGGGGCCCAGCTGCCACTACATTTACCCAGTGTGCAGTTAGGGAGATATAGCGTCCCTGGCCGTGCTTACTGGTCCACGTATCTGTGGTTAGGTGGACCTTGCCACAGATGGCGTTGCGCAGTGCACACTTGATTTTATCGGATACTTGGTTGTGCAGGGAAGGCACGGCTCTCTTGGAGAAGTAGTGCCGGCTGGGAACAACATACTGTGGGACAGCAAGCGACATGAGCTGTTTGAAGCTGTCTGTGTCCACCAGCCTAAATGACAGCATTTCATAGGCCAGTAGTTTAGAAATGCTGGCATTCAGGGCCAGGGATCGAGGGTGGCTAGGTGGGAATTTACGCTTTCTATCAAATGTTTGTGAGATGGAGAGCTGAACGCTGGCGTGTGACATGGTTGAGACGCTTGGTGACGGAGGTGGTGGTGGTGGTGTTGGTGGTACATCCCCTGTTTGCTGGGCGGCAGGTGCCAACGTTCCTCCAGAGGCGGAGGAAGAGGCCGAACAGACTATTGCTGGTTAAATGCACTTGGTGTGACAGCTTCACCCTGATGTAGGCTTTAGCCAAAAAACAACCACACCATTGAGGGTTAAATGCACTTGGTCGCAGCTTGTGCTGGCGCACCACAAGACACAAAATGGCCGCCGATCACCCCAGAAAAATGTGACTGACAAACGGTCTGGGCAGCCTAAAAACAGTGAGCAATTGAGGATCAGCAGCTCAATGATCCACAGCTGCAGATCGATCAGTTAATCAAGTCCTTTGGAGGAGTTAATCTGCCTAATCTCGCCCTACTGTCGCAGCCGCAACCTCTCCCTACGCTAATCAGAGCAGAGTGACGGGCGGCGCTATGTGACTCCAGCTTAAATAGAGGCTGGGTCACATGGTGCTCTGGCCAATCACAGCCATGCCAATAGTAGGCATGGCTGTGATGGCCTCTTGGGGCAAGTAGTATGACGCTTGTTGATTGGCTGCTTTGCAGCCTTTCAAAAAGCGCCAAGAAAGCGTCACAAAAGCGCGAAGAAAGCGACGAACACCGAACCCGAACCCGGACTTTTACGAAAATGTCCGGGTTCGGGTCCGTGTCACGGACACCCCAAAATTCGGTACGAACCCGAACTATACAGTTCGAGTTCGCTCATCCCTACTTATAAATAAACATCCGACTGGCTTTATCCCAAACTAAGGAGCATATGGGTGAGCCCTATAAAACCCTAAGAGCTCTCCCTGACTGCTACGCCCATGCAAGGGTCTCAATGGTAGACGATTGCATGCCCATGTACCTAAGACTGTGTGACACCTGAAGATCCTATAATAGTTAAGGGGACACGACCACCAGCTCCCTTGGCCGATTCCAAGTAGGCCAGATTCTTATGGTAGGTAAACACGGTATTAGGGTGTCTGGCTCCCTCTAACCAAAATCTACCCCCTTTTTAGTCATATCAGTGAGTGGCTTAACAGAGGAATAATTCAAAATGAACTTTCTGTAATAATTGGCAAAACCCCAAAACCGCATCAGCACCTTCTGATTCTCAGGAAGCTCCCAATCAAGCACAGCGCGGACCTTGTCAGGGTCCATGCGAAAACCAGAAGCGGAGAGAAGAAAACCAAGAAATCGAATCTCCGGAACCGCAAACACCAAACACACATTTTTCCAGTTTAGCGTAAAATTTATTCTCCCGCAGAATCAGCAAGACCTGACGTAGGTGGTCCCGATGTGTCTTGAAATCAGGAGAAAAAAAATCTAAATGTCATCTAGATACACTAATACAAATTTCCCCATTAAATGATAAAAAATGCTGTTCACAAAATGTTGGAAGACGGCCGGAGCATTCATCAAACCAAAGGGCATAACCAAATTCTCGAAATGACCCTCAGGGGTATTGAAGGCCATCTTCCATTTGTCCCCTTCCCTGACCCTGACTAGGTTGTATGCCCCTCTTAAATCCAACTTAGAAAAAACTTTACCCCCAACAATCTGGTTAAACAGGTCCGGGACCTTGAGGGAAGCCTCCATTTCCTTAATCCTGAAGAAAGATAAAGATAAGACAGAGGTGGGGGCGTATCGCCCTATTTCGCTACTCAATACCGATTACAAGATACTAGCGAAAGTACTTGCAAACAGGTTAAGGGGGGTTGTTCACCGTCTGATCCATTCGGATCAGACGGGTTTCATCCCAAAACGAGATATACAATCTAATATTCACAGGGCCTTTGCTAATGTATATGTTGGGGAGGGGGAGGATCGCTCGATCCTGTCTTTTGACGCCGAGAAGGCCTTTGACAGGGTGGAGTGGTCCTTCCTGTGGGCGACTTTGGATAAAATGAATTTGGGCGAACACTTCATTAAATGGATACAGTTACTTTATTCGGATTCTAGGGCCAGGGTTAAGATAAATGGGATTGACTCGGAACAGCTTCCCCTACAGTGAGGTACACGGCAGGGTTGTCCCCTTTCACCTCTGATATTTGCCCTAGCTCTGGAACCTCTCGCTTGCAAAATCCGGCAGTCTAATCAGATCATAGGATTTGGAGGGAGAGGAAGATAAGATTAGTCTATATGCGGACGACATTCTTGTATTCCTGAGGCAGGGATGGAAAGCCATTACACCTGTTATGAATATCTTGAAAGAATATGGGGCGATATCGGGGTATAAAGTAAACTGGGATAAATCTGAACTTCTCCCTCTGGTCCGAGTGCCCCCGGACAGGCCCTTAGGCATTAAGTTACTCGGACTAACTGATTCCATCCGATATCTGGGTATCAGCATAAGTGCGGACCTGTCTCGATATAATTCCTTAAATATAACTCCTATGGTTAATAAGATCAGGGAGAAGATCCAGTCCTGGCAGAAGCTGCCTCTGTCACAGGAGGAAAGGATTGCACTGATCAAGATGGTGGTCCTCCCTATTGCATTATACCCTCTGACAGCATGCCCGATATGGATTGATGATTCCATCTTTGGGTTAGTGGACAAATTGATGAACGACTTAATCTGGAGGAGGGGAAGGGTTAGGATTAAGCAAAAATATCTCTGTATATCGGAGAGAAGGGGTGGCCTTTCCCTTCTATTCCTCCAGGGATACTATATTGCAGCACAGATAAAGTGGTGTTTAGGAGGGGGGAGGGCAGAAAGCCAGGCCGCTTTGTTGTTGGGTATCCTCTCAAGGGATTTCCAGGGGCCATATGGGGATATTTTTTCTGTCCTGGAGACTGGTCATTTGGACATGAGGAAAAAACAATGTTTGATTAGCGATACACTAAATAAGGTTTGGAATAAGATAAAAAAATTACTGGATGAGACATTCCCTACTTATTTTACCCCACTTTGGCACAATTATAATTTAAAAGAATTTAAGTCAATTGTAGATTATAAATATTGGAATTCACGCGGAATTAACCGCTTAACTCATATAATATCACACGGTAATATTATTCCTTTAGATTAATTAATAAAAGGTACACCGTCTTTTTAGATAGATATAGGTATGCACAAATTAGTCACGCATATATGAGCACTCAGGATAAAAGTTTATTGGCCATTAGGGCAAGTCCCTTTTTGGATTATTGTTTCAGATTTAAGGATACTCAACTTACACTCTCTCAAATATATCATAAACTCTGGGACTGTTTGGGGGAAATAACTATATTTAAAAGTGAGGGAGGCTGGGAAGCTGAATTGGGCGAGGGGAACAGCTTGGAATGGGATATGGTATATCAAAACATAAAAAAAGTATCGATCTCTCAGAAATACAGATTGATACAGTTCAAGATTGTTCGCCGCCTATACTACTCCCCCGCCTTCCTCGCCAAGATATATAAGGAAAGGAAGGACTTGTGTTGGAAATGTTCATCAGAAAAAGTGGAGTTAGGTCACCTACTATGTAATTGTCCAGAAGTGTGTGGGTTTTGAACTAGTATTTATGAGGAATTATATGAAAGATATAAGATCAAATTGAAGCGAAGTTTTACGCAGGCAATATTGGGTCTTTTCCCCCGCTCTGAGCTGACCCCCTACCAATTCCGAGTTAGCATGGAAGGTTTTATGGTGGCAAAGGCCTTGATAATTAAATATTGGGGTACGAAGAATAGCCCTAGTTTTTATGAATGGAGGGCTCGGCTAGACACTATTGAGGCCTATAGAAGAGTGGCAAGGAAATTGGAGTGATGGCTCCCCGAGGGGGCAGGCTCCCTTACTTGCTTCAGGCTCCCAAGATCCCTTATACTGGAATTTTTGGAAACCGAAATCAAGGTAGATATTAAAATGCGGACGGATCCCGCAGCAGCAGGGAAACAAAAGGGATGGGGTGGGTTAAAAGGAACAAGTGTATTAACTTGTATAAAGAATATTTGTAAATTTTAACTGGTTGATATGAGAACTTGTATATTTGCTCCAGAAAACAATAAAGGATAAAAAAAAAAAAAAAAAAAAAAAAAAAAAAAAAAAACAGGTCCGGGATCAGAGGAAGCGGATATGGGTCACGAATTGTTATACGGTTCAGCTCCATGAAATCCAGACAAGGTCTTAAAGTACCATCTTTTTTTCTTAACAAAAAAAAAACACCGGCAACAGGTGACTTTGAGGGTCGGATGTGTCCCTTTCTCAGGCTCTCAGAGATATAAGTACGCATAGTGACTCTTTCAGGTTGGGAGAGATTGTAGAAACGTAATTTTGGAAGCTTTGGCGCCTGGGATGAGATTAATAGGGCAGTCATACTCCCGGTGAGGGGCAACTCCTGGACACCACTCTTGGAAAACACATCCAAAAATTCAGAGAAAAGATGGTACAGTCTTGGTAGAAACCTCTGAAAGAGACGCTGTGAGGCAATTCCCTCTGCAAAACTCACTCCAACCATTTATTTGCCTTGCTTGCTAATTAATGGTTGGGTTATGTTTAGTGAGCCAGGGTAGCCCCAACACTAGAGGAGTAGGTAATCCGCTTAGGACGAAACACAACATATCCTCAACATGAGCATCACCCACAGTCAAACGGATATTGTGAACTATGCCCTTTAACGATCTTTGAGAAAGTGGAGCGGAATCGATAGCAAAAACAGGTATATCCTTTTCCAAAGTGCATACCTGGAAAACATGCAATGTTGCAAATTGATTATCAATGAGATTGACAGCTGCTCCACTAGCTACAAAAATCTCACAAACAATGTTCTTGCTGTCTAGCGCCACCCTGGCAGGTAGGAGAAAATGGGAACTACAATCAAACAGCAAACCTTCAATTTCCGAACAGTATATCTCTGCGGACTGTTTACCCTGGCATAAAAGATGCAGTTTAGATTCAGCCAGAGCAATACTATCCGGGTCATCATATATCTGCCTACAAAAAATTCATCCACCGATCGGAGGGGCCGTGCACCCACCGGCAGCGAAAAAGGCCCAAGACTGAGCGTTATCCCTGAGCAGCGAGATGATGATCCCCACCCTCTTCTCCTCATCACTAGAGGAATGTGGCAGTAGGCGAAAATGAAGTTTGCAAGCCTCTCTAAAGCTAACAAAATTCTCACTACCCCCGGAGAATGTATCTGGAAGTGAGATCTTAGGCTCGGAACAAACTCCATAAACGCCAGCAGAACCAGTCACCTGAAACTGAGACACAGTTTTACGGAGATCTGCTACCTCCAGCGAAAGACCGTGCATGTGGTCAATCAAGGCTGAAACCGGATCCATGCTTAAGACGGTTATGGCGGTTTATAATGTCACGGATGATGTTGCATATAGCTGGAATTTATAAATAAACAAGCGACTGGCTTGATCCCAAACTAAGGAGCTTATAGGTGAGCCCTATAAAATCCTAAGAGCTCTCCCTGACTGCTATGCACATGCAAGGGTCTTGATGGTAGACGATTGCACGCCCACGGACCTAAGCCTGTGTGACACCTAAAGACCCTATAATAGTGAGGGGACACGATCACCGGCTCCCTGCACTTAAGGCTTCGTTCACATCACCGTTCGGTTTTCCGTTATATTTTTCCATCAGAGGATGAATAAAACGGAAAATAACGACTCAGTTTAAAATCCCATTCACTTCTATTGATTTCATTATCAGTTACACTCCGTTTGGCACCATTCCGTCATCTGTACGTTAATTTAGGCGGAAAAAATAATCCTACATGCAGGACTTTTTTCTCCCGTCTCAAATAACGGATTCTCAACGTATCCGTTACTTTTTGCATTGTAGTCAATGAGTAATGGATTGAAATGGAGTACATTGTATGTAACCTGTATGCACTCCGTTATTCTGTTCCGTTTTTAGTTCTGACCATGCTCAAATGGAAAAATCTTCTGTCTGCAAAAGTTCTCTAGTGACTGAAAAAAAGAACATGTGACCGTCACCTGACCCTCCCAGCGACCATCTTAAAGCTTTACTATATAAGATCATACTGCAGAAAGCTTTTCTAGTAAAAAAAAAAAGTAAGTAAAAGTTTAATGCAAGTTTAAAAAAGTGTAAAATCATGTTCCTACCAATTGTATTGCTGCAGGATAGCATGAAATATTTGTGTATAGGAATGCCAGCCACATCTCTCCACATCCACAGCAATCCATTGAATACCATGGACATAGCCACCATGTTTGTGCTGTTTTTTAGCCCCTGTGCTTATTAATGTACAGTACAATGTTATGGTTCTGTGACCATACAGTGAACTGCACATGATGGGTTCACAATACATAAGAACAGAGCCCCTGCACTCCATGTTTCCGCAAAGTGCCTCCACTTTAAAAATGGACGTATTGGGCATATAGCATACACATTCAAGACAATCGGTATGCAACCAGATGTATGCTTGTCTGATGAATCTACACACCTATAGTTTTCAGTCTGATATACAGGCACGCTTATTGGAATCAATTGCCCAATGTGACAAAAGTTGTCCTAAAATATATTTTTTTTCATGCCTAAAATATAGCTTGCTATCCTGCAAGTGTAATTTTCGCAGTAATGAGAACAGGTCTGTGTTCCTTCTTTTCCATCATGACACGTGTTGAATAATTGATGTCAATGTATTTTTTTTATTTAATTACTAAAATCAAGTATGACAATTTTTTTCAGAAATGTTACAAAACAGCAGTGACCACAGTACCCCTCCATTGGAGATTGTGGTAAGTAGACAGATTCTTTCTCTATCTCTCTGTCTTTTCTCTGTCTGTATGTCTCTGCCTGTCTGTCTCTCTCTGTGTCTGACGCTCTGTCTATCTATTTCTGTATATATGTATATATGTATGTATATGTATGTATGTGTGTGTGTGTGTGTGTGTATATATATATATATATATATAATTAGTACAGACCAAAAGTTTGGACACACCGACACACCTTCTCATTCAAAGAGTTTTCTTTATTTTCATGACTATGAAAATTGTAGATTCACACTGAAGGCATCAAAACTATGAATTAACACATGTGGAATTATATACATAACAAAAAAGTGTGAAACAACTGAAAATATGTCATATTCTAGGTTCTTCAAAGTAGCCACCTTTTGCTTTGATTACTGCTTTGCACATTCTTGGCATTCTCTTGATGAGCTTCAAAGGTAGTCACCTGAAATGGTCTTCCAACAGTCTTGAAGGAGTTCCCAGAGATGCTTTGCACTTGTTGGCCTTTTTGCCTTCACTCTGCGGTCCAGCTCACCCCAAACCATCTCGATTGGGTTCAGGTCCGGTGACTGTGGAGGCCAGGTCATCTGGTGCAGCACCCCATCACTCTCCTTCATGGTCAAATAGCCCTTACACAGCCTGGAGGTGTGTTTGGGGTCATTGTCCTGTTGAAAAATTAATGATGGTCCAACTAAACGCAAACCGGATGGAATAGCATGTCGCTGCAAGATGCTGTGGTAGCCATGCTGGTTCAGTATGCCTTCAATTTTGAATAAATCCCTAACCGTGTCACCAGCAAAGCACCATCACACCTCCTCCTCCATGCTTCACGGTGGGAATCGGGCATGTAGAGTCCATCCGTTCACCTTTTCTGCGTCGCACAAAGACAAGGTGGTTGGAAACAAAGATCTCAAATTTGGACTCATCAGACCAAAGCACAGATTTCCACTGGTCGAATGTCCATTCCTTGTGTTCTTTAGCCCAAACAAGTCTCTTCTGCTTGTTGCCTGTCCTTAGCAGTGGTTTCCTAGCAGATATTCTACCATGAAGGCCTGATTCACACAGTCTCCTCTTAACAGGTGTTCTAGAGATGTGTCTGCTGCTAGAACTCTGTGTGGCATTGACCTGGTCTCTAATCTGAGCTGCTGTTAACCTGCGATTTCTGAGGCTGGTGACTCGGATGAACTTATCCTCCGCAGCAGAGGTGACTCTTGGTCTTCCTTTCCTGGGGCGGTCCGCATGTGAGCCAGTTTCTTTGTAGCGCTTGATGGTTTTTGTGACTGCACTTTCAAAGTTTTCCCAATTTTTCGGACTGACTGACCTTAATTTCTTAAAGTAATGATGGCCACTCGTTTTTCTTTACTTAGCTGATTTTTTCTTGACATAATACAAAGTCTAACAGTCTATTCAGTAGGACTTTCAGCTGTGTATCCACCTGACTTCTCCACAAGGCAACTGATGGTCCCAACCCCATTTATAAGGCAAGAAATCCCACTTATTAAACCTGACAGGGCACCCCTGTGAAGTGAAGACCATTTCAGGTGACTACCTCTTGAAGCTCATCAAGAGAATGCCAAGAGTGTGCAAAGCAGTAATCAGCAAAAGGAGGCTACTTTGAAGAACCTAGAATATGACATATTTTCAGTTGTTTCACACTTTTTTGTTATGTATATAATTCCACATGTGTTAATTCATAGTTTTGATGCCTTCAGTGTGAATCTACAATTTTCATAGTCATGAAAATAAAGAAAACTCTTTGAATGAGAAGGTGTGTCCAAACTTTTGGTCTGTACTGTATATATATATATATATATATATATATATATATATATTAATTAATTTTTGTCAAACAATATTTCAGGAGCAATCATCATCTAGCGCGTCACAGGATGAAACGGAGAGGACACACTCCCAAATGGAGACAGTATGTATTTAGAAAATGGGGAATAGCATACCCTAATACTAAATACTACTTCAACACTAGATAAAAAAAAAATAATGTATATTGTTTTATAGGAATTCAGCCAAAGACAACCTGCAACAGATGTGGGCAGGACAAGTACTCACTGAGCCAAGACAGGAATACTTGAATAGCAACAGGAAAGAGATGCTAAAGTTTACAGCATAATAATTTCTAACCTATTTCTATTAACTTTAGGAGGAGGCAGTCATTTCTCCTCCAGCAACAAGACCACGTGGCCCAGTTCCTAGGGGTCGTGGAAGGAGATCACTTCATGGAGGTCATGGCCGTGGTTCGCCGGGGGACTGTAGTATATATTTGCTTCCGTTATAGATGCTCAATCTCTGCTACTCCAGTAGCGGTGAAACTACAACTCACACCATGTTGCATTCTTCCATATGATGTTCCAAGAGCACCTTATGAAGTGTGCATCCTGGAAGAGTTTCTACCACAGCTGGAGTATTAGCGGTTTCACATCAAACTTCTTAATTAATTATCACTGTCTATAGGGTTCCAGAAGTCACTCTGATGAGGATGTTCCAACAAACATGCATTTTGACCAGGAACTCCTCATCCATCTTGTGGAGGAGAGACCGGCACTATGGGACCAGTCCCAGCGACTTCATGCGGACCACATAGTGACCCGGCGTATGTGGTCTGAAATTTTTAGAGCCCTACTGGAAAACTGGGAGAATATGAATGACCGTCAACGACAGGCTTGTGGTCAGTTGACTACAGTGCCAACAGAACCTCTGATGTTATTTAAATGTATAATAAATAAGCGTTTTAATTCAATAGGGGAGATCATAGCGATTCGGTGGAGGTCAATGAGGGATCGCTTTATCCGCGACCTCCACACAGAAAGAAACCTTCCGAGCGGTTCCGGGGCGAGGAACGTTCGGACCTACCGATACGCTCCCCTGCTGCAGTTCCTGAGAAGGTCTGCAGAAATGAGGCAGTAAGCATTCCATTTGTAGTTTAATATTTTGTGATTACATTTTGCAATGGGCCAAAAATTTATTTTTGTTATTTCTCTTTGTAGGACTCACTCAAGCACTCTTCAGCCCCCGGAAGAGGAAACAGTACAGGCTGCTGGAGCTTCTGTCAGTGACAATCCTGTTCCAGAAACAGACAATGCCCTACATGTTCCATCTGCCCCTATGGAAACTGCAGAACATCAAGTAGACAGTGCTTTTGCAGGAGTACATAGGAGGCGTGGAACAGGTAGGAGCAAAAATTGTAAGGGACAATTTGAAGAGAGTAGAGTAAAACATATTTAGGTATAAGGAGGAGCTTCTGAACCACATCTGGATGCTGGAGGGGGCGGGGTGGCCTGATCCTCTTACTCCTAATCAGAGTTTTCTTTTAACTCTCGCTCCGTGGATGGATCGTCTGTATCTGGAACAGAATTTTCAATGTCGGATGGCATTGACGCAAACCATGTTCAATTTTGTTCACCGCCCCCCCATCCCAGACATATCCCTCACCACCCTCTTTTCCCACACCACATTCCTATGCCCCATCCCAATACTACCAACCTTCAAATACTTCCTTTCACAGACCACAGTCTTATGGCCGATCATATTCAAACCACCCAATGCCTTATCCTCCTTCCACTTCTTTCTCCACTTGCCAATCCAATCCCCCCTCCCGGTTCAGTACCCCAACCTATACTGCAGGGAGTGTTTCTCCCTCTTTCTTTCCAGCTCCTCACACTTTTTCCACTCCATCTACTTCACATTCACCCCATTCACCTCAGGTGTCTGACTCTCATTCGCTACACACTCCACGGACCCCGACTCCTGCACAAAATACAGCATCTGCTGATACTCCATCAAGGCACTCATGAAAGTATCACGACACTGACAGAGGGTCCAGCAGTCCCCAAGGTTAATAAAGTGGCTGGCACCCAAAAAAATTATTTATGTTTGCCCATGTTCATGTTTGCCCATGTTAGGCAGTTTCTACACTGTTTTCCCCATTTGCGGACTGTTATTTTAGATATTTAAATATTCTATTACTGAAAACAAAGTTTTAAAATAAATGTTATTATATGCAAAGAGTAAAAACGTTTAATGTTAAAAATACTTGAAGTTATTTAATTTTTTTAACTAACAAAACAAAATGGTATTTTAAAATTCTCTGACATTAACCCCTTAAGGACACAGCCCCATTTCACCTTAAGGACCAGGCCATTTTTTGCAAATCTGACCAGAGTCACTTTAAGTGCTGATAACTTTAAAACGCTTTGACTTATCCAGGCCATTCTGAGATTGTTTTTTCGTCACATATTGTACTTCATGACACTGGTAAAATGAAGTCAAAAAAATTATTTTTTTTGCACCAAAAAATACCAAATTTAACAAAAATTTGGAAAAATTAGCAAATTTCAAAGTTCCAGTTTCTCTACTTCTGTAATACATAGTAATACCCCCAAAAATTTGGATGACTTTACATTCCCCATATGTCTACTTCATGTTTGAATTATTTTGGGAATGATATTTTATTTTTTGGGGATGTTATAAGGCTTAGAAGTTTAGAAGCAAATCTTGAAATTTTTCAGAAATTTACAAAAACTCAATTTTTAGGGACCAGTTCAGGTCTCAAGTCACTTTGCGAGGCTTACATAATAGAAACCACCCAAAAATGACCCCATCTAAGAAACTACACCCCTCAAGGTATTCAAAACTGATTTTGAATACGTTGTTAACCCTTTAGGTGTTGCACAAGAGTTATTGGCAAATGGGGAGGAAATTTGAGAATTTTATTTTTTTGTCTAATTTTTCATTTTAACCCATTTTTTCCACTAACAAAGCAAGGGTTAACAGCCAAACAAGACGGTATCTTTATTGCCCTGACTCTGCCGTTTACAGAAACACCCAATATGTGGCCGTAAACTACTGTACGGCCACACAGCGGGGCGTAGAGTGAAAGGTGCGCCGTTTGGTTTTTGGAAGGCTGATTTTTATGGACTGGTTTATTTACACCATGTCCCATTTGAAGCCCCCTGATGCACCCCTAGAGGAGAAACTCCCTAAAAGTGACCCCATCTAAGAAACTACACCCCTCAAGGTATTCAAAACTGATTTTACATACGTCGTTAACCCTTTAGGTGTTGCACAAGAGTTATTGGCAAATGGCGATGAAATTTGAGAATTTCATTTTTTTGCCTAATTTTCCATTTTAACCCATTTTTTCCACTAACAAAGCAAGGGTTAACAGCCAAACAAGACTGTATCTTTATTGCCCTGACTCTGCTGTTTACAGAAACACCCCATATGTGGCCGTAAACTACTGTACGGCCACACAGCGGGGCGTAGAGGGAAAGGTGCGCCGTTTGTTTTTTGGAGGGCTGATTTTTATGGACCGGTTTTTTTGACACCAAGTCCCATTTGAAGCCCCCCTGATGCACCCCCAGATTATAAACTCCATAAAAGTGACCCCATCTAAGAAACTACACCCATCAAGGTATTCAAAACGGATTTTACAAACTTTGTTAACCCTTTAGGTGTTGCACAAGATTTAATGGAAAATAGAGATACAATTTCAAAATTTCACTTTTTTGGCAGATTTTCCATTTTAATTTTTTTTTTCCAGTTACAAAGCAAGGGTTAACAGCCAAACAAAACTCATTATTTATGGCCCTGATTCTGTAGTTTACAGAAACACCCCATATGTGGTCGTAAACCGCTGTACGGGCACACGGCAGGGCGCAGAAGGAAAGGAATGCCATACGGTTTTTGGAAGGCAGGTTTTGCTGGACTGTTTTTTTTTACACCATGTCCCATTTGAAGCCCCCCTGATGCACCCCTAGAGTAGAAACTCCAAAAAAGTGACCCCATTTTAGAAACTACGGGATAGGGTGGCAGTTTTGTTGGTACTAGTTTAGGGTACATATGATTTTTGGTTGCTCTATATTACACTTTTTGTGCGGCAAGGTAACAAGAAATAGCTTTTTTGGCAGCGTTTTTTATTTTTTTATTTACAACATTCATCTGACAGGTTAGATCATGTGGTAATTTTATAGAGCAGGTTGTCACGGACGCGGCGATACCTAATATGTATACAATTTTTTTTATTTATGTACGTTTTACACAATGATTTCATTTTTAAAACAAAAAAAATGTTTTAGTGTCTCCATAGTCTAAGAGCCATTGTTTTTTCAGTTTTTGGGTGATTATCTTAAGTAGGGTCTCATTTTTTGCGGGATGAGATGACGGTTTGATTGGCACTATTTTGGGGTGCATATGACTTTTTGATCGCTTGCTATTACACTTTTTGTGACGTAAGATGACAAAAAATGGCTTTTTTTACACCGTTTTTATTTTTATTTTTTTACGGTGGTCACCTGAGGGGTTAGGTCATGTGATATTTTTATAGAGCCGGTCGATACGGACGCGGCGATACCTAATATGTATACTTTTTTTTATTTATGTAAGTTTTACACAATGATTTCATTTTTGAAACAAAAAAAATGATGTTTTAGTGTTTCCATAGTCTAAGAGCCATAGTTTTTTCAGTTTTTGGGCGATTATCTTAAGTAGGGTCTCATTTTTTGCGGGATGAGATGACGGTTTGATTGTTACAATTTTGGCGTACATGCGACTTTTTTGATCACTTTTATTACCTTTTTTTGGGAAGTAAGGTGGACAAAATTTCAATTTCATCATAGTTTTTTATTTTTTATTTTTATGGCGTTCACCGTTCGGGTAAAGTAACATGACCGTTTTATAGATCAGGTCGTTACGGACGCGGCGATACCAAACATGTGTAGGGAATTTTATTTTTTTAATTTTTAATCAGTGATAAATGTGTTTTTTGATTTTTACCTTTTTTTCACTTTTTTTTTGACCCAGACCCACTTGGTTCTTGAAGATCCAGTGGGTCTGATGTCTGTATAATACAGTACAGTACAATATATATTGCACTGTACTATATTTTACTTACACTGAACAGATCTATGCTTTCAGCACAGATCTGTTCAGCACCATGGACAGCAGGACGCCTGAGAGGCGTCCTGTTGCCATGGGAACCTTCCCCGTCTGCTCAGTTATGGTCAGAACTGCGCAGACGGGGAAGGGTAAGGACGGGGCTCTGGGGGGGCTGTCTGGGGGCTCTCTCCCTCTCCATTGGGGGGCTGCAAAGGCACTGCAGCCCCCCGATCGGAGAGGGAGGGAGCTCCCTCTTACTGTTAACTTTTTCCATACAGCGGTCCGTACGGACCGCTGTATGGAAAGGGTTAAACGGCTGACATCGCATCACCGATGTCAGCCGTTTATACCAGGGTGCCAGCAATGTGCTGGCACCCTGGTATACCCACTGTACACCAACGATTACGCAATAGGAGGCGGGCGGGGGATCGCGATCCCGCCTGCCGCACCGCCCGCCTCCCGCACCGCCCCCACCGCCCGCAACACCCCCCCTGCACCTCCCACCGGGCTAAAATCATTCAGAGGTGCAGGGGGGGTGATAAATATATATTTTCGCCACACTAAAGTTTCTGATCGCCGCGGTCAGGGACCGCAGCGATCAGAAACTGCAGAAAGCGCAACAAACCGCAGGTCTGAATTGACCTGCGGTTTGTTGCGATCGCGGACATGGGGGGGTCACGGGACCCCCCCGCGCATTTAGCCGAGGTGCCTGCTCAATGATTTGAGCAGGCACCTTGTTCCGATCACAGCCGGCCGCACGGCAGTGATCGGAACAACACATGACGTACCGGTACGTCATGTGTCCTTAAGGACTCGGGAAACATGCCGTACCGATACGTCATGTGTCCTTAAGGGGTTAATAGATAGGTCTACACGTGACACCAAAACACTGTAAAGACAAAAAAATGTTATAGTCAAGTGATGCAGACACACCCACACACAGCATCATAAACTTGTAGGATGGACAAGTAGTTTAGATCATTTATTCCTGCCAAGGAACTGAACCAGCAAGGGACGTAAAATATTGAGCAAAGCTGTCCCACAAACGGTTAACTGCCGTGGTTGAACGTGGACCAGTAGCATTTTCTTGTGCATTGTCTGAGACTAAGGGCCCAGATTCAAAACTCAATGGTTCATGTGTTGGCAATAGTTATGAAGAATCACAAAGGCTTTTATAACACCGTCAATACAGTCTGTTTTCAATTGAATAGGTCTGGTGAATATTCTCCATCGGTTGGTCAGTATCCCAAATGCACATTCGACCATACGTCTTGCCCTTGTGAGTCTGTAATTAAAGATTCTTACAATCATTTAGTCCACGGCTTGCATACGGCTTCAACAGATTAAATGACAAATTTGTACTGCACATCCGCAATAGCCATCAAAATTACAGATAAGTATTTTTTAGAGTTAAAAAACAATGAACCGCTACCCAGAGGTTTTAAAATGTGTTTCCCATCGACGGCTCCTAGGCAGTTGGGAAATTATGTTATCTAATAAAATTTGGTCGCTATTTCTGTCCACTGTTGTGTTGTTGGATGTGGAATATAATCCTCACAAAGACAAAGCAGATCCCAGATTGCTTTACATGTGCCTTGTACTATGTAGGAAATGGTCGATTTACCCAGACAAAACTGGAAGTGCAGACTTGATAGACTTTCACCAGTGGCAAGAAATCTAA
Source organism: Bufo gargarizans (assembly GCF_014858855.1). Lineage (NCBI taxonomy): Eukaryota > Metazoa > Chordata > Amphibia > Anura > Bufonidae > Bufo > Bufo gargarizans. The sequence continues at coordinate 23,925,674 of NC_058080.1, read as the reverse complement.
AATATAAGGAGAGACAATTTTAAGTTCTCTTTTTGCTCCAGAAATCAACATAATACCATATTTTAAGTATTATTAGAGCATTGCAACGTCACACCATGGTCTCCCTAGCTCATGACAGTCTACTGTTACACAGTGGAGGGGTGACAGACACTTTTGCTTGAACATCATATCAAAGCTCTTGAAAAAAACTGTAAAGTAAAAAGTTAATAAAAGTAAATTTACCTTAGGGTAACCATTAAGCGTTCTTCTGGTGACACGCTTCTTTTGAATTTGGTATTCCTTCTACGTAGACATTGTTGTAGTTTCTGCGCAAGATGATCATAACTTGACACACTCATACGTAGATAATCAAAAAAAAATTCAGGGTGATGGCGAAGATCTTGATATAAAGTGGAGAATACTCCTCTTGTGCATCGTGCTGAGGTTATTGGATGAACCCAATATCTTCTTCTCTGGGATTGTAATTGCCTTTGTTTCCATTTCATCCGGCAGCATTTCAAGCTTGCAATCCCTAAAAAGCCACAACTCAAATTGTACAAGGACATATCCATGTTTATATACTGTCTGAAAGTGGGAGAAAACTAATGGAAATAAATAAATAAAATAAAAACACGGCTCCGTCATAAATGTATGAATAACGGATAAGAACGGAATGCAAACGGATACATTATGTCAGTTTTTTTAACGGATCCGCTTGGTCTATCTGTTAAATTAACGGAATATATGTTGTCAGCTAATGTCAGTTGGCTTTCCGTTATTATAATGATTTCTGTTATTTAGACCGGATTACAAATAGAACGGAAAGCCAAACGGTGATGTGAACGAAGCCTAATACGGACGATGTCAGGGTCACCTAGAATCAAGCCAGAAATGAAACACAATAAAGTAAAGGACTTATCTTAGCAAACAGCAGAAGCAGCCTCCAGCAGTGAATACTTCATCCAGGAATATAAAGGAAGACAATTAGTCTAAAAAAGTGACACCTGGCAGAAGGAAAGGAGATGAGAAAGTGAAACCAAAACAAAGAACATCATACAAGAGGTAGAGAAGAATGTCTGCCAGACCTTCTCACAGAAATGGCGGTGACAGTACCCCTCCCTCTATGGGTGGAGGATGAGACCTATGGAAAGCCCTGATGAGACGAGTGGCCTTAATGTCTGCCACTGGGACCCACATCCTCTTCTCGGGACCATAACCCTCCCAATGAATGAGGTACTGAAGAGAACCACGGATAATGCGAGAATCCACAATCCTAGAGACCTAAAATTCAAGATTACCATCACCAATAAACGGAGGAGGAGGCACAAGAGGAGAGAGGGTACAGTGGGTTGGACATAAGGTTTTAATAGGGACTTGTGAAAACATTATGGATCTTCCAAGTCTGAGGAAGATCAAAACGGAAGGCAACAGGATTGATGACCGACAAGATCTTGTAAGGCCCAATAAACTTAGGACACAACTTCCAGGAGGGAACTTCTTGTAGACAACCACACCAGATCACCCACATTCAAGTCCGGACCAGGCACACATCTTTTATCCACCACACGTTATATCTCTCACTTATCCTCTTCAGATTACCCTGAATCTTTTGCCAAATAAATGACAAAGATGAGGAAAATTTCTCCTCATCAGGTAAACCAGAAGTCCCCTCTCCAGAGAATGTACCAAACTGCGGATGAAACCCATATGCACCAAAAAATTGTGACTTATCAGAGGACTCCTGGCGATGGTTATTTAAAGCAAACTTAGCAAGGGACAAAAAAGAATACCAAACCTCCTGATTCTCCGCCACAAAACAGCGCAGATATGTCTCCAGATTCTGATTGATGCGTTCGGTCTGACCATTCGACTGCGGGTGAAAAGCAGAAGAGAATGACAACCGAACCCCCAAGCGAGAACAGAAGGCCTTCCAGAATCTGGAAAACAATTGCGTGCCCCTATCAGAAACGATGTCTGAAGGGATGCCATGCAATTTAACAATATGATCAACAAACGCTTGTGCCAGCGTCTTAGCATTGGGTAACCCAGGAAAAGGAATGAAATGTGCCATTTTGCTAAACGGGTCCACTACCACCAGAATCCCAGTCGAGGCAGCTCCGTAATGAAGTCCCTGGACAGATGCGTCCAAGGACGGGAAGGAATGGGTAACGGGAGGAGAGAACCCGATGGCAGTGAATGAGGGACCTTGGCACGAGTGCAGGTCTCACAGGCTGCAACAAACCCTCAACCGTCTTACGAAGGGCCGGCCACCAGTATCTCGGAACAATGAGATCCACTGTGGCTCTACTCCCCGGGTGCCCAGCAAGGACAGTATCATGGTGCTCCTTAAAAACCTTGTGTCGTAAAGCGAGAGGCCACAACAACCTCCCAGGAGGACAAAGATCAGGAGCCTCTGCCTGGGCTGCCTGAACCTCTGCCTCCAAATCAGGATAAAGAGAAGAGACGACCACCCCTTCAGCCAAATGGGACCCGGGTCTTCAAAGTTCCCCCTTCCAGAAAACAACGTGACAGGGCATCCGCCTTCACATTTTTAACCCCAGGGCGGAACGTAACAACAATATTCTGAACAATATATATCTGCGGACTGTTTACCCTGGCATAAAAAACGCAGTTTAGATTCAGCCAGAGCAATACGATCCGGGTCATCATATATCTGCCCCTGGGCTACAAAAAATTAATCCACCGGCAGCGAAAAGGCCCAAGACTGAGCGTTATCCCTGAGCAGCGAGATGATGATCCCCACCCTCTGCTCCTCATTACCGGAGGAATGGGGAAGTAGGCAAAAATGGAGTTTGCAAGCTTCTCTAAAGCAAACAAAATTCTCACTACCCCCGGAAAACGTATCAGGAAGCGAGATCTTAGGCTCGGAACAAACTCAATGAACTCCAGCAGAACCGGTCACCTAAAACCAAGACACAATTTTACGGAGATCTGCTACCTCCAGTGAAAGACCTTGTATGCGGTCAATCAAGGCTGAAACCGGATTCATGCTTAAGACGGTTATGGCGGTTTATAATGTCACGGATGAAGTTTGCAGATAGCTGGAACTTATAAATAAACAAGCGACTGGCTTGATCCCAAACTAAGGAGCTTATAGTTGAGCCCTATAAAACCCTAAGAGCTCTCCATGACTGGTATGCACATGCAAGGGTCTCGATGGTAGACGATTGTATGCCCATGTACCTAAGCCTGTGTGACACCTGAAAACCCTATAATAGTGAGGGGACCCGACCACCGGCTCCCTGCACTTAATACGGACGGAGTCAGGGTCACATAGAATCAAAAAGGAGTGAATGGGCACTCATATATCTGGACCCATACAGGATCAATGTAGCATCACTAAAATTGTTTGTTATGTGGATGCGAATGTCAAAGGGGATAAATAAAAATAAATACGTATACTATGACAAATCGTACGATGACTCTGTAATAAATATATATATAAAAGGATTATACCACAATATCAATATAGATTAAAATTAATCTTAATAATCCTGCCACTCTAGTGATGAGCTGGATAGGATAGCTGCTCAACAATGCATAAATAGCTTCAATGAGATCATTCACATCTCTGTATATAGTAAATAACTATACCTCCTAAATATCAATCTGGAAATGAAGATTAGTGACTGCAAACACAAATATATTAGCTGTGAATCAAAAAGGTCCAAATCCGGTAAAGTCTGTATATTCCAGTGCAAAGTAGTAGATTGTGCAAAGATGATCAAAAAAATCTATGAAAAAAATCTATGAAAAAATATATAAAACAATTATGAAAGTATATAGCATGAACTTATAAGTGTCTATGTGATCACACAAAAGAATACTTGGATCGAGGTGGCGAATCCTGTAAAGTCCACATATAGGGAGGTTTATGCAGAGATGGTAATACAATCCCTGGAGGGGAATAAAGTTCACCTGTATTACTATTGTACAATGTTGCAATCAAAAGTATCAATTGGCAATACAGACTAGCAAGCGGTTTCATATTAATAAGTGTTATAGCATACTATTTTCACAGGAAAGGATCCTGTACTCACATGTATCGGAATGATGTCCAATTGGTGGCGTCCCACGTGGTGTCAGTGATAGGTAAGCTTACCTCTGCCTGTGCGCTGTTGTAAGGAAATTTCACCGATACCTTGTTGGTGCGAATATGGCCAGTTGTAGTTGGTGAGCAAGTCCTGCAGTCGGAAACGGGCACTTCTTTGGCTGTTCTGGAGTCACTCTGTAGTGGGTTCCCTATTTGTCTTAGGCGTCCCTCGTGTCTCGGTCAGTACTCCGTGCAGGTACTTGGGCTTCACTGGCTATCTGCTACTTCCAGTAGCACATCAGACGCTAACAAGATTTCTGGATTCCTTTTAAGTAGAAAGCGCTTTCTTTTGCCGATGACTGTGACAGCGGTGTTTAATTTTTCTTTTGCCGGTTGTTGCCAGATATAGATCTTTATCCTCCACGCCGGATGCATTTCGGAGGCTATCCTGCCTCCTTCCTCAGTGGCTCTGTATGATCTATCTGGCTAGCCGTCTTTTATCCCTGCATCTTGAAAATGGGCTCTATAGTAAACCCGAAATGATCTGTTGCTAATAGACGCAGTCCTCTGTCAGTTGCGATTGTAATGCGTTTCTCTTGGTCTTTTATGTATTGATGCATTTTTGTTCCTGTGTGCTTTAAGCTCATATGGAAACCTTTCTTATGGATTCTTTTAAGTATCTAAAATTATATTAATAACAAAAAAAATAGCATATAAATAGATCAATAAATCTATATAAATCTATGTTATAAAAATGTTTTTAAAAATATAAATATAGATATGCATATGACATTATGGGCCATCAATTCCACAGTAGGACAATTGTCCTACTGTGGAATCGAAATTCCTGAACCCCTGAATCATTCTGGGTTATTTATGGATAGGTTGTTCACCCAGATCGAGTCTATCAGGGGATATAACTTTTATGGGGATATGTGGTGTTTTGGGGTGTTTTCTGTGGTTGGGAAAAATGTGTATTTTATGCCTGTGAGTTATAAAGTCCATTGTGTTTGGTAAATATATAACAGGTAGAGTTGAGCGTTAAATAAACATCTGTTAAATATACTGCACATCTGGGATTACACATGCATAAGTGACTGTCACATTCAGGCCAGAAATACATCTTTTTGCTTATTAGGGTGAAAAAACCCTCTAATATATTGCACATCTGGGATTACACATGCATAAGTGACTGTCACATTTAGGCCAGAAATACGGCTTTTTGGTTACTGGGGTGAAAAAAAGAAAACCTTTAATATACTGCACATCTGGGATAAGACATGTATAAGTGAGTGTCACATTTAGGCCACAAATACGGCTTTTTGGTTACTGGGGTGAAAAAACCCTCTAATATACTGCACATCTAGGATTAGACAAGCATAAGTGACTGTCACATTTTGGCCAGAAATACTGCTTTTTGGTTACTGGGGTGAAAAAAGCCTCAAAATATACTGCACATCTGGGATAAGACCTGCATAAGTGACTGTCACATTTAGGCCAGAAATACATCTTTTTGCTTACTGGGGTGAAAAAATCCTCTAATATACTGCACATCTGGGATTAGTCATGCATAAGTGACTGTCACATTTAGGCCAGAAATACGTCTTTTAGGTTACTAGGGTGAAAAAACTCTCTGATATACTGCACATCTGGGATAAGACATGCATAAGTGAGTGTCACATTTAGACCACAAATACCGCTGTCATATAGAGTAAAAAATATAAAATTTGAGTGCAATACCCTACATCTGGGTTTTTATTGGCGGTTAATTTTTTTTTAACAGACTTAACCACTTTTTACTTTGCTTTGTAAACGCAAACTATGAGGCAAACATCTAATAAGGGACGCGGTCATGATCGTGGTGGTGGTGTTGGTGGAGCCTCTGTTGCAGGGAGAGGACATGGCCGTTCTGCCACAGCTACACGTCCTACTGAACCTACTACCTCAGGTCCCAGTAGCTGCCAGAATCTACAGCGATATTTGGTTGGGACTAATGCCGTTCTAAGGATGGTAAGGCCTGAGCAAGTACAGGCGCTAGTCAATTGGGGTGGCCGACAGTGGATCCCAGCACATTCACATTATCTCCACCCAGTCTTCTGCAGAAAGCGCACAGGTGGCGCCTGAAACCCATGCCCATCAGTCTGTCACATCACCCCTGTGCATATCGGGAACTGTCTGAGCCCTCAAGTCATGCAACAGTCTCTATGCTGTTTGAAGACTCTGCTGGCAGGGTTTCCCAAGGGCATCCAACTAGCCCTTCCCCAGGGGTGGAGACATAGAATGACTGACGCACAACCACTTATGTTTCCTGATGAGGACATGGGAATACCGCCTCAGCACGTCTCTGATGATGACGAAACACAGGTGCCAACTGGTGCGTCTTTTTGCAGTGTGCAGACCGAAAGGAGGTCAGGGAGGAAGACTGGGTGAAAGATGATGCAGGGAGCGATGAGGTCCTAGACCCCACATGGAATGAAGGTTGTGCCACAGAATTTCAGAGTTCAGAGGAAGAGGCAGTGGTGAGACCGAGCCAACAGTGTAGCAAACGCGGGAGCAGGGTGCAAAAGCAGAGCAGCCGTCGCCAAAACAATTTGCCTGCTACTGGCCACCGTTAACAGGGACCGAGCACACCAAAGGCACCTTCAAGGAGTTCCCTGGCATGGCACTTCTTTACACAATGTGCTGACAACAAGACCCGAGTGGTTTGCACGCTGTGCCATCAGAGCCTGGAGCGAGGCATTAACGTTCTGAACCTTAGCACAACCTGCATGACCAAGCATCTACATGCGAGACAAGGGCTGCAGTAGAGTAAGCACCTTCAAAACCAAGAAAGGGCTCAGGCCCCTCCTGCTCCCTCTCCTGCTGCTGCCGCCTCGGCCTCTTCCTCCGCCTTTGGAGGAACGTTGGCAACTGTTGACCAGCAAACAGAGTATGTGCCACCAACAACACCACCTCTGTCACCAAGCATCTCCACCATGTCACACGGAAGCGTTCAGCTCTCCATCTCACAAACCTTTGAGAAAGCGTAAATTCCCACCTAGCCACCTTCGATCCCTGGCCCTGAATGCCAGTATTTCTAAACTGCTGGCTTTTGAAATGCTGTCATTCAGGCTGGTGGAGACAAACTGCTCAAACAGCTCATGTCGATTGCTCACAGTACGTCTTCCCAGCTGCCACTACTTCTCCAAGAGAGCCGTGTCCTCCCTGCAACCAAGTATCGATAAAGTCAAGTGTGCACTGTCCAACGCCATCTGTGGCAGACCACCTAACCACAGATACGTGGACAGTAAGCACGGCCGGGACGTATATCTCCCTAACTGCACACTGGG